>NC_089748.1:58649593-58747093 GCF_040412425.1 Macrobrachium rosenbergii
CTGGGATCACCAACCTCGAGTTTCCGATTGCATCTGCCTGAAATTACCGATAACTTTCTGGTTTCTCACAGCCAGATAGTTTTTGATGTGGAATATATCTGGAGGAATGGAAAATTTCATAGGCAACAATTTCACAATTGAATTTTTCACTTGGAGCGATTTCAAACTGATAGGATACAAAAAAGTGCTTATTCCACCGGGATGTTCCTTCTACTGGATTAGTTGCACTAACAAGAATGATACATACCAATTTAATTTTAATAACAGCCTTTGGAATGCAGGGATAATAATTATCATGTCAAAACATCGGAGGTTCAATTTTAACGATCGTTCTTTAATCCCCCTCTCTCTCTCTCTCTCTCTCTCTCTCTCTCTCTCTCTGTCTCTGTCTCTGTCTCTGTCTCTGTCTCTGCTCCTCTCTCTCTCTCTCTCTCTCTCTCACTGTGCAGAACTTATTCCATTGTTGCTAGGCTGTTGGTATTTACCAATGGTGACAACTTTTAAGATCAGCAAAAGCATCCCTTGGTGGTAAAGATTATTTAACCTCAATCACCCAACAAGATGTGTGAATTAACAAACTGCTCTTTAAAATCCTTTGATCACGCCCTCTTGCTTCATTGGTACATTTGAAATATTTAAAGAATGATCAATTTCGTAAACAGTATCTCAGTATCAAAGAGTTTCTTAAACTATACAGGCATATTTTTGCTTTATCACTTCACGTCTAACATTTATCTAACAATTTTGTGTCATTACAGGTGAATCTCGATAAGCGACAGAATAGATATTGAAATGAACTTTAGTCGAAGCAAAAAGGATACAAAGATATAGTTAAGGAAAGAGTAGTTTCTGGGATCTAAGATAAATGACATCAATCTTATTCAGAGTAAACGTACAACCAAAGGTAGTATGAAATGACAATATAATATTTAAGCTCGGGTCCTATTTAATACTAATTAACTCTAACGTAACATCAACCTCCTCACGATTAGATAGAACAACTACTGATCTTCCTTCCTTCTTCGGCAAAGAACAGCAAAGAGACCTAACCTTTTCGCCGAGTAACAAAGAAATGCCTCCTATTATGGTCCATCAAGTTCTGGAGAGAAACGTCACTCAAAACACCGTGAAATTGGCACCAACTTTCTCTTTGCACGTCCCACGAAATCTCGCCTGACTTTCGTCCTCGAATAAGAAAGAGTTCGAGAGATTCTTGACCGACGTTTCTTGTCTTTGTGATAGGAGAAGAGATTGCACTCTTCCTTGGCTCATTCTTGTCTTAGCAGCTTTAACATAGTACTGATTTTCCCCGGTGATAAAGATTCAGATGAGGTAGGATTGGTCTTCATTGGTTGTGCAAATGCATTCGTTCTTTTATTGGCGATCTGCTTTTGACTGGATTATGATTATCTTCTGTAGTTACATGTTATCACGAAAAATGCAATCTGAGAAATATATATCAAATAATACTAATTTAAGGTGAAAGTTTGCTAAATCGGAAGAAAAATGGGACTGATTTGCCACTGAAGAAAGAATTGTGCCAGTGGCAAAGCAGTGGGTACATCATTAACGAAGGTAAGTGTGTGTGTGTGTGTCCCACACACACACACACACTGAAGAGAGAGAGAGAGAGAGAGAGAGAGAGAGAGAGAGAGAGAGAGAGAGAGAGAGAAATAACATAAACTTTGTTTAATGATACGAAAAGCAAATAATATAAAACCATTTTTAGATGTCACTTATATACTATTATGTTCCTTAAATAATTCGTAGGCAGTTTTCATGCAGGGTGAAATTTTGCCACTCTTTAGCACTTGGTTAGGAAGGAAGATGAAAGCAATACTTTATTATCAGTTTGCGAAAAGTAAAAGTGACAGTTTTGTTGCAGCAAAATGAAAATGAAAATTATAACGGACAACGATTTTGAAGCTTTCATTATCGTACTTTAACACTCTACCAGTCAGTCGTATCTTCTATGACCAGTACTGTATTCTGTCATCACAAGAGACACTCTTCAATGATTTCTCCCTGAATTAGCCGCTCTAATTATTGATTCAATGTGAATCGAAAGTAAAAAAAACAGCTACTTACTCTCCAGAGGAATTACTTTTACCAATTTGATAATAATGTGGAAAAGGCTTGCATAACGATAATGACATTACAGCGTTGAAGAACTGTACTCATTGATTGACAGTCACTAATTATAACGATGTTAATGAAATTACTCTTTCATAAAAGGGAATTGGGTTTGGTAATGCGGTCTTCCTTTCTCTCTCTCTCTCTCCTACCAGTTGAGGATGGTTGACAGGCACTCTGGCATTAAAAATAGGACTCCCTTCTCTACTGGTTGTTCGATTACTCTCTCTCTCTCTCTCTCTCTCTCTCTCTCTCTCTCTCTCTCTCTCTCTCTACTATTATATTAAATCTGCTTTTCCTTCATTCCTTTACTTAGGGTATTTTCTTAAGAACCAAGACAGAATATTAAGAAAAAGAAATGAAAACAATAATTATCTAACTGATATGCCAACTAAACCATATTGTGAATATAAAAGCAATTTTATAATCAAGGAGTGTATATACACATTGCTAGTTTTCTGACCACTATACAACGTCGAGTTTGGTCACTATAAAAATGGGTAACCACTAGAGCAAACTAGGCATTTTTTGCTGCAACGACGGGGTCAGTATCAGTAGAGTTATCGAACATTCCATCCTTACAGCCACGTAAACAGGAGTCACATATGCATTCAAAACTCACCGTTGACAGTTGTGTAGCAATCCAATACAACTTCCAACAGACCTAAGAAGTTTGGGCTGAGCGGCAAATCACGCTCACAAGCCATTAGAAGATGAGCAAACACATACGAAACAGATGCTATCTTATATTTCTATTTAAGGAGACAATGATTGATTGCCATTTTAATGTCAAAAGTTAGTGAAATAAATTTTCATTCTCTAATAAATTTTAAAAGTCTAAAGGCATTTATTCCCGTAATTGTTTTCATAAATTGATAAAATGAGCACATTAATGCGAAAGTTTAAATTGGCATTTGGGAAAACTCGTGGGATAAGAACGTTGCGAACAATTTTTCCTGAAGGGAAATAACTTTGTGTTCATAATTTTCAAAAACGATATCATTATTTTTGTTGGACTGTTTTATTTACATATGTTTAATAACAAATTTCGTTTATTGTTAACACATTTCTGGGGAATCGGAGCCAGAGATTCGGAAAAAATAAGACTTTGCCATAGATTTGATTACCCAAACCATTTATGCCCTCGTAGTATAAAGCTTTTCAATAACATTCAATGTAATATTTGTTATACAGCTACAACTGGCCTTTTGGTTCAGACACCTAACCATAGATACCAAAAATTAGCACATGGTAATTGCAACCCAAAAAACTGCATGTTATGAAAAAATTCGCCTATGCACACCAAGCACTTAATTATACAGAATTTCAGTAATGATAATTATTAAGTTTTGTAGCTACAAGTAACTGGAAAGTACTTCGATGAGCCGCCCTCCTCACTCCTCACTTTTCTAAATTAGACCAATATCATTAGGCTGTGAAACACGGTCATATTATCAACAGGAAGGTCATTGAATGTTCGTGTGGTGAGACGCAACCTTGAATGTGTACCATGAATTGCAATGTACGTCATGCAAATCATAAACAGTCAGCTATCACAACTGAGATATAGACATACCGAAGCAAGCATTGTTTTACTGTAATTGCGCTGAAATCTATCATCATCATCCTATACCTGATTAAAAACCATAATTAAACATATTTCCAGAGCTAAATACAGTAACCGTAATTCGATTACGCCAAAAACAAAATGGCGCCTCCCCACTCCATACCCCCCCGACCCACACAACAAAAGAAGCAAGTGAAATTGCGCCGAAGTTTCTTCAGCGCAATCAAGTTTTCTGTACAGCGTATAATCGAGGTCACCGAAAATAGATTTATCTTTCGGTGGTCTCGGTATAATGCTGTAGAAACCGCTGCCCATGAAACTTGAAGCACGGCCCAGGTGGTGGCCTATCCTATAGAGAGAGAGAGAGAGAGAGAGAGAGAGAGAGAGAGAGAGAGAGAGAGAAAGAAAAGAAAGAGAAAGAGAGAGAGCAACTTTTTCGGTTGCTTTAGAACGTTCATTTTAAAATGTTCATTTTCCTCGAATTACTAATAGGTCTGCTTTCGACATATTTTTAATTTCCGTTATTTACCGGCATTATAGCCTACAGGTGAATTATAACAAGCATAAAGCCAAGGTAGAATTCAATTCTCGTGTTTTCTTTTATCACTGATAGTTATTTAAAACTATGCGTTGTAGCGAACACTGTTGTATGATTTTATTCTCTGTTTCTTTCTTTTGAATGGCGAACTACTTACATCAGAGCCCGGCATACGAGTATGTAAAACACGAGGACTGAACAAATTGATTCTCATTTAACTAACGCCATATCTGTCAAGTAAATTCAAGTTGGGAATAGACTGCTCTTACCCATTGCTTCTCTAATCCTCCTACTACTGAATCATAGGTGAACTTCCTACAGAGTACAGTGCACGGAAGACTCATATTAGTTCTTATAAATCATAATATCTTTCTTTGAATACAAAGTCTGCTTCTTAATCCTTTAATAACACTAACATGTTAAATGATATATATATATATATATATATATATATATATATATATATATATATATATATATATATATATATATATCACTATCTATATATATATACAGTATATATTTATATATATTACACACACACACATATATATATATATATATATATATATATATATATATATATATATATATATATATATATATATATACATACATACATACATACATACATAAAGCAAAATGGAGATAAAATACTATCACTTACTGAAACGTATTCGTCACAGATTAATACCATCACGCTACAAATATCTGGACCCTGCCTCTCTCAAATATTTGCCTTTTAAAGCTTCAAGATCACATGAAATTACAGTGAGATGTTGATTTGCTCCGAACAGTGAATTCAATTTACTCTTGCAAGTTCAGCCACCCTTGACCTTTCTGATGTGGTGGATGATGAAAAGTCAAAAGCGATTACTACGGAACACTTTTTCTCTCTCTCTCTTTTCATTTGCTTTTCGATTTCAATCGATGCTCATGAATATTTCTCTACATTCATATTCTTCATTCCTAACTGTTGTAAGTTTTGTAAGCTACAAGTAACTGGAAAGTACTTGATGTTCCGCCCCTCTCTCTCACTCTTTCATAATTAGCTAATGTCACAGTAGATTGCGAAACTTTGTCATATAATCTCTACAGGAAGGTCATTGAATATTTGTCTGAACGAGACGGAACCTTGAATGTGTATCATGTATTGCAATGCACGCTCATACAAATCATAAACAGCCAACTATCACAACTGAGATATAGAAACACCGAAGCAAGCATTGTTCTGCTGTAATTGCTCCAGAAATCTATTATCAGCATCCATGCCTGATTAAAAACCATAATATATATATATATATATATATATATATATATATATATATATATATATATATATATATATATATATATATATATATATATATATATATATATGCCCTATATATATATAGAGAGAGAGAGAGAGAGAGAGAGAGAGAACAGCTTTTCCAGTATTTAAAACATTAATTTTAAATGTTCATTTTCCTCGAATTACAAATAGGTCTGCTCGACATTTTTTGCAATTTTCCGTTATTTACCAGCATTATAGCCTAGAACAGCCGAATTATAACAAGCATAAAACCAATGTGAAATTCAAATTTTAGTTTTTTTTCTTTATCACTGATAGTTACTGTTTAAAATTATGCGTTACTAGCGAACACTGTTATTATAATTTTTATTCTCTTTTTGTGTCTTTGAATGGCGAACTGCTTACATCAGAGCCCGGCATACGAGTATGTAAAACACGAGGACTGTAAGATAAATTGATTCTCGTTTAACATTTAATTAAATTTTCTCATTTTAACGGTCATATCCTGTCAAGTAAATTCAAGTTTGAATAAGACATTTACCCATTGCTTCTCTAATCCTCCTACTACTGAATCATAGGTGGAACTTCCTACTATTAGCAGTGCACGGAAGACCATATTAGTTCTTACTCCGTCATAATATCTTTCTTTGAATACAAAGTCTGCTTCTAATCCCTTTAATACTTACTAACATGTTAAATGATATATATGTATATACAGACATTATATATATATATATATATATATATATATATATATATATATATATATGTGTGTGTGTGTGTGTGTGCATATGTATGTATGTATGTGTATGTATGTATGTATATATATATATATATATATATATATATATATATATATATATATATATATATATATATATATATATATATGCACATACATACATACATATATCAAACGGAAGAAAATGTAATCCATACTGAAGCAATAGTCAAATGCAGACTATATGCCATCGTAGCTACAAATATCTGGACCTACTCTCTCAAATATTTGCCATTTAAAGCTTCAAGATCGCACATGAAATTGGTTAGTGAGATGTTGATTTACACTGAACCGTGAATCTCGTCCATTCTTCCAAGTCTCAGCCACCTTGACCTTTCTGCCTGTGGTGGATGAAATGAAAAAATAAAAAAACCAGTTATTACGGAGTACTGCTTTTTTCTCTCTCTCTTTCTCTCATTTGCTTTTCGTTTCAATCGATGCTCAGTGAATATTTCTCTATTCATGACATTCCAGAGTTCTGACTGATGGCGTTCGCAGTTATGCTGCTTTATTCAAACTGGAACTTTTGAGACTGTTTTAAAAGTGAAAACACGGACAAATGGGATATTTAGTTTTGTATCCCTCAGGAAAAATTTTAGAAGTCCTGCCTATGGATATAATTATAATTTACTTTACAAAATGAAGTGCGTGAATATAAGACATTTTTACTTCATACTTTGAAATATCAAATTAGTACATAAACTAACACTTGTCAATAAGAGCGCCTTTCAAACGAATTTTCCCTAACAAATTATTCCCCTGAAGGAAGTAATTATCGTTAGTAGAACAAAGTAGTTTAACTCACTAAATCAAATAACAGACTGGATGCAAGGAACTCCATAGGCCTCAAATACTCACAGCGCTAAAGTTTTCTTTTTCTTTCTCAAGAAACTTGAGACATCTTTTTTTGAGGGGTGGGGTGAATATTAAGATTTCTCTTGGCAATAACGAAATCATATATTTAGGAACTAATCGTGAGCAACTTAAAACTTTCTCTTCTTGGCTTTTCTAATTTGGATCTCTTCCCTTTTTAAAATGTTTTATCATTTATGGAAAGAGTAAAGTTTACTGAAGATGCAAACACTATGTGGACGTACAAAAAAGTTTTCCTTAGTGGAGAGCTCATCATAACATTCTACACAGAAAATAGTACCTCTGTAGACATTATGTCAGTTGATAAAACAATTTGGCTACGTCAACAAATTCAATAAATGTAAATTGGGTTCATGCAAAATATTCAATTGGGGCACTGAGTTCCCATACGACTAGAAATTATGGTGTAAAGCCCTTATGAATATTACACATAAATACAGTGAGAGACCACAGATTCCATTAAGAGGAATTTATCTGGTTTTCCAAAAAAATGGTCAAAACATTAGTGAAAACAGAAATGCCATTATGTCTCATAATTACTGTGGTATCTTCAATATAATGGTTAACAATTACTTCCTCTCCAGTAGGAGCAATACAGTGACACAGGCTGAAGTATGGTTTAAAAAAGTTAACGTAGAGTAGATTTTCCAAAAGAAGACCAACCATGGGTATATTGTGACAAGACGAGTAATAAATACCGCCCTTAATAAAAAAAAAATATATATATAAAAAAATATATATATTTATTATATATATATATATATATATCTATATATATATATATATATATACTATATACACGAAAGAGATAGAGAGAGAGATATATATATATATATATATATATGAGATGCTCTCTAAATTGTTCACTTGAGAGAGAGATCCAATAAGAATAAGAAGATTCCAATAAAGTCAGGTCATAATCTTCATCATTCAGAGAGAGAAGAGAGAGAATCAGAGAGAGAGAGAGAGAGAGAGAGAGAGAGGAGAGAGAGAGAGAGAGAGAGAGAATTCAATACAAAGAAGTATAATAAAAATCAGAGAATAATAGGTCATATCTAATCATTCAAAGAGAGAGAGAAAGAGAGAGATTTCAAGACATAAAGATGAGAGAGAGACAATACATCAGAGAGAGAAACGGATTTCAACAGGCAATCTACATTTTCAGAATCGGAGTACTTTCACGAACCCCAGACCGTCGATCATCTATTACTTCATTGCCTTAATTGACGTCATTATCACTTCACTGAAATTCCTTAGGCTATTAATGCAAAATGAATTATGAAGAAATGATGCCCCCCAGCATGAGATGATCGTTTCCATTCTGAATTTTTGGAAATGGTTTCAAAGTTCCCAATGGAGAAAGAAAAATCAACCTAAAAGTTAATGAAGGTTATGTATATTAGAGGAAGGCCAGTTTGCTAACTTATAAAAGTAGTTTTAGAGTCTTTGTAAATAAACATGTTTTCCCTGAATACTCCTTACTAACTCGAAGACATCTTTATTTACTCCTGACTCTTCAAAAAATAAAAAAAAAGAAATTCAGTTATTTTTAATTGATTTTAATTTTTGATTAATTAGGAGGCGATCAATTACTCAGGAAGCATGAGGTAGTCTTTAACAATGGTAATGAGCAAAGACCCAACCGTACATAGTAACTTCTGAAAAGGCACAAAATAAAATTTTTACCAACTAGTGTGACGATTAAGTTTGCTATTACAAGCACCTAGTAAAGATTTATAGATCTTATTACATTACACCGTTAATTCACTTTTCAAGAAGGTTTAACATTTTCCTGCAATAAAAAATCAAATTTCTCTTATGGGACCTTAGAGATGTGGCTTACCATGAATGACCTAAAAATGACTGGGAGTTTCTATTTCTACGAAAAGGAAGAAATCAGAATGACAAGACAATACAAAAAATTAAATAGAAAATTGCGCAAAGTTTCTTCAGCGCAATCGAGATTTCCTGTACAGCCGCCAGCAGCATAGCTAATCAACGCCACTGAAAACAGACTATCTTTCGATAGTCTCGAATAATGCTGTATGAGCCCGAGGCCCATGAAACTTTAAATTCAACCACTGGCCTGTCCTATATCGTTGCTAGACGCAGCATTATGGCTAACCTTAAATAAAATAAAATGTACTGAGGCTAGAGGGTTGCACTTGGTAAGTTTGATGACTGGATGGTGGATGATCAACATACCAATTTGTAGCCCCATCTAGCCTCAGTAGTTTTAAGATCTGGGGAGGATAGAAAAAAGTAACGACACAAAAAAGTACGGATGGACAGACAAAGCCGGCACAGTAGTTTTCTTAACAGAAAACTAAAAGCAACAATGTCAAGCAAATGCAGTTCCACTTAAGCATGGTTTTTCAACTTGATTACCTGTAACAATTTACTTCCCTAATCCTTATTTGACTTATTTTTTGGTATCCTCCAACCCAGTATTTGGATCCCTAACTCTAAAAGCCTGCTGCTACAAATATCAATTCCTTCAGATCCTTCATAATACTATGAAACATAAATAAATTTTATTCTGGTGACACAATTATGGGGAGTTCGGGAAGTTTTTGAACAGCTCCCAGAGACAGGTTTCTAAACAGATTCCTTCTACAATATTCGCGAAATATAATCTCCAATGCTTCAGTGTATATCTTCAAAGGGCAGGATAATGCCCTTTTCCTGAAACCTCTCCCGTTTCTTATTTGGATTTCTACGAAACGTAGTTTCATAACGAATCAGGCATGACGAATTAAGAAGAGAGTCAAATTACATATTCTTATAGCAAATTATCAGGAAAATATATACCTGCGTACATATATACAATGTATATATATATATATATATATATATATATATATATATATATATATATATATATATATATATATATATATTGTCAAGGATTTATCCACCGTCATTTAGCCACGAGTGCATCATTATTCTTGAAATGCAGTTTCTCTTTTCATTTTGGCTATCAGGGCAGGGGGATATGGCAGGCGAAGGAGAAGCAAAGCGCTATTTCAAACCAGAGAATAGCAGTGCTTGGCGAGTTTTTCACCAATGTAGAATCCCCTACCCAATCACACATATCTGGGAAAACAATGTATATATATATATACCCCCATTATATATATATTATATATATTTATATATATATATGTATATATATACTTAATCTATATCCTTTCCTCCAGCTCTTTTTGCTGGCTGTATGACTTTTGCAGGTCTGATATAAATATACAAACAAGCCCCATAAATCTCAGAAATGGGGCATAGATATCCATAAGATGCATGTGTCCTTCCACTCGCTGGGTGCACGCTATATGAATATAGTCGGTCGTGTTTTATAACAACTGTATATTCGTGCTTCACATATCATATGCCATATTTATCCCCTAAATATATGATTTTTCCATATTAAATACAATTCCTTTCTCACAAAGCCTTTCCAGCATTTGTTAAGTCATCCTATTGAAGCAGCCCGTAACCTAGGTAACTTGCCTTGAAATCAACGTAAATGATTCACTGATAAGCATCCCAATATCCCTTCCTCAGTGCAATTTGACAAATTAGTCTAGAGATTAGTACAGAGAGTGTGACGAGCGAGCACGTGTTCCAGAAAAGCCCAATCCACTAATATTCCAGATTGTGCTTAAGTAATTTATATTTATCATCTGGGCTAAGAATTTAAGAACTTGCATTTGGGTAATACTTTTATGAGGAATTTCATTTCTCTTATGTGTGGTAACTAACCTCTTTCCACGGAGTCATCATCTATTTGCATCTATGCCCCGCTATTCTGACTGCCATCCAAATTTCGCAATTCCTGGTGGCCTGATTGCAAGACTCGTTGCTGGCCCGACAGATATCTTGATGAACATCTCAATAACATATTGACCTGGAGTTCATCCTTTAAAGAATAACCATCAGAGATGATTTAATGTAATTTTAACCAACGTTATTGTTATACGATGATTGTACAATGTTCCTATTTTACATTGCATTTAAACTATCTACTGTATATAATTTATGTGCCTGTACATTGGTTTACAATTTACATTCTGTTTTGTCTTCTTGTTACCCCAGTCTCTGTAAAAAACCCCTTTAAATTGTCAAAGAAGTCTCAATCTAATGGTTAATTGTCTACTTATAAATCCAGGAAAATCTATAAAAGCTTTTTTTTTGTTTATAAGCTCGGGCCCTCTTAGTTCTTTTTGGCAGTCAATTATACTATATTGTTCCAATTCTCTCCCCAACCAAGGTCCTGTTTGAATATATATATATATATATATATATATATATATATATATATATATATATATATATATATACATAAATATATATTATATATATATATATCCTATAATATATATATATATATATATATTTATATATACATATTTATATATATATATATTTATATAATATATATATATATATATACATACATCATATAATATATATATATATTATATAATATATATATATATATATAATATATATATATGGCCATTGTATATGTATATATATGATATTATATATTGTATATATATATGAATGAGGGGTCCTAGTATATATAAATATAATATATATATATATATATATATATATATATATATATATATATATATATATATATATATATATATATATGTAAACACAATAGAATGAATAGACATGCAATTATACATATATACATATATATATATATATATATATATATATTATAGAGATATATATATATATATATATATACTATATATATATATTTATATATATATATTATATATATTATATATATATATCACCGGCCATTGTGTCTCTGTTGAAGAGAGATTAATGTGAATTGACCGTTATGAGTCACAACCTGTGTGTGTGTGTGTCTGGAGAGAGAGAGAGAGAGAGAGAGATAACAAAGCCCAGACGTTTGTTAAGATATAAAAAAACTTTAATGAGGTAATCCCATATTTCAGGCAGACATAAAGGTCTATTATTTCTTATCCTATTCACTCAATTTCGAATAAATACGTCCTAACGTCCTATATTTGTGGCTTCTTGTTTGCTGTGAGGGTGAATGTATTTCTCCAGCTATAACTCGTCCTATTTCACACTTCCCAAAATAAACAATAGCAATCATAAATAAGTCACAAACGAACATAACTAATTACGGATATTTTAAACTAACTCAAACTCATTTGAATGTTTAGTCTTGAAAAATTCATTACCATTGTTGAAGAAGGGAGAGATGGAGTGTGCCAACTAAATGCCCTTTGCTCTCAGTAAATAGTAAAACAAAGGAAACATTCATTCCAGCAGTGTCCTCCTGAAATCTGCTGAACCCCATCTGAAAGGACAAAAATTCAGGCGGCGTTTTTCGAAAGTGGATGGGGACACTTTTGGCGCGCTTTCATCAAAATGCAGGAGATATTTCTGCTTTGGAAGCTTTTTTGATGGGCTTAATGAAGGGGCTCTCTTTATGATAAGGTAAGAATGAGGGTCTTTCCTGTGTGCATGGCCAAGAATGAAGGGTATGAATTATAAAAATAATTTTAGCTGTTTCTTATTCCCTCTTTGAAAGAATACTCAGAGTTGGGTCCATGCGTCTCTTTTTAAAATATCTCTAACACTGTATTACACATATGCCATTTTCCAACAAGATGAATGTGACCCCTATCTTTACAGGGTTCACTTTTGTTTCTGAAAAGCAATGAAACTTTGCCTTTTTCTAGTTCGTAACGAAAATCACGTTCCATTAGTAATTCTGTGTTTTTGAAAGATTACGAATATCGGGCGAAAACGCCTGACTTGACCAAAGTGACAAACACAAAACATTTATCAGTAAATTATCGTAAGCTGCAGAATCGTATGAAACCAGTGCAGAAGATTGTTCATCATCACGTCACCGACACATCACGTCACGTCAAACACGTGAGAATTTGTTACTCATTAAAAGCCAAATGGACTTGTTCACACAATCCCGTTCACCATCAAGCACGTGGCATCCACCCGTCACTTCACGACACGTTTTCTGGAAAGAATATTTTGACCCACGGTCAAGTTTCTTAACGCTAAATCTGTCGCCATGACTTCTGGTAGACAAGACGCTTCACAAATTATCGTCGTCTGTCAAAACCACACGCCAAGACCTCCAAATAATCTGACTGTCTTTCACCTATGCAATCCTTTTACTACATCTTTGCCATTTATCTATATCATTCATTCTACCCTCCTGTATGCTGTATAAGCTGCCATTGAACCACAACAGCTTCCACCGTTTTGTGTCGTTTGTAATCAATTTTCACATACCATTTCAGGCTCAACAGATGCTGCCTTCGTACCTAAATTCCACCCTCTTCCGTGCATCCAGACAGCATCACATCAACATTTTGTAGAGCCCTTTCTGTCTTCCTTGCTATCCTCATCATGAAATATACCTCTTTCATTCCAGATTCATGCATTATATTTAATGCAAAACATTTAGGTAATTTACCAACAGCCATTTTTCCATAAACATTCATAAATACACGTTCTGGTTTCCATCCACCTCCTAATCTTACTTTTGGTAAAACCTACTTTCCATCAGAAACTTTCTAACTTAAACCAGTGACTGCATTTTCCTCCATTATCACTAAATAACATTGCATTGCCTATTTTACACAAAAGCATACATATATATGATCAATTGCTTACAAAAATATTGTTCTCTGCACTCTTCCCTTTCCCCTTCCTTCTCTTATTTACCTTTCCAGAAATACTAAGCAGCCACAGAGAACAAATATGTCCTCCACTAAAGTATACTTACGCTAAACTAAGCATTTTTCATATGCTCTAACAAAACTTCTAAAATCTCATCTTATAGAAAATTACCTCAGCATAATTCTTCATCACATTCTACCAACTCTATCATAGAATTCTCTAGGCTATACATCTCAAATACAGCTTTCCTCTGCCACTCGAGCGACTTTTAAACCGATTTTAGTTGGTCTTCATTAATAAACGTTTGCATTTTATGATTAAAATTTACTTATCCATATGTGTCTCTTTTCTTCTCTCTATCATACAGGTGTCTGGAAAATTCTAAATGAAGATCAGCGTACATTGATGCTAATCATCAAACATCAGACCGATACCATCAGACATCCCCAGATCCGGTCAGTGAGACTTCATAAGAGGGTCTGTGTCGCGAGTTCAAACCACGACCAGTCAGAAGGGCGGACTCTTTGCTAACCCGTGTAGACACCCTGGAATTATATGCGTAATCAGGAGGTTTGCTCCAAATTTTATAAAGAAAACCCATTTTCTAAAAAGCATCCACCTCACACATCTGGAACTGTTGGCCTAACCGCTTCTAGCTGGGAGAAGGCAGGATCAGAATACTATACACACATTTAGCTAACAATCAAACTACAGCCTACCCCAACGTCAAAGTTTAAAAGAGGGCATCATCCTGCTACTAAGGAAAAAGCATGTTAAACGAAGAAGAAGAAGGACCAGTTCTCGTTTATAAAGAAAACCATTTATTCACTCATTTAGGTCTGACAGTGACCTTTAGCTTCGAACTCTAGTTTTAGTTTTCCTGTCTAGTGTTACGGCTACTAGGACTAGAGCCAGTGCTGGCACAAGAGCTAAATCTAAACAGCAACAACTGTCTAGTGTGATCTTTGACACAGAACAGATATAATATAACTAAGGTAGACAAATAGAGTCCAGGGAATACTTTATATAGTTTCAATCCAATCAAAATGATTATTTTATTATGGACTACAACTCCAAAAAACTCGTAAAGAAGGAATTTATACCGAACATCTCTCAAACAAGGCAAAGGATTCGAAACTTGGGAAGGGAAAATTTCTGCAGAACTTAATGACAAATTTACGGCTGGAAATTACCAATCTCGAGTTTCCGATTGCATCTGCCTGAAATTACCGATAACTTTCTGGTTTCTCACAGCCAGATAGTTTTCGATGTGGAATATATCTGGAAGAATGGAAAATTTCATAGGCAACAATTTCAAAATTGAATTTTTCACTTAGAGCGATTTCAAACTGACAGAATACAAAGAGTGCTTATTCCACCGGAATGTTCCTTCTACTGGATTAGTTGCACTAACAAGAATGATACATACCAATTTAATTTTAATAACAGCCTTTTGAATGCAGGGATAATAATTATTATGTCAAAACATCGGGGGTTCAAAAACATCGGGGTTAAATCCCCTCTTCTCTCTGTCTCTTCTCTCTCTCTCTCTCTCTCTCTCTCTCACTGTGCAGAACTTATTTCATTGTTGCTAGGCTGTTGGTATTTACCAATGGTGACAACTACAAGATCAGCCAGCACCCCTTGGTGGTTAAGATTATTTTGTTTCTCAAGCCCCAACAAGATGTGTGAATTAACAGATTATGCTAAGAAGCCTTTCATCACATCTCCTTGATGGGTAAATTGAAATATAAGAATGAAAATTTCCGTAGCAGTATCTCAGTATCAAAGAAGTTTTTTGAAATATACGGGCATATGTTGCTTTATCCCTTCACGTCTAACATTATATTAAGTTCATCTAACAATTTTGTGTCATTACAGATGAATCTCGATAGCTACAAGAATAGATATTCAAATGAACTTTAGTCAAACAAGGATACAAGATATGTGTCTCTGTTGATCTGAGGAGTGAATTAGGTATCTAGATAAATAATTGACCGTTGTGAGTACAACCTGAGAGAGAGAGAGTAGAGAGAGAGAGAGATATAGATAGAGAGAGAGAGAGAGAGAGAGAGCAGACGTTTTACTAAGATATAAAAAAAGCCTTTATGATATAATCCCCATTTCAGGTAGATATAAATATATATTATTTCTTATCCTCCTATTCACTCAATTTCATAATCTCTAGGAGTTGCTTCAAATAAATACGACGTTCTATATTTACAGGCTCTTGTTTACGAGTGAATTTATTCCTACAACTATAACTCGTCCTATTTCACACTTCCCAAAACAAACAATAGCAATCACATATAAATAAGTCACAAACGCACCTAACTAATCATGGGTGTAATAAGCTAACTCATAAACTCATTTATATGTTTAGTCTTGAAAAATTCATTACCATTGTTGAAGTAGGGAGAGATGGAGTGTATAAACTAAATGCCCTTTGCTCTCTCTCAGTAAATAATATAACAAGGAAACATTCAGTCCAGCAGTGTCCTCAGCAAATCTGGAACCCCATCTAGAGGACAAAATTCAGGCGGCGTTTTCGAAAGTGGATGGGGACATATATACTTTCATCAAAATGCAGGAGATATTTCTGTTTTGAAGCTTTTGATGGGCCGTAATGGAAGGGCTCTCTTTGTGATAAGGTAAGAATGAGGGGTCCTGCATGTGGTATATAAAATGAAGGATATGAATTATAATCATAATTTCAGCTGTTTCTTATTCCCTCTTTGGAGATAATTACTCAGGAATATGGGTCATACGTCTCTTTAAAATATCTCTAACACTGTATTACACATATACCATTTTTCCAACAAGATGGAATATGACCCTTATCTTTACATTCTTTTGTTTCTGAAAAACAATGAAACTTTGCCCTTTTTCTAGTTCATGTAACGAAAGTCTTTCATTAGTAAACTGTTATTCCATGTTTTGAAGAGGATTACGAATATTAGGAGAAAACGCCTTTTCTTGAAGCCAGAGTTATACGAACAAACATAAAAATTCAGAAACAACATTTATCAGTATATATTATCCCAACCTGCAGAATCAAGTATAAACCAGTGCAGAAGACGTTCACCATATATCACCGACACATCACGTCACGTCAAAGTACGTGAGAATTTCTTATGTGATCAAATGGATTATTCACGCCACCACGTCATATCACCATCAAGCATATATATACCGTCATTCACGACACGTTTCTTGGAAAGAATATTTTGGGTTACGCTATGCAAAGTGTCTTAATGCTATGTCTGTGAACGCCATGACTACTCGGAAGTTGGGCGGGAATGGACGGGATCATGATGGATAGTGTGAATACAAGGCACGGCTGACGTGACGGTGACATGACGTGATGTGTCGGTGACGTGATGGTATAATTTGAATCAGCCTTCAGTTGCTAAATATGCCCAAACACATGGCAAGCACTCTCTCTCTCTCTCTCTCTCTCTCTCTCTCTCTCTCTCTCTCTCTCTCTCTCTCTCTCTCTCTCTCCTTACCAAGAAAGTAAGTATAGCTTTCTTTCCAATACTATTCCACCCACATCATTTCAACATCTTCCATCCTCCTTCTTTACAGACCTTCTACAAAAATGTATCGTCGTCTGTCAAAGCCACGGCAAGACTTCCAAATAATCTGACTGTCTTTCACACAAACAAAATCCTTTTACTACATCTTTGCCATTTATCTGTATTCATTCATTCTACCCTCTGTATGCTGTATAAAGCTATACATTGAACCGCAACAACTTCCACCGTTTTGTGTCGTTTGTAATAAATTTTCATATACCATTTCAGGCTCAACATATGCTGCCTTCATTACCTAAAGTCCACCCTCTTCCGTGCATCCAGACAGCATCATCAACATTTTGTAGGCCCTTTCTGTCTTCCTTGCTATCCTCATCATGAAATAGCACCTCTTTCATTTCCAGATTCATGCATTATATTTAATGCGAAATATTCAGATAATTTACCAACAGCCATTTTCCATAAACATTCTATAAATACACGTTCTGGTTTCATCCGCTTCCCCAATCTTACTTTGGGTAAAACTCTTTCAATCGAAACTTTCCTAACAAACCCAGTGACTGGACTTTCCCTCCATTATCACTAAATAACATTGCATTGCCTATTTTACACAAAGCATGTTACATATATGATCAATCTGCTTGCCAAATATACTGTTCTCTGCACTCTTCCTTTTCCCTTCCTTCTCTTATTTACCTTTCCAGAGAACTACTAAGCAGCCACAGACAACATAATATGTCCTCCAGTAAGTACACGTTCAAGCTAAACTAAGCATTTTTCATATGCTCTAACAAAAACTTCGAAAAATCTCATCTTATAGAAAATTACCTCCAGCATAATCCTTCATCACATATCTACAACTCTAAAGATTCTCTACTCTATACATCTCAAATATAGCTTTCCTCTGCCACTCCGAGTGACTTTATAAATATTTTTAGTTGGTCGTCATTAATTAAACGTTTGCATTTATGATTAAAATTGACTTTGTCCATATGTGTCTCTTTTCGTCTCTCTATTATACATGTGTCTGGAAAATTCTAAATGAAGATCAGTGCACAATGATGCTGATTAATCATCAACTAATCAGACCTCTTCCCCCACACATAATCAGAGGACTACAGCCGAGATCAGAATACCTCGTTACCCAATCGTATTATCCTCGCCTAGGATAAGTTCTCCTTTATAAAGAAAACCATTTATCCACTCCTTTAGGTCGGGACAGTGACCTTTAGCTTCGAACTGTAGTTTTAACTTTCCTGCTATACTATTAGATTATGGTTTCTAGTACGTAATCGAAATGATTCTTTTCTTTATGGACTCCAACTGTTCAAAGAGCTGCAACCCAAAAAATCTCGCAATAGAAGGATTTATATATAAACATCTACAAACAAGGCAAAGGATTTGGAAACTTGGGAAGGGAAATTTCTGCAGAACTTAATGACAAATTTTATGGCTGGAATCACCAACCTCGAGTTTCCAGTACATCTGCCTGAAATTACCGATAACTTTCTGGTTTCTCACAGCCAGATAGTTTTCGATATATAATATATCTGGAAGAATGGATAATTTCATATAGCAACAATTTCAAAATTGAATTTTTCACTTAGAGCGATTTCAAACTGACAGAATACAAATATGCTTATTCCACCGGAATGTTCCTTCTACTATATTAGTTGCACTAACAGAATGATACCAATTTAATTTTAATGAACGCCTTTGGAATACAGGATAATAATTATGGAATACAGGGATAATAATTATTATGTCAAAACATCGAGGTTCAATTTTAACGATCGTTCTTTACCCCGTGCCTCCCCCCTCTCTCTCTCTCTCTCTCTCTCTCTCTCTCTCTCTCTCTCTCTCTCTCTCTCTCTCACTGGGCAGAACTTATTCCATTGTTGCTAGGCTGTTGGTATTTACCAATGGTGACAACTTTTAAGATCAGCAAAAGCATCCCTTGGTGGTTAAGATTATCTTAACCTCAAACATCCAACAAGATGTGTGAATTAACAAACTGCTCTTTAAAATCCTTTGATCACGCCCTCTTGCTTGATGGGTAAATTTGAAATATTTAAAGAATGATCAATTTCGTAAACAGTATCTCAGTATCAAAGAGTTTTCTTAAACTATACAGGCATACTTTTGCTTTATCACTTCGTCTAACATTTATCTAACAATTTTAACTCATTACAGGTGAATGTCGATAAGCGACAGAATAGATATTCAAATGAACTTTAGTCGAAGCAAAAATAATCAAAAGATATAGTTAAGGAAAGAGTAGTTTTTGGGATCTAAGATAAATGAAAAATCTTATTCAGAGTAAACAACAACCACAGGTAGTATGAAATGACAAGATAATATAAAAGCTCGGGTCTATTTAAGACTAATTAACCCTACCGTAACATCAACCTTCACGATTAGACAGATCGACTATTGATCTTCCCTTCTTCGGCAAAGGAACAAAAAATTCAGACATAACTTTTTCGCCAGTAACAAAGGAATGCCTCCTATTATGGCCCATCAAGTTCTGGAGAGAAACGTCACTCAAAACTCCGTGAAATTGGCACCAACTTTCTCTTTGCACGTCCCATGAAATCTCGCCTGACTTTCGTCCTCTCCAGACAAGAAAGAGTTCGAGAAGATTTCTTGACCGACGTTTCTTGTCTTTGTATTGGGAGGAGAGATTGCACTCTTGCCTTGGCTCATCCCTTGTCGCCTTTGCTTTAACATAGTACTGATTTTCCCCGGTGACAAAACATTCAGATGAGGTAGGATTGGTCTTCATTGGTTGTGCAGATGCATTCGTTCTCTTATTGGCGATCTGCTTTTTGACTGGATTATGATTATCTTCTGTTGTACTACATATTTATCACGATAAATGTAATCTGAGAAATATATATCAAATAATACTAATTTAAAGTGAAAGTTTGTTATAAATCGAGAGAAAATGAGACTGGGATTGCCACGGAAGAAGAAAAAAATGTGCCAGTGGCAAAGCGGTGAACATCATTAACAAGGTGTGTGTGTGTCCCCCCACACGCGCACACACACACACACACACACACACAGAGAGAGAGAGAGAGAGAGAGAGAGAGAGAGAGAATAACATAAACTTTCTTTTATAATACGAAAGCAAATAATATAAAACCATTTTTAGATGTCACTTATATACTATTATGTTCCTTAAATAATTCGTAGGCAGTTTTCATGCAGGGTGAAATTTTGCCACTCTTTAGCACTTGGTTAGGAAGGAAGATGAAAGCAATACTTTAATTATCCAGTTTACTGAAAAGTAAGAAGTGACAGTTTTGTTGCAGCAAAATGAAAATCATCCGGAAATATTACCATGGCCGACGATTTTGAAGCTTTCATTATCGCACTTTGACACTCTACCAGCCAGTCATATCTTCTATGACCAGTACTGTATTCTGTCATTACAAGAGACACTCTTCAATGATTTCTCCCTGAATTAGCCGCTCTAATGATTGATTCAATGTGAATCGAAAGTAAAAAAAACAGCTACTTACTCTCCAGAGGAATTACTTTTACCAATTCGATAATAATGTGGAAAAGGCTTGCATAGCGCTAATGACATTATGGCGTTGAAGAATTGTACTCATTGATTGACAGTCACTAATTATAACGATGTTAATGAAATTACTCTTTCATAAAAAGGGAATTGGGTTTGGTAATGCGGTCTTCCTTTCTCTGTCTCTCTGTCTGTCTGTCTGTCTGTCTGTCTGTCTGTCTGTCTCTCTCTCTCTCTCTCTCTCTCTCTCTCTCTCTCTCTCTCTCTCTCTCTCTCTCTCCTACAAGTTGGGGATGGTTGACAAGTACTCTGGCATTAAAAATAGGACTCCTCACTCTACTGGTTGTTGGATTACTCTCTCTCTCTCTCTCTCTCTCTCTCTCTCTCTCTCTCTCTCTCTCTCTCTCTCTCTCTCTCTTTACTATTATATTAAATCTGCTTTTCCTTCATTTCTTTACTTATGATATTTTCTTAAAGAACCAAGATAGAATACTGAGAAAAAGAAATGAAAACAATAATTATCTAACTGATATGCCAACTAAACCATCCTGTGAATATAAAAGCAATTTTATAATCAAGGAGTGTATATATACATTGCTAGCTTTCTGACCACTGTGCAACACCGAGTTTGGTCATTATAAAGATGGGTTACCACTAATGTAAGATAGGCAATTTTTGCGACAACGATGGGGTCAATGCCAGTGAAGTTATCGAACATTCGATCCTTGAAATACGTAAACGGGAGGTCACATATGCGTTCAAGACGCATCCGTTGACAGTTGTGTGGCAATCTAATACAACTTGCAACAGACGTAAGGTGTTTGGGCTGAGCGGCAAATACGCTCCTGAAGCCATTAGAACGTGTGAGCGAAAACACATACGGAAACAGATGCTATCTTATATTTCTATTTAAGGAGACAATGATTGATTGCCATTTTAATGTCAAAAGTTAGTAAAATAAATTTTCAATCTCTAATAAATTTTAAAAGTCTAAAGGCATTTATTCCCGTAATTGTTTTCATAAATTGATAAAATGAGCACATTAATGCGAAAGTTTAAATTGGCATTTGGGAAAACTCGTGGGATAAGAACGTTGCGAACAATTTTTCCTGAAGGGAGATAACTTTGTGTTCATAATTTTCAAAAACGATGTCATTATTTTTGTTGGACTGCTTTATTTACATAATATGTTTAATAACAAATTTCGTTTATTGTTAACACGTTTCTGGGGAATCGGAGCCAGAGATTCGGCAAAATTAAGACTTTGGCACAGAGTTGATTACCAAAACCATTTATACCATCGTAGCATAAAGCTTTTCAACAACATTCAATGTAATATTTGTTATACAGCTACAAATGGCCATTTGACTGCAGACATATAACCTTAGATACCAAAATAGGTTACTTTTATGGCAATAGCAACCCAAAAACTGCATGTTATGAAAAAAATTCCGCCTATGCACACCAAGCGCCAGGTATACAGGAATTTCAGTAAATGATAATTAAGTTTTGTAAGCTACAAGTAACTGGAAAGTAATTCTGATGATCCGCCCTCCTCTCCTCCTCACTTTTCGTAATTAGCTAATATCACAATGGACTGCGAAACTTTGGTCACATAATCTACAGGAAGTTCACTGAATATTTGTCTGAACGAAACGCAACCTTGAATGTGTATCGTGTATTGCAATGTACGCCGTGCAAATCATAAACAGCCAACTATCACAACTGAAATAAAGAAACACCGAAGCAAGCATTGTTCTGCTGTAATTGCTCCGAAGTCTATCACCATCATCCTGTGCCTGATTAAAAACCATAATTAAACATATTTCCAGAACTAAATACATTAGCCTTAATTCGATTACACAAAAACATATGGCGCCTTTCCACCTAATGCCCCTCCAACCAACAAAACAAAACAAAAAATGATATTAAAGTGTTTATCTTGGGATTTTTAATGCATAAGCCCCTCTGTACATCGACAGCAACAAACGGAATAAATTATTAAGCATCTCATCTATAATACGAAAGCAGAAAAACACAAGATTATCAATCCTGAAATCAAAGAGACGCCTCATTTCATAGCTCATCAAAAACTCCGAAGGAGAATTGCCACTAATTACGTCATGAAAGAGGAGCCAAGAACCTCCACGCTCATGCGAAGAAATCTCACCTGACTCTTGTTCGTGCCAGTAACTTTCTGGAAAACACTGCTGGAAGCGAATGGGTTTTATTTTATTACTGGACAGAATTGCGTATTTCTTGCCTCTGTTTCGCTAATCGGTTCTCGAGGCCTCAAGACATTGAAGAAGGGTTTAACGTGTAGACATATCGTATCTATTGGTTGGGCCATATAGAGGTACACACCAGGCCTCTTATGCTATTCAACGTTTTACCACAATTGATGTAAACCAACCAACGATGTATACATTAACGCGTTACATTTAACAATTATGCAGGTCCGCTTTGTAGAGTAGGCACATTAATGGATAATTTCCTCCTTTGTGGATATATATTACCTGAAAGACAAAGCTGATTTATGCACACACACACTATCTATCTATCTATCTATCTATCTATCTATCTATCTATCTATCTATCTATCTATCTATATATATATATATATATATATATATATATATATATATATATATATATATATATATATATATATATATATATATATATATATATATATATATATACATTTAACCATTACCCCAACAAGCAAACACCCACCTCTCTCTCTTTCGCCGAACGAGGAGCTACGAATGGGCCCGTTCTGTAGAATCCATTGTGACCCTGTTGAGCTGAGCAATGACTTAGGTACCTAGAAGTTAATCGACCATTGTGAGTCACAGCTAGAGAGAGAGAGAGAGAGAGAGAGAGAGAGAGAGAGAGAGAGAGAGAGAACAAATTCCACACGTTCGTCAAGATATACAACAACAAAAAACGGGAGAGCCTTTATGAGCTAATCCCCCCTATTTCATACACATGCAGGGTCTATCATTTCTTATTCCCCTATTCACTAAATTTCATCAACCCTATGAGATTGCTTCGAATAAATACGACGTCGTATATCTGTGGGTCTTGTTGGCTGTGAGGGTGAGTTTATTTTTCCTGTTATAACTCGTCCTATTTCACACTTCCCAAAACACAAGCAATATTAATCACATATAGATAAGTCACAAATACACAAAAGTAATTACTTATACATTGCACTCACTCCTAAACCCATCTGAATTTTTAAGCTTTCAAAGATTAATTGTTGTTAAATGTATCTAGAGACCGATTATGCCAACTGAATGGAATGGAATGGAATATAAAATTCAGAGCTAAAAGTAAAACTGAAAGTATAAAGGTTTGAGAGGTGTAACAGGAGGAAAACCTCGCATTTGCACTATGACACAACTGTTAGAGGAGGGTGGAAAGTAAGATGGAGGAAATAGGATATGAAGGAGGTTCAGTACAAGGAATGAAAGGGGTTGCAGCCAGGGCCGAAGGGGTGCTGCAGAGAACCTTAAGTAACGCCTACAGTGCACCGACTGAGGTGCACTGACGGCACTACTCCCCTACGGGTTATTCCTACTGAATGCCCCCTTTTTCTCAGAAAATAATAAAACAAAGAAAACATTCATACCAGCAGTGACCTGGAAATCTGCTGAAACTCTCATCTGGAAAGGACAAAACTCAGGAGTTTTTCGAAAGCAGATGAAGACACTTGCAGCGTTTCCATGAAAATGCAGGAGAGATTTCTGGCTTTTGATAGAAGGCTTCTCTTTATGGTAAGGTAATAATGAGTGGAACGCAAATAAAAATGCAACGAAACAGTTAAGGAAAGAGTACCTAAGTTAAGTGACAAAGTAATCTTACCCAGAGTCAAAATGCAACTTAGTGCATTGAGAAATAACAACACTGAATACCGACTGGGACCCTTTACACAAATAGAGCGGCTACGGATTCTTTCTTCTTCCTTCGGCTACAACAGATACCTAACTTTTCCGTCGAGTAACAAAGGAATGGCTCCTATTATGACCCGTCAAGTTCTGGAGAGAAACGTCACTCAAAACTCCGTGAAATTGGCACCAACTTTCTCTTTGCACGTCCCATGAAATCTCGCCTGACTTTCGTCCTCTCCAGACAAGAAAGAGTTCGAGAAGATTTCTTGACCGACGTTTCTTGTCTTTGTATTGGGAGGAGAGATTGCACTCTTCCCTTGGCTCATTTCTTGTCGCCTTTGCTTTAACATAGTACTGATTTTCCCCGGTGACAAAACATTCAGATGAGGTAGGATTGGTCTTCATTGGTTGTGCAGATGCATTCGTTCTCTTATTGGCGATCTGCTTTTGACTGGATTATGATTATCTTCTAATTTGTAGTTATATGTTATCACGATAAATGTAATCTGAGAAATATATATCAAATAATGCTAATTTAAAGTGAAAGTTTGCTATAAATCGGGAGAGAAATGAGACTGGGATTGCCACTGAAGAAGAAAATTGTGCCAGTGGCAAAGCGGTGAACATCATTAACAAAGGTGTGTGTGTGTGTGTGTGTGTGTGTGTCCCCTCCCCCACACAGAGAGACAGAGAGAGAGAGAGAGAGAGAGAGAGAGAGAGAGAGAGAGAGAGAGAGAGAGAGAGAGAAAATAACATAAACTTTGTTTAATGATACGAAAGCAAATAATATAAAACCATTTTTTGATGTCACTTAAAATAATATTATGTACCCTAAATAATTCATAGGCAGTTTTGATGCAGGGTGAAATTTGGCCACTCATTAGCACTTGGTTAGGAAGGAAGTTAAAAGCAATACTTTATTATCCAGTTTACTGAAAAGTAAGAAGTGACAGTTTTGTTGCAGCAAAACGAAAATTATCCGGAAATATTACCACGGCCGACGATTTTGAAGCCTTCATTATCGTACTTTAACACTCTACCAGTCAGTCATATCTTCTATGACCAGTACTGTATTCTGTCATCACAAGAGACACTCTTCAATGATTTCTCCCTGAATTAGCCGCTCTAATTATTGATTCAATGTGAATCGAAAGTAAAAAAAACAGCTACTTACTCTCCAGAGGAATTACTTTTACCAATTTGATAATAATGTGGAAAAGGCTTGCATAACGATAATGACATTACAGCGTTGAAGAACTGTACTCATTGATTGACAGTCACTAATTATAACGATGTTAATGAAATTACTCTTCCATAAAAAGGGAATTTTTGGTAATGCAGTCTTCCTTTCTCTCTCTCTACCAGTTGAGGATGTTTGACAAGCACTCTGGCATTAAAAATAGGACTCCTTACTCTATTGGTTGCTGGATTACTCTCTCTCTCTCTCTCTCTCTCTCTCTCTCTCTCTCTCTCTCTCTCTCTCTCTCTCTCTCTCTCTCTCTCTCTTTACTATTATATTAAATCTGCTTTTCCTTCATTCCTTTATTTATGGTATTTTCATAAAGAACGAAGACAGAATATTAAGAAAAAGAAATGAAAACAATAATTATCTAACTGATATGCTAACTAAACCATATTGTGAATATAAAAGCAATTTTATAATCAAGGAGTGTATATACACATTGCTAGTTTTCTGGCCACTATGCAACGTCGAGTTTGGTCATTATAAAGATGGGTAACCACTAAAGTAAGATAGGCATTTTTTGCTACAACGACCGGGTCAATATCAGTGAAGTTATCGAACATTTGATCCTTGAAATACGTAAACGGGAGGTCACATATGCGTTCAAGACGCATCCGTTGACAGTTGTGTGGCAATCTAATACAACTTGCAACAGACCTAAGGTGTTTGGGATGAGCGGCAAATACGCTCCTGAAGCCATTAGAACTTGTGAGCGAAAACACATGGAAACAGATGCTATCTTATATTTCTATTTAAAGAGGCAATGACTGATTGCCATTTTATCGTCACAAGTTAGGAAATAAATTTTCATTCTCTAATAAATTTTAAAAGTCTAAAGGCATTTATTCCCGTAATTGTTTTCATAAATTGATAAAATGAGCACATTAATGCGAAAGTTTAAATTGGCATTTGGGAAAACTCGTGGGATAAGAACGTTGCGAACAATTTTTCCTGAAGGGAAATAACTTTGTGTTCATAATTTTCAAAAACGATATCATTATTTTTGTTGGCCTGTTTTATTTACATATTATGTTTAATAACGAATTTCGTTTATTGTTAACACATTTCTGGGGAATCGGAGCCAGAGATTCGGCAAAATAAGACTTTGGCACAGAGTTGATTACCCAAACCATTTATACCATCTTAGTATAAAGATTTTCAAACATTCAATGTAATAACTGTTATACAGCTACAAATGGCCTTTTGATACAGACACATAACCCTAGATACCAAAATAGGTTACTTTTATGGTAATTGCAACCCAAAAACTGCATGTTATGAAAAAAATTCCGCCTGTGCACACCAAGCACAAGGTATACAGGAATTTCAGTAAATGATAATTAAGTTTTGTAAGCTACAAGTAACTGGAAAGTACTTCTGATGTTCCGCCCTCCTCACCTCCTCACTCTTCATAATTAGCTAATGTCACAGTAGATTGCGAAACTTTGGTCATATAATCTACAGGAAGGTCATTGAATATTTGTCTGAACGAGACGGAACCTTGAATGTGTATCATGTATTGCAATGCACGTCATGAAATCATAAACAGCCAACTATCACAACTGAGATATAGAAACACCGAAGCAAGCATTGTTCTGCTGTAATTGCTCTGAAATCTATTATCAGCATCCTATGCCTGATTAAAAACCATAATATATATATATATATATATATATATATATATATATATATATATATATATATATATATATATATATATATATATATATATATATATATATATATATATAGAGAGAGAGAGAGAGAGAGAGAGAGAGAGAGAGAGAGAGAGAGAACAGCTTTTTCCATTGCTTTAAAACGTTAATTTTAAAATGTTCATTTTCCTCGAATTACAAATAGGTCTGCTTTCGACATTTTTTGCAATTTTCCGTTATTTACCCAGCATTATACGGAACACCCGAATTGCAGCAAGCATAAAACCAATGTGGGAATTCAAATTTTAGTTTAGTTTTCTTTAGCCGCTAGTAACTGTTTAAAATTATGCGTTGTAGCGAACATTGCTATTATAATTTTTATTCTCTTTTTGTGTCTTTGAATGGCGAACTGCTTACAGTTGAGCTTGGCATGCGAGTATGTAAAACACGAGGACTGTAAGATAAATTGATTCTCGTTTAACTTAACGCCATACCATTTCAATTAAATTTTCTCATTTAACTTAAGGTCATATCCTGTCAATTAAATTCAAGTTTGGAATAAGACGTTATTACCCATTGCTTCTCTAATCCTCGTACTGCCAAATCATAGGTAGGATTTACTACTATTACAGTGCACGGAAGACACATACTAGTTCTTAATACTGTCACAGTCATAATATCTTTCTCTGAATATAAAGCCTGCTTCTTAATCCCTTTTGTACTTACTGACATGTTAAATGATATATACTGTACACATACATACAGACATTATATATATATATATATATATATATATATATATATATATATATATATATATATATATATGTGTGTATATATATACATATACATATATATGTATGTGTATGTACATATGTATGTATGTATGTATATATATATATATATATATATATATATATATATATATATATATATATATATATATATATATATATACACATACATACATACATACATAAAGTAAACGGAAGAAAATGTAATCCATACTGAAGCAATAGTCGTCACAGACTAATGCCATCATAACTACAAATATCTGGACCCTGCCTCTCTCAAATATTTGCCATTTAAAGCTTGAAGATCACATGAAATTACAGTGAGATGTTGATTTACACTCGAACCGTGAATTCAATCTACTCTTCCAAGTTCAGCCACCCTTGACCTTTCTGCCTGTGGTGGATGAAATGAAAAGTCAAAAAGCCAGTTATTACGGAATACTTCGCTTTTTTTCTCTCTCTCTTTTCATTTGCTTTTTCGTTTCAATCGATGCTCATGAATATTTCTCTACGTTTCATGATATTCAATTCTGACAGATGGCGTTCGCCGGTGCTGCTTTGTTTAAACCGAAACTTTTTGAGACTGGTTTAAGTGAAACACGGACAAAAACAGGATATTCGCGTTTGTATCCATAGAAAAATTTTAAGTCCCTGCCTATGGATATAATTATAATTTACTTTACAAAATGAAGTGCCGTGAATTTAAGACATTTTTTTACTTCACACTTTGAAATAGCAAATTAGTATATAAACTTCACATGTCCAATAAGAGCGCCTTCAAACGTAATTTTCCCTAACAAAGTTATTCCTGGAAGTAATTGTCGTTAGCAGAACAAAGTAGCTTAACTCACTAAATCAAATAACAGACGGATGTACAAGGAACTCATAGGCCTCGAATACTCACAGAGCCAAAGTCTTCTTTTTTTTCTTTCTCAAGAAACCGAGACATCTTTTTTTTTTTTTGTGGAGTGGGGTGAATATTAAGATTTCTCTTGGTAATAACGGAATCATATATTTAGGAACTAATCGTAGAGTAACACTTTCTCTTCTTACGTTTCCTAATATGAATCTCTTCCTTGCACAAAATATTTTTTATACTTGAGGAAAGGGTAAAAGTTTACTTAAGATGTATACACTATGTGGACGTACAAAAGTTTTCCTTAGGTGGAGAAGCTCACATCATACCAATCTACACAGAAAATAGTGCCTCTGTAGCCATTATGTCAGTTGATAAAACAATTTGAAAGCTAACTTTAGTAGCCACGGATCTTTTAGGCGCGTCAACGAATTATGTAAATTGGGTTCCAGGCAAAACATTCAATGGGACACCGAGTTCCCGTATAAGACTAGAAATTAAGGTGTAAAGTCTTATGAATATTAGACAGAAATACAGTGAGACCACAGATTCCACTAAGAGTAATTCATCTGGTTTTCCGAAAAAAAAAATTTGTCAAAACATTAGTGACAAGAGAAATGCCGTATGTCTCATAATTACTGTGCTATTTTCGAATATAATGGTTAACAATTACTTCCACTCTCCGTGGAGGCAATACAGTGACAAAGAGCTGAAGTATGGTTTAAAAAAAAGATTAACATTGTGAAGTATATAGATTTTCAAAAAGAAGGGCCAAAGGATGGGTACACTGTGACAAGACGAGTAATAAATACCGCTCTTAATAAAAAAAATATATATATATATATATATATATATATATATATATATATATATGCTTTATTATGCCATGCCAATGCTCTCACTAATCATTCAGAGAGAGAGAGAGAGAGAGAGAGAGAGAGAGAGAGAGAGAGAGAGAGAGAGAGAGAGAGAGATTCAATAAAAATCAGAATGATCTCTAATCATTCAAGAGAGAGAGAGAGAGAGAGAGAGAGAGAGAGAGAGAGAGAGAGAGAGAGAGAGAGAGAGATTCCAATAAAATCAGAATGATCTCTAATCATTCAAGAGAGAGAGAGAGAGAGAGAGAGAGAGAGAGAGAGAGAGAGAGAGAGAGAGAGAGAGAGAGAGATTCAATAAAAATCAGAATGCTTTAATAATAGGTCATGATGGCTAATCATTCAAAAGAGAGAGACCGAGAGAGAGATTTCAATATAAAGATGAAATGCTTTAACAATACATCATGTTCTCTCAACACGAGAGAGAGAGAGAGAGAGAGAGAGAGAGAGAGAGAGAGAGAGAGAGAGAGAGAGAGAGAAACGGATTTCCAACAGGCAATCTACATTCTCGAAATCCGAGTAATTTCACCGACCTCCCCGAACCGTCGATCATCTATTACTCTTCCTCATTGCTTTAATTGACGTCATTATCACTTTTACTGAAATTCCCTCAGGCTATTAATGCAAAAACGAATTATGAAGAATGATACCCCTTTAGCATGAGATGATCGTTCCCATTCTGAATTTTTAGGAAATGGTTTTAAAGTTCCCAATGGAGAAAAGAAAATTAACCTATAAAGTTAATGAAGGTTATGTATATTAGGGGGAAGGCCAGTTTGCTAACTTGTAAAAGTAGTTTTAGAATCTTTGTAAATAAATATGTTTTCCCGAATACTCCCTTACTAACTCGAAGACATCTTATATTTACTCCGATCTCTTTACAAAATAAAAAATTCATTCAGTTATTTTTAATTCATTTTTAATTTTTAATTAATTAGGAGGCGATCAATTACTCAGGTAGCATGAGGTAGTCTTTAACAATGGTAATGAACACAGACTAACCGTACTAGTAACTTGAAAAAACACAAAATAAAATTTACACCCATTAGTGTGACTATTGTTTAACACTGCAAGCAGTAGTAAAGATTTCTAGGATCTTATTACATTACACCGTTAATTCACTTTTTCAAGAAGGTTTAGTATTTTCCTGCCATAAAAACTCAAATTTCTCTTAGGGGAACTTCGAGATGTGCCTTACCATGACCTAAAAATGGATTGAGTTTCTATTTCTACGAAAAGGAAGAGTCACAGAATGACAAGACAATACAAAAATTAAACAAGTAATAATTGCGCCGAAGTTTCTTCTTCGCAATCGAGTTTTCTGTACAGCCGCTACAGCATATAATCAACGCCACTGAAAACAGATCTATCTTTCGGTGGTCTCGGAATAATGCTGTATAGCCGCGGCCCATGAAACTTTAACCACTGCCCGGTTATGGCTAAATTTAACCTTAAATAAAATAAATATTACTGAGGCTAGAGGGCTGCAATTTGGTATGTTTGATGACTGGAGGGTGGATAATCAACATACCAATTTGTAGCCCTCTAGCCTCAGTAGTTTTTAAGATCTGAGGGAGGGCAGAAAAAGTGTGGACACAAAAAAGTACGGACGGACGGACAAAGCCGGCACAATAGTTTTCTTAACAGAAAACTAAAGGCAGTCCGTATCAAGCAAATGCAGTTCCACTTAAGCATGGTTTTTCATCTTGATTACCTGTAATTTACTTCCTAATCCTTATTTGACTTATTTTATTTAGTATCTTCCGAATGCCAGTATTTTGGTTCCCTAACCCAACGTAAAAGCCTACTGCTCTACAAATATCAGTTCCCTCCAGATCCTTCATAATACTAAGAAACATAAATAAATTTATTTCTGACACAATTATGGGGAGTTCGAACGGTTTTTGAACAGCTCCCAGAGACAGGTTTCTAAATAGATTCGCTACAATATTCGCGGAAATATAATCTCCAATGCTTCAGTGTATATCTTCAAAGGGCAGGATAATACCCTTTTACTGAAACCTCTCCGTTTTCTTATTTGGATTTCTACGAAACGCAGTTTCATAACGAATCAGCCATGACAAATGAAGAACAGGGTCGAATTACATATTCTTATGCAAATTATCAGGAAAATATATACTACTGCGTACATATATACTGTATATATATATATATATATATATATATATATATATATATATATATATATATATATATATATATATATATATATATATATATATATTGTCAAGATTTATCCCTCCGTCATTTAGCCACGAGTGCATCATTATTCTTGAAATGCAGTTTCTCTTTTCATTTGACTATCGAAGCAGGGGGATATGGCAGGCGAAGGAGAAGCAAGCGTATTTCAAACCAGAGAATAGCAGTTAGCGGCAGTTTTCACCAATGTAGGAATCCCCTACCCAAGTCACTTGATCTGGGAAAACAATGTAAACGCCCTTTTCACCCCCATCACGTGATGTGGGAGTAGTTAGGTATTGCAAGCTTAAGGGACATAGTGGGGCTAGCCGACAGGGAGGATCTTAACCTCTTAAGTACTTAATCTTAAGGATCCTTTCCCTCCGCTCTTTTTGCTGGCTGTATGACTTTTTGCAGGTCTGATAGGCCTAAATTTCGACAAACAAGCCCCAAGCCAAACGCAGTCTCAGAAATGGGGTCAGAGGCCTCAGATATCCAGTCGAAGATGCATGTCTGCGTTCCTTCCACTCTACGCTGGGTGCACGCTACTTCGATGAATGGCTGAGTCGATCGTGTTTTGGCGCCAACAACTGTAGACCAGGTTCGTGACTCACAAGTAGTCAGCATGCCAGCCCTTTCCCTCCCCCTGAAATCCCTTGATTTTTCCATTCCCTTAAACTTCAATTCCTTTCTCCACAAAAGCCTTTCCCTTTGTTAAGTCATCCTGCTTCGGCAGCCCGTAACTCGCCCCATAACTTGCCTTGAAATCAACGTAAATGATTCACTGATAAGCATCCCAATATCCCTTCCTCAGTGCAATTTAAGGACAAATTAGTCTAAGTGATATAAGTGTGTGAAGCTTCCCCCTTTGTGTGACGGCGAGCACGTGTTCCGCATTTCAAAAGCCCAATCCACTACGATTCCAAGATTGTGCTTAAGTAATTTCTTATATTTATCATCTGGGCTACATGGTGTTTAGAATTTAAGAACTTGCATTTGGGTAATACTTTTATAGGGAGATTTCATTTCTCTTATGTGTGGTGTTAACTCCTAACCTCTCTTCCACGGAGTCATCATCTACTCAGTTGCAAATCTATGCCCCGCTAGTTCTGACTGCCATCCAAATTTCGCAACCATTCCTGGTCGCAGCCTGATTGCAAGACTCCGTTGCTGGCCCCGACAGAAATTATCTTGATGAACATCTTAATGAACATATTCCATTACCCTGGAGTTCATCCTTTTAAAGAATAACCATCAGAGATGATTTAATGTAATTTTAACCTAACCGAGTTATTGTTATAACGGGGATGATTGTACCTTGGCCCCTTCATATTTACATTGCTTATTTGCCAAGTACTACATTATTGCTCTACTGTATATAATTTATGTGCCTGTACATTGGTTACAATTTACATTCTGTTTTGTCTTCTTGTATACTTGCCCAGTCTCTGTAAATAAAACCCCTTTTAAATTGTCAAAGAAGTCTAATTCCTAATGGCGACCTTAATTATCTACTTATAAATCCAGGAAAATCTAAGGTAGCTTTCTTTTTGTTTATAAGCTCGGGCCCTCTTGGTTCTTTGGCAGTCAATTATACTATATTGTTCCAATTCTCTCCCCAACCAAGGTCCCAGTTTGTAACAATATATATATATATATATATATATATATATATATATATATATATATATATATATATATATATATATATATATATATATATATATATATATATATATATATATATATATATATATATATATATATATATATATATATATATATATATATATATATATATATATATATATATATATATATATATATATATATATATATATATATTTATATATATATATATATATATATATATATATATATATATATATATATATATATATATATATATATATATATATATATATATATATATATATATATATATATATCTGTTGATCTATATATATATATCTATATGAATATATATATATATCTAGTCGGCAATTGACTGTTGCAAGTCACAACCTGTGTGTGTGTGATATATATATATATACATATATAGAGATTGAGAGAGAGAGAGAGAGAGAGAGAGAGAGAGAGAGAGAGAGAGAGAGAGAGAGAGAGATAACAAAGCCCAGACGTTTGTTAAGATATAAAAAAAAACCTTTGTGAGGTAATCCCCTATTTCAGGCAGACATAAAGGTTCTATTATTTCTTATCCTCCTATTCACTCAATTTCGAATAAATACAACGTCCTATATTTGTGGCTCTTGTTTGCTGTGAGGGTGAATGTATTTCTCCAGCTATAACTCGTCCTATTTCACACTTCCCAAAACAAACAATAGCAATCACATATAAATAAGTCACAAACGCACCTAACTAATTACGGATATTTTAAACTAACTCATAAACTCATTTGAATGTTTAGTCTTGAAAAATTCATTACCATTGTTGAAGAAGGGAGAGATGGAGTCTGCCAACTAAATGCCCTTTGCTCTCAGTAAATAGTAAAACAAAGGAAACATTCATTCCAGCAGTGTCCTCCTGGAAATCTGCTGAAACCCCCATCTGGAAAGGACAAAATTCAGGCGGCGTTTTTCGAAAGTGGATGGGGACACTTGGCAGCGCTTTCATCAAAATGCAGGAGATATTTCTGTTTTGAAGCTTTTGATGGGCCGTAATGGAAGGGCTCTCTTTATGATAAGGTAAGAATGAGGGGTCTTTCCTGTGTGCATGGCCAAATAATGAAGGGTATGAATTATAAAAATAATTTTAGCTGTTTCTTATTCCCTCTTTGGAGAGTAGTTACTCGGGAATTGGGTCATGCGTCTCTTTAAAATATCTCTAACACTATCTTACACATATGCCATTTTTCCGACAAGATGAATGTGACCCCTTATCTTTACAGGGTTCTTTTGTTTCTGAAAACAATGAAACTTTGCCCTTTTTCTAGTTCATGTAACGAAAATCACGTTCATTAGTAATTCTATGTTTTGAAAGATTACGAATATCAGGCGAAAAACACCAGTAAATTATCCCATGAGCTGCAGAATCAAGTATGAAACCAGTGCAGAAGACGTTCATCATCACGTCACCGACACATCACGTCACGTCAAATTACGTGAGAATTTGTTATAAGTAAGCAAATGGACTTGTTCACACAATCACGTCACGTCACCACCAAGCACACGGCATCCACCGTCACTTCACGACACGTTTTCTTGGAAAGAATATTTTGAGTGACGGTATGCAAGTTTCTTAACGCTAAATCTGTGAAGCGCCATGACTACTGGTAGACTGGCCAAGACACTTCACAAATGTATCGTCGTCTGTCAAAGCCACACGCCAAAACCTCCAAATAATCAGACTGTCTTTCACCTATGCAATCCTTTTTACTACATCTTTGCCATTTATCTATATTCATTCATTCTACCCTCCGTATGCTGTGTATGCTATACATTGCACCGCAACAGCTTCCACTATTGTGTGTCGTTTTGCCATAAATGTTCACATACAATTTCAGGCTCAACAGATGCTGCCTTCGTACCTAAATTCCACCCTCTTCCGTGCATCCAGACAGCATCACATCAACATTTTGTAGAGCCCTTTCTGTCTTCCTTGCTATCCTCATCATGAAATATACCTCTTTCATTCCAGATTCATGCTTTATATTTAATGCGAAATATTCAGGTAATTTACCAACAGCCATTTTCCATAAACATTCATAAATACACGTTCCTGGTTTCCATCCACCTCCCCAATCTTACTTTGGGTAAAACTCACTTTCAATCAGAAACTTTTTAACTTAAACCAGTGACTGCAATTTCCCTCCATTATCACTAAATAACATTGCATTGCCTATTTTACAGAAAGGATGTTGCATATATGATCAACTTGCTTACCAAAAATACTGTTCTCTGCACTCTTCCCTTTCCCTTACCTCTCTTATTTACCTTTCCAGAGAACTACTAAGCAGCCACAGAGAACATAATATGTCCTCCACTAAGTACACTTTCACCCTAAACTAAGCATTTTTCATATGCTCTAACAAAAACTTCGAAAAATCTTATCTTATAGAAAATTACCTCAGCATAATTTCTCATCACATCTCTACCAACTCTAGAGAATTCTCTAGTCTATACATATCAAATACAGCTTTCCTCTGCCACTCGAGCGACTTTTAAACCGATTTTGGTTGGTCTTCATTAATTAAACGTTTGCATTTATGATTAAAACTGACTTAGTCCATATGTGTCTCTTTTCTTCTCTCTATCATACAGGTGTCTGGAAAATTCTAAATGAAGATCAGTGCACAATGATGCTGATTAATCATCAACTAATCAGACCTCATCCCCACACATAATCAGAAGACTACAGCCGAGATCAGAATACCTCGTTACCGAAACATATCCTCGGCTAGGATAAGTTCTCCTTTGAGAGCCTCGATGGCTCGGTCGGTAGAGCAGCAGACTCGGACTTCATAAGAAGTCTGTGTCGCGGGTTCAAATCCGCAGCCGACCAGTCAGAGGGGCGGACTCTTTGCTAACCGTGTAGACACCCCAGAATTATGTACGTAATCAACGGATAGGTTTGCTGAAAGCAAATGGGTGTTACAGACTAATACCCACACAAACGAAGCCACTCCAACATCTTCTAAAAGCATAACAGACACCTCACACATCTCGAACTGTCGGCCTAACCGCTCACGTCTCCTCGCTGCTGGGAGAAAGGGAGCTGGGGATTTGGCACGATACATATACACGTGCTACCGGCGTCTAAGCAATGGCAGGCAGGGCAGCCGATCGAGGCTACGGCCTACCCCAACGCCAAATCAAAGTCCTTCAAAAGAGGGCATCGTGCTTACCCCATAAGAAAAATGGGAAAAAGCATGTTAAACGAAGAAGAAGAAGGATAAGTTCTCCTTTATAAAGAAAACCATTCATTCACTCATTTAGGTCTGGACAGTGACCTTTAGCTTTGAACTCTAGTTTTAGTTTTCCTGTCTAGTGTTACGGGCTGCTCGAGGAGTAAGAGCCAGTGCTGGCACAAGGCCAGCTAAATCTAAAACAGCAACAACTGTCTAGTGTGATCTTTGACCACAGAACAGATATAATATAACTAAGGTAGGCAAATATACGCTAGTCCTTAGACTGCTTATACTGTTAATTATGGTTTCCAGTACTTAATCAAAATGATTATTTTATTATGGACTCCAACTTCAAAGAGCTACAACCCAACCAAAACCTCGTAATAGAGGGAATTTATACCGAAACATCTGAAACAAGGCAAAGGATTTAGAAACTGGGGAAGGGAAAATTTCTGCAGAACTTAATGACAAATTTTACGGCTGAAATCACCAATCTCGAGTTTCCGATTGCATCTGCCTGAAATTACCGATAACTTTCTGGTTTCTCACAGCCAGATAGTTTTTGATGTGGAATATATCCCGAAGAATGGAAAATTTCGTAGGCAACAATTTCAAATTTAAATTTTTCACTTGGAGCGATTTCAAACTGACAGAATACAAAGAGTTTATTCCACCGGAACGTTCCTTCTAATGGATTAGTTGCACTAACAAGAATGATACATACCAATTTAATTTTAATAACAGCCTTTGGAATGCAGGGATAATAAATATTATGTCAAAACATCGGGGGTTCAAATTTTAACGATTGTTCTTTAACCCCCTCTCTCTCTCTCTCTCTCTCTCTCTCTCTCTCTCTCTCTCTCTCTGCAGAACTTATTCTCTTGTGCAGAACTTATTCCATTGTTGCTAGGCTGTTAGTATTTACCAATTGGTGGTTAAGATTATTTTAACCTCAAACACCCAACAAGATGTGTGAATTAACAAATTGCTCTTTAAAATCCTTTCATCACGCTCTCTTGCTTGATGGGTAAATTTGAAATACTTAAAGAATGAAAATTTCGTAAGCAGTATCTCAGTATCAAAGAGTTTTTTAAAATATACGGGCATATTTTTGCTTTATCACTTCACGTCTAACATTATATTAAGTTCATCTAACAATTTTGTGTCATTACAGATGAATCTCGATAAGCTACAGAATAGATATTCAAATGAACTTTAGTCGAAGCAAAAAGGATACAAAGATATAGTTAAGAAAAGAGTAGTTTCTGGGATCCAAGATAAATGACATCAATCTTATTTAGAGTAAACATACAACCACAGGTAGTATGAAATGACATATATATATGTACATGTACATATACATATACATATACATATACATATATATATATATATATATATATATATATATATATATATATATATATGTGTGTGTGTGTGTGTGTGTATATGTATATATACATATACATATACATCTATATATACATATAAATACATACATATATATATATATATATATATATATATATATCGTATATACATATATATATATATATATATATATATATATATATATATATATATATATATATATATATATATATATATATATATATATATATATGTATATGTATCGCACCAACTTCCGTTGTGTCTCTGTTGATCTGAGGAGTGAATTAGGTATCTAGTAGGTAATTGACCGTTGTGAGTCACAACCTGAGAGAGAGAGAGAGAGAGAGAGAGAGAGAGAGAGAGAGAGAGAGAGAGAGAGAGAGAGAGAGAGAGAGAGAGAGAGCCCAGACGTTTGCTAAGATATAAAAAAAAGCCTATATGAGGTAATCCCCTATTTCAGGCAGACATAAAGGGTCTATTATTTCTTATCCTCCTATTCACTCAATTTCATCATCCCTAGGAGGAAGTTGCTTCGAATAAATACGACGTTCTATATTTGAGGCTCTTGTTTGCCGAGGGTGAATTTATTCCTCCAACTATAACTCGTCCTATTTCGTACTTCCCAAAACAAACAATAGCAATCACATATAAATAAGTCACAAACGCACCTAACTAATCATGGATGTAATAAACTAACTCATTTGAATGTTTAGTCTTGAAAAACTCATTATCACTGTTGAAGTAGGGAGAGATGGAGCGTGCCGACTAAATGCTCTTTGCTCTCAGTAAATAATAAAACAAAGGAAACATTCATTTCAGCAGTGTCCTCCTGGAAATCTGCTGGAACCCCCATCTGGAAAGGACAAAATTCACGCGGCGTTTTTCGAAAGTGGATGGGGACACTTGGCAGCGCTTTCATCAAAATGCAGGAGATATTTCTGCTTTGAAGCTTTTGATGGGCCGTAATGGAAGGGGTCTCTTTGCGATACGGTAAGAATAAGGGGTCCTTCCTGTGTGCATGGCCAACGAATGAAGGATATGAAGTATAATAATAATTTTAGCTGTTTTCTTATTTCCTCTTTGGAGAGTCATTACTCGGGAATTGGGTCATGCGTCTCTTTAAAATATCTCTAACACCATATTACACATATGACATTTTTCCAACAAGATGAATGTGACCCCTTATCTTTACAGGGTTCTTTTATTTCTGGAAAGCAATGAAACTTTGCCCTTTTTCTAATTAATGTAACGAAAATCACTTTCATTAGTGAGCTGTTATTCTATGTTTTGAAAGACGGTAACGAATATCAGGAGAAAGACGCCTTTCTTGAAACCAAAGTTATACGCACAAACATAAAAATTCAAAACAACGTTTATCAGTAAATTATCCCATAGCCTGCAGAATCAAGTAAGAAACCAGTGCAGAAGACGTTCACCAATACGTCACCGACACATCACGTCACGTCAAAGAGCGTGAGAATTTCTTACATGTAATCAAATGAACTTGTTCACACCAAGTCACGTCACCATGAAGCACACGGCATCCACCGTCACTTCACGACACGTTTTCTTGGAAAGTATATTTTGAATGACCATATTAAATTTCTTAACGCTAAATCTGTGAGGCGCCATGACTACTGGAAGGTTGGGCAGGAACTGAACGGGATCATAATGGATAGTGTGAATACCAGGCACGGCTGATGGGACGGTGACGTGACGTGATGTGCCGGCAACGTGATGGCATAATTGGAATCAGCCTTCAGTTGCTAAATATGCCCAAACTCATGGTTCAAAAGTATGTTGATCACTCAACCTTCCTGTTCTTGCTGACAAGCACTCTCTCTCTCTCTCTCTCTCTCTCTGGAAGGAGAGAGAGAGAGAGAGAGAGAGAGAGAGAGAGAGAGAGAGAGAGAGAGAGAAAGCTTTCTTTCTAATACTCCTTCCACCCACCTCCTTTCGGTCTTCCCATCCTCCTTCTTTGCAGACGCTTCACAAATGTATCGCCGTCTGTCAAAGCCACGCGCCAAGATCTCCAAATAATCTGACTGTCTTTCACCTGTGCAATCCTTTTTACTATATGTTTGCCATTTATCTATATTCATTCATTCTACCCTCCGTATGCTATATATGCTACACATTGCACTGCAATAGCGTCCACTGTTTAGTGTCGTGTGCAATAAATATTCACATACTATTTCAGGCTCAACAGATGCTGCCTTCGTACCTAAATTCCACCCTTTTCCGTGCATACAGACAGCATCTCATCAACATTTTACTGAGCCCTTCCTGTCTTCCTTGCTATCCTCATCATGAAATACACCTCTTTCATTCCAGATTCATGCATTATATTTAATGTGAAATATTTAGGTAATTTACCAACAGCCATTTTCCATAAACATTCATAAATGCACGTTCCTGGTTTCCATTCAACTTCCCAACTTTACTTTAGGTAAAACTCACTTTCCATCAGAAACTTTCTAACTTGAATCAGTGACTGCATTTTCCCTCCAATATCACTAAATAACACAGCATTGCCTATTTTACACAAAGCATGTTACATATAATTTACGATCAATTTGCTTGCCAAATATGCTGTGGATTGCATAGAGTAAAAAGAACAACGTGAACTCTTCCCTTTCCCTTACCTCTCTAATTTACCTTTCCAGATAACTACTAAGCAGCCACAGAGAACATAATATGTCCTCCACTAAGTACACTTTCACCCTAAACTAAGCATTTTTCATATGCTCTAACAAAAACTTCGAAAAATCTCATCTTATACAAAATTATCTCAGCATAATTCCTCATCACATCTCTACCAACTCTAAAGAATTCTCTAGTCTATACATCTCAAATAGAGCTTTCCTCTGCCACTCGAGCGACTTTTAAACCGATTTTTGGTTGGGCGTCATTATTTAAACGTTTGCATTTATGATTAAAATTGACTTTGTCCATACGTGTCTCTTTTCTTCTCTCTATCATACAGGTGTCTGGAAAATTCTAAATGAAGATCAGTGCACAATGACGCTGATTAATCATCAACTAATCAGACCTCTTCCCCCACACATAATCAGAAGACTACAGCCGAGATCAGAATACCTCGTTACCGAAACTTATTATCCTAAGCTAGGATAAGTTCTCCTTTGAGAGCCTCGATGGCTCGGTCGGTAGAGCAGCACACTCGGACTTCATAAGAAGTTTGTGTCGCGGGTTCAAATTCGCAGCCGACTGATCAGAGGGCGGACTCTTTGCTATCCGTGTAGACACCCCGGGATTATGTACGTAATCAACGGATAGGTTTGCTGAAAGCAAATGGGTGTTACAGACTAATACACACACAAACAAAGCCACTCCAACATCTTCTAAAAACATAACAGACACCTCACACGTCTCGAACTGTCGGCCTAACTGCTCACATCTCCTCGCTGCTGGGAGAAAGGGAGCTGGGGATTTGGCACGATACATATACACATGTGCTACCGGGGTCTAAGCGATGTCAGGCAGGGCAGCCGATCGAGGCTACGGTCTACCCCAACGCCAAATCAAAGTCCTTCAAAAGAGGGCATCGTGCTTGCCCCATATGAAAAATGGGAAAAAGCACGTTAAACGAAGAAGAAGAAGGATAAGTTCTCCTTTATATAGAAAACTATTCATTCACTCATTTAGTTCTGGACAGTGACCTTTGGCTTCGAACTCTAGTTTTAGTTTTCCTGTCTAGTGTGATCTTTGACCCACAGAGCAGATATAATATAACTAAGGTAGACAAATATACGCTAGTCCTTAGACTGCTTATACTGTTAATTATGGTTTCCAGTACTTAATCGAAATCATTATTTTATTATGGACTCCAACTTCAAAGAGCTACAACCCAACCAAAAACTCGTAATAGAAGGAATTTATACCGAAACATCTCAAACAAGGCAAAGGATTCGGAAACTTGGGAAGGGAAAATTTCTGCAGAACTTAATGACAAATTTTATGGCTGGAATCACCAATCTCGAGTTTCCGATTCCATCTGCCTGAAATTACCGATAACTTTCTGGTTTCTCACAGCCAGATAGTTTTTGATGTAGAATATATCTGGAAGAATGAAAAATTTCGTAGGCAACAATTTCATAGTTGAATTTTTCTCTGGGAGCGATTTCAAACTGACAGAATACAAAGAGTATTTATTCCACCGGAATGTTCCTTCTACTGGATTAGTTGCACTAACAAGAATGATACATAGCAATTTAATTTTAATAACAGCCTTTGGAATGCAGGGATAATAATTATCATGTCAAAACATCGGGGGTTCAAGTTTTAACGATTGTTCTTTACTCTCTCTCTCTCTCTCTCTCTCTCTCTCTCTCTCTCTCTCTCTCTCTCTCTCTCTCTCTCTCACTGGGCAGAACTTATTCCATTGTTGCTAGGCTGTTGGTATTTACCAATGGTGACAACTTTTACGATCAGCAAAAGCACCCCTTGGTGGTAAGATTATCTTAACCTCAAACACCCAACAAGATGTGTGAATTAACATACTTTAAAATCCTTTGATCAAGCCCTCTTGCTTACTGGGTAAATTTGAAATATTTAAAGAATGATGAATTTCGTAAACAGTATCTCAGTATCAAAGAGTTTCTTAAACTATACAGGCATATTTTTGCTTTATCACTTCACGTCTAACATTTATCTAACAATTTTGTGTCATTACAGGTGAATCTCGATAAGCGACAGAATAGATATTCAAATGAACTTTAGTCGAAGCAAAAAGGATACAAAGATATAGTTAAGGAAAGAGTAGTTTCTGGGATCTAAGATAAATGACATCAATCTTATTCAGAGTAAACGTACAACCACAGGTAGTATGAAATGACAACATAATATACAAGCTCGGGTCCTATTTAAGACTAATTAACCCTACCGTAACATCAACCTCCTCTAAAAGAACAGCAAAGAGACATAACTTTTTCGCCAAGTAACAAAGGAATGCCTCCTATTATGGCCCATCAAGTTCTGGAGAGAAACGTCACTCAAAACTCCGTGAAATTGGCACCAACTTTCTCTTTGCACGTCCCATGAAATCTCGCCTGACTTTCGTCCTCTCCAGACAAGAAAGAGTTCGAGAAGATTTCTTGGCCGACGTTTAATGTCTTTGTATTGGGAGGAGAGATTGCAGTCTTCCCTTGGCTCATTTCTTGTCGCCTTTGCTTTAACATAGTACTGATTTTCCCCGGTGATAAAAGATTCAGATGAGGTAGGATTGGTCTTCATTGGTTGTGCAAATGCATTCGTTCCTTTATTGGCGATCTGCTTTTGACTGGATTATAAGTATCTTCTAATTTGTAGTTACATGTTATCACGATAAATGTATCTGAGAAATATATATCAAATAATACTAATTTAAGGTGAATGTTTGCTATAAATCGGAAGAAAAATGAGACTGGGATTGCCACTGAAGAAGAAAATTGAGCCATTGGCAAAGCGGTGAACATCATTAACAAATAAAGGTGTGTGTGTGTCTCCCACACACACACACACACACACACACACACACACACACACAGAGAGAGAGAGAGAGAGAGAGAGAGAGAGAGAGAGAGAGAGAGAGAGAGAGAGAGAGAGAGAAATAACATACACTTTGTTTAATGATACGAAAGCAAATAATATAAAACCATTTTCAGTTGTCACTTAAAATACTATTATGTTCCTTAAATAATTCATAGGCAGTTTTGATGCTGGGTGATTTTGCCACTCTTTAGCACTTGGTTAGGAAGGAAGATGAAAGTATAACTTTAATTATCCAGTTTACTGAAAAGTAAGAAGGCACAGTTTTGTTGCAGCAAAATGAAAATGAAAATTATAACGGACAACGATTTTGAAGCTTTTATTATCGCACTTTTACACTCTACCAGTCAGTCGTATCTTCTATGACCAGTACTGTATTCTGTCATCACAAGAGACATTCTTCAATGATTTCTCCCTGAACTGGCCGCTCTAATTATTGATTCAATGTGAATCGAAAGTAAAAAACCACCTACTTACTCTCCAGAGGAATTACTTTTACCAATTCGATAATAATGTGGAAAAGGCTTGCATAGCGATAATGACATTATGGCGTTGAAGAATTGTACTCATTGATTGACAGTCACTAGTTATAACGATGTTAATGAAATTACTCTCTTTCATACAAAGGGAATTGGGTTTGGTAATGCGGTCCTTTCTCTCTCTCTCTCTCCTACCAGTTGAGGATGTTTGACAAGCACTCTGGCATTAAAAATAGGACTCCTCTCTCTACTGGTTGTTCGATTACTCTCTCTCTCTCTCTCTCTCTCTCTCTCTCTCTCTTTACTATTATATTAAATCTGCTTTTCCTTCATTCCTTTACTTATGGTATTTTCATAAAGAACGAAGACAGAATATTAAGAAAAAGAAATGAAAACAATAATTATCTAACTGATATGCTAACTAAACCATATTGTGAATATAAAAGCAATTTTATAATCAAGGAGTGTATATACACATTGCTAGTTTTCTGACCACTATGCAACGTCGAGTTTGGTCATTATAAAGATGGGTAACCACTAAAGTAAGATAGGCATTTTTTGCTACAACGACCGGGTCAATATCAGTGAAGTTATCGAACATTCGATCCTTGAAATACGTAAACGGGAGGTCACATATGCGTTCAAGACGCATCCGTTGACAGTTGTGTGGCAATCTAATACAACTTGCAACAGACCTAAGGTGTTTGGGCTGAGCGGCAAATACGCTCCTGAAGCCATTAGAAAGTGTGAGCGAAAACACATACGGAAACAGATGCTATCTTATATTTCTATTTAAAGAGGCAATGACTGATTGCCATTTTATTGTCAAAAGTTAGGAAATAAATGTTCATTCTCTAATAAATTTTAAAAGTCTAAAAGCATTTATTCCCGTAATTGTTTTCATAAATTGATAAAATGAGCACATTAATGCGAAAGTTTAAATTGGCATTTGGGAAAACTCGTGGGATAAGAACGTTGCGAACAATTTTTCCTGAAGGGAAATAACTTTGTGTTCATAATTTTCAAAAACGATATCATTATTTTTGTTGGACTGTTTTATTTACATATGTTTAATAACAAATCTCGTTTATTGTTAACACATTTCTGGGGAATCGGAGCCAGAGATTCGGAAAAAATAAGACTTTGCCACATATTTGATTACTCAAACCATTTATGCCCTCGTAGTATAAAGCGTTTCAATAACATTCAATGTAATATTTGTTATACAGCTACAACTGGCCTTTTGGTTCAGACACATAACCATAGATACCAAAATAGGTTACTTTTATGGTAATCACAACCTAAAAACTGCATGTTATGAAAAAAATTCCGCCTATGCACACCAAGCACCGGTTATACAGGAATTTCAGTAAATGATAATCAAGTTTTGTGCTACAAGTAACTGGAAAGTACTTCTGATGATCCGCCCTTTTCTCCTCCTCACTTTTCATAATTAGCTAATATCACAGTAGGTTGCGAAACTTTGGTCATATAATCTACAGGAAGGTCATTGAATATTTGTCTGAACGAGACGCAACCTTGAATGTGTATCATGTATTGCAATGCACGTCGTGCAAATCATAAACAACCAACTATCACAACTGAAATAAAGAAACAACGAAGCAAGCACTGTTCTGCTGTAATTGCTCCGAAATCTATCACCATCATCCTGTGCCTGATTAAAAACCATAATTAAACATATCCAGAACTAAATACATTAGCCTTAATTCGATTACACAAAAACATATGGCGCCTCTCCACCTAATGCCCCTCCAACCAACAAAACAAAATAAAAAATGATATTAAAGTGTTTATCTTGGGATTTTTAATGCATAAGCCCCTCTGTACATCGAGAGCAACAAATGGAATAAATTATTAAGTAGCTAATCTATAATACGAGAGCAGAAAAACACAAGATTATCTATCCTGAAATCAAAGAGACGCTTCATTTTATAGCTCATCAAAAACTCCTCAGGAGAATCGCTACTAATTACGTCATGGAAGAGGAGCCAAGATCCTCCACGCTCTTGCGAAGAAATCTCCCTGACTGTTGTTCGTGCCAGTAACTTTCTGGAAAACACTGCTGGAAGCGAATAGGTTTTATTTTACCACTGGACAGAATTGCGTATTTCTTGCCTCTATTTCGCTAATCGGTTTTCGAGGCCTCAAGACATTGAAGAAGGGTTTAACGTGTAGACATATCGTCTCTATTGGCTGAGCCATAGAGAGGTACACACCAGGCCTCTTATGCTATTCAACGTTTTACCACAATTGATGTAAACCAACCAACGATGTATACATTAACGCGTTACATTTAACAATTATGCAGGTCTGCTTTGTAGAGTAGGCACATTAATGGATAATTTCCTCCTTTGTGGATATATATTACCTGAAAGACAAAGCTGATTTATGCACACACATATATACAAACACACACACACACACACACACACACACACACACATATATATATATATATATATATATATATATATATATATATATATATATATATATATATATATATATATATATATATATATATATATATATAATATATATATATATTCTATATATATATATATATATATATATATATAATATAATATATATATATATATATATATATATATATATATATATATATAAAAGAAATATATATATATATATATATATATATATATATATTTATATATATATATATATATATATATATATATATATATATATATATATCACTCATTTAACCATTACCCCAACAAGCAAACACCCACCTCACTCTCTTTCGCCGAACGAGGAGCTACAAATGGGCCGTTCCATGAATCCATTGTGCCCCTGTTGAACTGAGCAATGACTTAGGTACCTAGAAGTTAATCGACCATTGTGAGTCACAGCTAGGGGAAGAGAGAGAGAGAGAGAGAGAGAGAGAGAGAGAGAGAGAGAGAACAAATTCCACACGTTTGTCAAGATATATACAACAACAAAAACGGGAGAGCCTTTATGAGCTAATCCCCTATTTCATACACATGCAGGGTCTATCATTTCTTATTCCATATTCACTAAATTTCATCAACCCTGAGATTGCTTCGAATAAATACGACGTCGTATATTTGTGGGTCTTGTTGGCTGTGAGGGTGAATTTATTTTTCCTTTGTTGTAACTCGTCCTATTTCACACTTCCCAAAAACACAAGCAATATTAATCACATATAAATAAGTCACAAATACAAAAAGTAATTACTTATACACTGCACTCACTCCTAAACCCATCCGAATTTTTAAGCTTTCAAAGATTAATTATTGTTAAATGTATCTAGAGACCGATTATGCCAACTGAATGGAAAGTAAAACTGAAAGTATAAATGTTTGAGAGGTGTAACAGGAGGAAAACCTCGCACTTGCACTATGACACAACTGTTAGGAGAGGGTGGAAAGTAAGATGGAGGAAATAGGATATGAAGGAGGTTCAGTACAAGGAATGAAAGGGGTTACAGCTAAGGGCCGAAGGGGCGCTGCAAACAACCTTAAGTAACGTCTACAGTGCACCGACTGAGGTGCACTGACGGCACTACTCTCCTGCCGGTTATTCCAACTGAATGCCACCCTTTTCTCAGAAAATAATAAAACAAAGGAAAATTCATACCAGCAGTGGCCTGGAAATCTGCTGAAACTCTCATCTGGAAAGGACAAAACTCAGGAGGCGGCTTTCGAAAGTAGATGGGGGCACTTGCAGCGTTTCCATGAAAATGCAGGAGAGATTTCTGGTTTTTGATAGAAGGCTTCTCTTTATGGTAAGGTAATAATGAGTGGAACGCAAATAAAAATGCAACGAAACAGTTAAGGAAAGAGTACCTAAGTTAAGTGACAAAGTAATCTTACCCAGAGGCAAAATGCAACTTAGTGCATTGAGAAATAACAACACTGAACACCGATTGGGACCTTTTACACAAACAGAGCGGATACGGATTCTTTCTTCTTCCTTCGGCTACAACAGATACCTAACTTTTCCGCCGAGTAACAAAGGAATGCCTCCTATTATGGCCCGTCAAGTTCTGGAGAGAAACGTCACTCAAAACTCCGTGAAATTGGCACCAACTTTCTCTTTGCACGTCCCATGAAATCTCGCCTGACTTTCGTCCTCTCCAGACAAGAAAGAGTTCGAGAAGATTTCTTGGCCGACGTTTCTTGTCTTTGTATTGGGAGGAGAGATTGCACTCTTCCCTTGGCTCATTTCTTGTCGCCTTTGCTTTAACATAGTACTGATTTTCCCAGGTGACAAAACATTCAGATGAGGTAGGATTGGTCTTCATTGGTTGTGCAGATGCATTCGTTCTCTTATTGGCGATCTGCTTTTGACTGGATTATGATTATCTTCTAATTTGTATTTACATGTTATCACGATAAATGTATCTGAGAAATATATATCAAATAATACTAATTTAAGGTGAAAGTTTGCTATAAATCGGAAGAAAAATGAGACTGGGATTGCCACTGAAGAAGAAAATTGTGCCATTGGCAAAGCGGTGAACATCATTAACAAATAAAGGTGTGTGTGTGTCTCCCACACACACATACACACACACACACACACACACACACACACACAGAGAGAGAGAGAGAGAGAGAGAGAGAGAGAGAGAGAGAGAGAGAGAGAAGATAGACATAAACTTTGTTTAATGATACGAAAGCAAATAATATAAAACCATTTTTAGTTGTCACTTAAAATACTATTATGTTCCTTAAATAATTCATAGGCAGTTTTGATGCTGGGTGATTTTGCCACTCTTTAGCACTTGGTTAGGAAGGAAGATGAAAGTAATACTTTAATTATCCAGTTTACTGAAAAGTAAGAAGACACAGTTTTGTTGCAGCAAAATGAAAATGAAAATTATAACGGACAACGATTTTGAAGCTTTCATTATCGCACTTTTACACTCTACCAGTCGGTCGTATCTTCTATGACCAATACTATATTCTGTCATCACAAGAGACACTCTTCAATGATTTCTCCCTGAATTGGCCGCTCTAATTATTGATTCAATGTGAATCGAAAGTAAAAAACCACCTACTTACTCTCCAGAGGAATTACTTTTACCAATTCGATAATAATGTGGAAAAGGCTTGCATAGCGTTAATGACATTATGGCGTTGAAGAATTGTACTCATTGATTGACAGTCACTAGTTATAACGATGTTAATGAAATTACTCTCTTTCATACAAAGGGAATTGGGTTTGGTAATGCGGTCCTTTCTCTCTCTCTCTCTCCTACCAGTTGAGGATGTTTGACAAGCACTCTGGCATTAAAAATAGGACTCCTCTCTCTACTGGTTGTTCGATTACTCTCTCTCTCTCTCTCTCTCTCTCTCTCTCTCTTTACTATTATATTAAATCTGCTTTTCCTTCATTCCTTTACTTATGGTATTTTCATAAGAACGAAGACAGAATATTAAGAAAAAGAAATGAAAACAATAATTATCTAACTGATATGCTAACTAAACCATATTGTGAATATAAAAGCAATTTTATAATCAAGGAGTGTATATACACATTGCTAGTTTTCTGACCACTATGCAACGTCGAGTTTGGTCATTATAAAGATGGGTAACCACTAAAGTAAGATAGGCATTTTTGCTACAACGACCGGGTCAATATCAGTGAAGTTATCGAACATTCGATCCTTGAAATACGTAAACGGGAGGTCACATATGCGTTCAAGTCGCATCCGTTGACAGTTGTGTGGCAATCTAATACAACTTGCAACAGACCTAAGGTGTTTGGGATGAGCGGCAAATACGCTCCTGAAGCCATTAGAACTTGTGAGCGAAAACACATACGGAAATAGATGCTATCTTATATTTCTATTTAAAGAGGCAATGACTGATTGCCATTTTATTGTCAAAAGTTAGGAAATAAATGTTCATTCTCTAATAAATCTTAAAAGTCTAAAGGCATTTATTCCCGTAATTGTTTTCATAAATTGATAAAATGAGCACATTAATGCGAAAGTTTAAATTGGCATTTGGGAAAACTCGTGGGATAAGAACGTTGCGAACAATTTTTCCTGAAGGGAAATAACTTTGTGTTCATAATTTCCAAAAATTATATCATTATTTTTGTTGGACTGTTTTATTTACATATGTTTAATAACAAATTTCGTTTATTGTTAACACATTTCTGGGGAATCGGAGCCAGAGATTCGGAAAAAATAAGACTTTGCCACAGATTTGATTACCCAAACCATTTATGCCCTCGTAGTATAAAGCTTTTCAATAACATTCAATGTAATATTTGTTATACAGCTACAACTGGCCTTTTGGTTCAGACACCTAACCATAGATACCAAAATAGGTTACTTTTATGGTGATCGCAACCCAAAAACTGCATGTTATGAAAAAAATTCCGCCTATGCACACCAAGCACCGGGTATACAGGAATTTCAGTAAATGATAATCAAGTTTTGTTAGCTACAAGTAACTGTAAAGTACTTCTGAAATAAAGAAACAACGACCAAGCACTGTTCTGCTGTAATTCCTCCGAAGTCTATCACCATCATCCTGTGCCTGATTAAAAACCATAATTAAACATATTTCCAGAACTAAATACATTAGCCTCAATTCGATTACACAAAAACATATGGCCCCCTCTCCACCTAATGGCCCTCCAACCAACAAAACAAAACAAAAAATGATATTAAAGTGTTTATCTTAGGATTTTAAATGCCTAAGCCCCTCTGTACATCGAGAGCAACAAACGGAATAAATTATTAAGCATCTCATCTATAATACGAGAGCAGAAAAACACAAGATTATCTATCCTGAAATCAAAGAGACGCCTCATTTTATAGCTCATCAAAAGCTCCTCAGGAGAATCGCCACTAATTACGTCATGGAAGAGGAGCCAAGATCCTCCACGCTCTTGCGAAGAAATCTCACCTGACTCTTGTTCGTGCCAGTAACTTTCTGGAAAACACTGCTGGAAGCGAATGGGTTTTATTTTACCACTGGACAGAATTGCGTATTTCTTGCCTCTATTTCGCTAATCGGTTCTCGAGGCCTCAAGACATTGAAGAAGGGTTTAACGTGTAGACATATCGTCTCTATTGGCTGAGCCATAGAGAGGTACACACCAGGCCTCTTATGCTATTCAACGTTTTACCACAATTGATGTAAACCAACCAACGATGTATACATTAACGCGTTACATTTAACAATTATGCAGGTCTGCTTTGTAGAGTAGGCACATTAATGGATAATTTCCTCCTTTGTGGATATATATTACTTGAAAGACAAAGCTGATTTATGCACACACACATATATACAAACACACACACACACACACACACACACACACACACACACACATATATATATATATATATATATATATATATATATATATATATATATATATATATATATCACATTTAACCATTACCCCAACAAGCAAACACCCACTCTCTTTCGCCGAACGAGGAGCTACGAATGGGCCCGTTCTGTAGAATCCATTGTGACCCTGTTGAGTTGAGCAATGACTTAGGTACCTAGAAGTTAATCGACCATTGTGAGTCACAGATAGGGGAAGAGAGAAGAGAGAGAGAGAGAGAGAGAGAGAGAGAGAGAGAGAACAAATTCCACACGTTCGTCATGATATACAACAACAAAAACGGGAGAGCCTATATGAGCTAATCCCCCCTATTTCATACACATGCAAGGTCTATCATTTCTTATTCCCCTATTCACTAAATTTCATCAACCCTATGAGATTGCTTCGAATAAATACGACGTCGTATATTTGTGGGTCTTGTTGGCTGTGAGGGTGAATTTATTTTTCCTGTTATAACTCGTCCTATTTCACACTTCCCAAAACAGAAGCAATATTAATCACATATAAATAAGTCACAAATACACAAAAGTAATCACTTACACATTGCACTCACTCCTAAACCCATCTGAATTTTTAAGCTTTCAAAGATTGATTATTGTTAAATGTATCTAGAGACCGATTATGCCAACTGAATGGAATGGAATGGAATATAAAATTCAGAGCTAAAAGTAAAACTGAAAGTATAAAGGTTTGAGAGGTGCAACAGGAGGAAAACCTCGCATTTGCACTATGACACAACTGTTGGGAGAGGGTGGAAAGTAAGATGGAGGAAATAGGATATGAAGGAGGTTCAGTACAAGGAATGAAAGGGGTTGCAGCCAGGGGCCGAAGGGGCGCTGCAAAGAACCTTAAGTAACGCCTACAGTGCACCGACTGAGGTGCACTGACGGCACTACTCCCCTACGGGTTATTCCTACTGAATGCCCCCTTTTTCTCAGAAAATAATAGATTATTATTATTATTAAAATAGTTTAACCAGACCACTGAGCTGACCATCATCACTCATAGGGCTAGCCCGAAGGATTAGGATGGAATGACAAGTCTAGGCCAGAAGCCTAGCACTGGGACCTAATAGGTCACTTGTCAATGATGATGAACAAAAATGAAAATGTAATTAAAAGCTGTAAAAAGGCATACGCTTTCATACTGGAACACACTCACACAATAAATACATTTAAACTCACTCTGCCATACATACTCACTAAAAAGGTATATCAAAATCCAAAATAAATGAAGTAAAATCATAAAATTTACTTGTTTTAAAATTCATTATACTGATAGATTGTTTTTTTTTTATATTCTTACAATTAATTTGCAGCTTCTCATAAACATTAAAATGGGTGCTATTGAGAATGCTGAAGATTCTGACAAAATTTCTTTTATCGGCCTATTTCCAAAATTTGATAATCGCTGCATGTTATATTTTGGACATTCACACAGTATATGCTTAACTGTTATCAGCACATTGCAATCTGGGCATTTGGGAAGAGGCCACATGGACTGTTCATTAAGTGTCCATGTGTCAAACGAGTATGGCCTATTCGAAGACGTGTCAGAATTACTTGTGCTTGTCTCTCTCTGATATGACGAACTCCATTTTCCAACACTGGATTTTATCTGTTTTAATTTATTATTTTCAGGTTCTTCGTTCCATATATTTTGCCATTTTTTTACAATGACTGTTTTTATATATCTTGTATAGTCACTGATAGGGATGTCTACATTTGTTCTTGTCATGTGGACCGCTTCTTTAGCTGCTTTATCAGCCTCTTCATTTCCCTTAATCCCTACATGGGCAGGGATCCAACATATTTCAATCTTTTTTCCCTTATTATACAATTTATGGAGTGAGAACTTTATATGTTGTACAATATTATTTTTTTGATTATAGCTTTGAATAGCTTCTATAGCACTTCTGGACTCGCTATAAATTACAAAATTATTATATGAGACTTCTCTAATTATTTTTGTGGCTGATACTATTGCACATAACTCAGCTGTAAATACTGAGACTTTGTCTGGGAGAGAGAACTGATACGTTTTGTTTTGGGATACCGCAGCATATCCCACTCCGCATTGTGACTTAGATCCGTCAGTGTATATTGGGTAATGTGGACCTTTTCGGATTATATGCTCTACTGCTTGTTGTCTATGGTATTCTGGAGTATATGAATGACTTTTTGATAAATATTTCAAGTGTGTACAAATTATAAAACAAAGAAAACATTCATACCAGCAGTGACCTGGAAATCTGATGAAACTCTCATCTGGAAAGGACAAAACTCAGGAGGCGTTTTTCGAAAGTAGATGGGGACACTTGCATCGTTTCCACGAAAATGCAGGAGAGATTTCTGGCTTTTGATAGAAGGCTTCTCTTTATGGTAAGGTAATAATGAGTGGAACGCAAATGAAAATGCAACTAAACAGTTAAGGAAAGAGTACCTAAGTTAAGTGACAAAGTTATCTTACCCAGAGTCAAAATGCAACTTAGTGCATTGAGGAAATAACAACAATGAATACTGATTGGGACCCTTTACACAAACAGAGCGGCTACGGATTTTTTCTTCTTCCTTCGGCTACAACAGATACCTAACTTTTCCGCCGAGTAAGAAAGGAATGCCCCCTACTATGGCCCATCAAGTTCTGGAGAGAAACGTCACTCAAAACTCCGTGAAATTGGCACCAACTTTCTCTTTGCACGTCCCATGAAATCTCGCCTGACTTTCGTCCTCTCCAGACAAGAAAGAGTTCGAGAAGATTTCTTGGCCGACGTTTCTTGTCTTTGTATTGGTAGGAGAGATTACACTCTTCCCTTGGCTCAGTTTTTGTCGCCTTCGCTTTAATATCACTAATGAATTACCCTGGTTGTAAAACATACAGATGAGGCAAGAGTGATCTTCACTGATTATGCAAGTGCATTCTTTCCTTTGTTTGCAATCTATTCTAGACTGGATCATGATTATGTTGTTTCTAAATGTCAGTTATCTGTTATCGTAATAAATGTGATCTGAGAAATATATCTAATATATATAATTCTAAGTGGATGTTGATCGTATACAATGTTTGCTTATAAATCGAAACAATTAGGAAATTGGGACTTCCACTGAAGAAGAAAATGATGCCAGTGGTAAAGAGCTGAATATCATCAACATGTATGTATGTGTGTGTATGTACGAGAGAGAGAGAGAGAGAGAGAGAGAGAGAGAGAGAGAGAGAGAGAGAGAGAGAGAGAGATATTTACAAGAACTTTATATACAAAAAGGAGAACCCGATAACCTTTGTTCAATAATGTGAAAGCGAATGTGAGACCATTTTTGGATATATTTAAAATTCATTCAAATACCGAAAAAAATTTATTGGGAGTATCGGTGCATTAGTCTTAAGCCTTCACCATTCTTGATCAAATTCAAGGAAAGATGATTTAAGTATTGCATAATTATCCACTTCATCAAACTATACGAAGTGGCAATTTTTTGTCACTAAAAAGCAAATTATAAGAAACTATAACCACAGCCAACGAGTCTGAAGGTTTCATTATCTTGCCCTGACAATCTACCGGTCAAAAAGAGTTTTCTAACCTACGCTATATTTGATCATCTCAAGAGACTCTCTTGAACGATTCCCCTGAATTTGCCGATCTAATTATTTTTTCGTTACAAATCGAAAGCCAAAAACCTTCTACTTAATCTCCAGGAGGAATCATTTTCAACAATTCGATAATAATGTGGAGAAGGCTTGCATAGTGATAATGACATTACGGCGAATGAAGGACAGTATTAATTGATTGACAGTCACTAATTACAACGATATTAATGAAATTACTCTCTTTCATAAAAAAGGGAATTGAATTTGGTGATGCGTTCTCTCTCTCTCTCTCTCTCTCTCTCTCTCTCTCTCTCTCTCTCTCTCTCTCTCTCCTGCCAGCTGAGAATAGTTGACAAGCAGAATGTCATAAAAAAATTCCTCTCTCTCTCTCTCTCTCTCTCTCTGAAGCACTATTACATTAAATCACTAGTTCCTTCATTCCTTTGATTATGATTTTTCATCGTAAGGCAAGACAGAACATTTCTTCAAGAAAAAGAAATGAAAAAACAATAATCATCTAGCCTAGCCAATACGCCAACCATATTGTAAATATAAGAGCACTTACAACTCGGTTTACTGTCGACATTAATGAATCATATTCCCTTTTCCTCACGTGAACAAATACCTATTAATTTCATTTTTCATTTATGTATATATTATTGAGTGTACAAATGCACAGCTAACAGTTTTTAGGCAAATCAAATTAGGCAAGGCTGAGTTACTTGAATGGCTGACCACCTATGAATTCAAAACGAACCAGGTGATAGTTGTTTGGCAATTTATTACAACTTCCAACAGACCTCAGGATTCTGGTGTAATGAGCGATGCAGCCCTTGAATTGAATTGAACTGAATTGAATAAAGAATCTAGGCCAAAGGCCAAGCACTGGGACTTATGAGGTCATTCAGCGCTTAAACGGAAATTGACAGTAAAAGGTTTGAAAGGGGTATCAGGAGGAAAACCTCGCAGTTGCACCATGAATCAATTATTAGGAGAAGGTGGGAAGTAAGATGGAAGAAGAGAATATGAAAGGAGGTACAGTAAAAGGAATTAAAGGGGTCGCAGCTTGGGGCCAAGGGCACGCTGCAAAGAACCTTAAGTAACGCCTACAGTGCACCGCATGAGGTGCACTGACGGCACTAACCCCCTACGGGGGATACCGCCCCTGAAACCAAGGGAGTGGGTGAGCGTTAACAAATACGAAAACAGATACTATCTAACATTATTATCTAACATTTTATAAGTAGGCACTGATTGACTGCCATTTAAATGTTAAAAGTTGGGGAATGAATTTTCCTACACTAATAATATTCAAAGTCTAGAAGCATTTATTCACCGTAAATGTTTTCATAAATTGATAAAATGAGCGCATTAATGCGAAAGTTTAAATTGACATTTGGGAACACTCGTGGGATAATAACACTGTGAACAATTCTGCCTGAGGGAAATAACTTTGTGTTCATAATTTTCTGAAACGGTATTATCATTTTTGTTGGTCTACTTATTTCCATATTCTCATGTTTAATAATCATCTCGCTTATGTTCAACGCAAGAGCTCTATTTCAGTTAGTTCACATAGTTTCCGTACAATTTTACTTGTAGACTACAATTACCAGAAAGATAATTGTGAAGTCTTCAATGACAGAATGTTTAGGGTGTTTCATAAAAGAAACAAGTAAAAATTGCGCCCAAGTTTCTTTAGTGCAATCGAGTTTTCTGTTTTCGATGGTTTCGGTATAATGCTGTATGAACAGCGGCCCATGAAACTTTAACCACCGCCTGTTGGTGGCCTATCCTATATCGTTGTCAGAAGCGCGATTATGGCTAACTTCAACCTTAAATAAAATAAAAACCAAGGCTAGAAGACTGCAATTTGGTATGTTTGATTATTGGAGGGTGGATGATCAACATACCAATTTGCAGCCCCCCGACCGGCCAATGAAGAATTAGGGAAATTTATTTCTGGTGATAGAAATTCACTTCTCGTTATAATGTGGTTCGGATTCCACAATAAGCTGTAGGTCCTGCTGCTAGTAACCCATTGGTTCTTAACCACGTAAAATAAATCTAATCCTTCGGGCCGGCCCTAGGAGAGCTGTTAATCAGCTCAGTGGTCTGGTTAATCTAAGGTATACTTAACTTAACTAGCCTTGGTAGTTTTTAAGATCTGAGGGCGGACAGAAAAAAGTGGGGACAGGATAAAGTGCGGGCGGATAGACAAAGCCGGCGCAGTAGTTTTCTTTTTACAGAAAACTAAAAGAAGCAAGGTCCATGCGGCTACTATTGGACTTCTGCGGCTATTACGTAATCACAATTATACATCATAGTTCATTATCGTTACTGCTTCTTAAACCGATATATAAGTTATTTAAAGCTTCGACAAATAACTTACTTCCCGGAGTCCAGTATCAAGGCAAAGCTATGAACGAAAGACACTGACCAATCACGGGTGATGTTAAGGAACTTGAAGGAATGTAAGCTGTGACTGGCGTAATATTCACGTCATTGACCAATCAAGGATTCGCTTCCGGGCTCAAGTTGAAATATGGTTGTTGGCTCATTTGTGCAATACGATTGCCGAGAATATTATGTCCATAAAATAAATATTATCTTCCTGATCCCTTCGGTAATTAAATGGCTGGCACTAATTCATTTTCACAGAAAATTCAAAATCTACTACTTTGCTTTTGTGTTACTCCAGATATTAAAAAAAAAAAAATAATAATTTCATTTTTTATTTAATATAATATAAAATACCAATAAAAATTTTCCCTAAAAGATAGTTGTTGTTAGAAGAAAACATGGCATGGCCCCAGGCATCATTCACCCTGTTCTGTCACATAGTTGCGAGTCAATAAGGACTTTAAAATGAACAGTAAGGGGCAAGATGGCTTTCTAGTCAACGTACAAACAGCATCAATCAGCAAGGGTTATTGCTAACTCTATTCTTTACTGTTTATTCTTTGCTAACCCTATTCTTTAATGTTTATTCTTTGTTAACTCTATTCTTTAATGTTTATTCAAGTTTGACCGTAACTGTCTCATTTCCAAGGCAAACATTATTTTCGTAAACAAACATGAAATCTTTCAATCTGCCCTATCTCCCATTTATCTAATCAAAGATTCCTGGACTCCTCAGAGTGGGAGAAAAAAAAGTGTTCTTATTAAGCATGCATAATATAACATTCTACACGGTTAATATTTATAACCAATCCCTGAAAACAGCGACGTAAAAGCAACCTACATATCACGTCCCATACAAATGAGATGGTGAAACATATGAAATAAAACTGGGGAGAATTACATTTCTATTGAGTTTAGCGCCAAATTTTATGGGGAGAACCAGCAGCCTTGAGAATCTCATTGAAATGGTGAAGGATGATGGAATACTTATACCTGTCGCTTTGTCAAGAATTTTTGACGTGGGATTTCATGAACAAAGAGGGAAAACTAGATATATCATATAATAAGGATTCCATCAACAAAGAGGGAAGACTGGATATATAGCATACTAAGGATTTCATCAACATTATTATTATTATTATTATTATTATTATTATTATTATTATTAAAGTAATTTAACCTGACCGCTGAGCTGACTTTCAGCTCTCATAGGGCTGGCCCGAAGGATTAAATTAAAAAACCAGGACTAGGCCAGAGGCCAAGCACTGGGACCCAACAGATCATTCAGTATGATGGTAAACGAATTAAAATGAAATTAAAAACTACACATAGGCACATGCTCTCATACTGGAACACATACATACAATAAATACATTTACTCATGCTTCCTTACATACACACTAAAAAGATATATTAAACTTCAGAACATAAGTTAATATTTTAAAATTTGTTTTTTTTTTAATTCGACAAATGCTGTTTTCGTGCCTTTATTATTTACTTATTTTTATATTTTATTAATTAAATAACAGTTCCTCATGAACATCAAAATCGGAACTACTGAAAATGTAAAAGATTCTGACAAATTTCCTCCGTTGATTTATTTCCAAAAGTTGACAGTCGCTGTTGTTCATACTTTGGACACTCACATAACACATGTATGACCGTTATTATCACCCTGCACTCTGAGCACTCGGGAGCCGGGCCAAGTGGGCTGCTCATTAAGTGCCCATGTGTCAGACGAGTATGGCCTATTCTGAGACGTGTTACAATTAATTTGTGAGTGTGTCTTTCTCTGATATGATGAACTCCATTTTTTAACATTAGGTTTTATTAGTTTCAATTTATTACTTTCAGGTTCTTCATTCCATATATATTGCCATTTATTTATGACACCCATTTTTATGTGTGTTACATAATCATTAACAGGGATATTCACATTCGATCTTGTCATGTGGGTTGCTTCTTTGGCTGCTTTGTCTGCATCTTCATTTCCTTTGATCCCTACATGGGCAGGGAGCCAACATATTTCTACATTTTTTCCATTATAATATTGGTTATGGTGAAATAATTTAATCTCTTGTACTATATTATTTTTTTACGTGTAACTGCGCTTCTCGAGTCACTAAAAATCACAAAATTATTGAATGATGTTTCTTTAATTATTTTTATAGCTGATACAATTCAACACAATTCTGCTGTGAATACTGAAGCATTATTAGGAAGAGAGAACTGCTAAGTCATGTCCCGGGACACTGCAGCATATCCCACTCCGTGTTCTGATTTAGATCCATCTGTATATATTGCGTAATATGGACCTTTTCGGTTTATATGCTCTATTGTATGTTGTCTATGGTGTTCTGGTGTATATGAGTAACTTTTTGATAAATACTTGAGGTGTGTACAAATTCTCATTTTATTCACTGTCCAAGGAGGAGGTGATTTTACTATTAAAGGCACTTGTATATCTATATTCAGCGACTCAAACAATCTTCTAGCTCTAATTGGGAAAGGTGGTGGATGGTTATTTATAAATGCATCTCCTAATTCAAATAATTTTTTTTGTTGAAGAATCACTTGTCTGAATTCTTAGAGCACTTTTCATTGTTACTAGCTCTCTATGGAGAGACAGAGACAGTTCACCATATTCAACTTGTAAAGATGATTTTGGTGATGATCTAAAGGCTCCTGAGCATATTTTAAGGCCTTCATTGTGAACGGGGTCTAACATTTTCAGCGCTGCGTCCGACGCTGAGCCACATACTGTGTTTCACTTCCATAATAATGATGAACAGAACTGTTCCTTTATACAGTACAGTAAGGGTATGTCTATCGGCTCCCCAAGTAGTGTTCGATAGTTTTCTAATTAGATTTAATGCTCTTTTACATTTAGATTTTGCATATGTTATGTGGGCTTTCCAGTTCAAGTGAGTATCGAACACTAATCCCAAAAATTTTGCTGTTTGGCCAACTACAATGCTATGGTTTCTGACTTTTAAGTCTATTTCTTCCCCTTTTTTCCACTTATTATTTTTATAAAACATGATTGCTTGAGTTTTATATATGGAAAATTTAAAACCTACAGATGAGGCCCATTCATCTACTTTTACTATGCTTTTATTAATAATTCATTTCGCATGTTTTATTCGAGATGCTGAATAATATATGACAAAATCATCCATATACAGGTTACTTTTAATACGCATAGGTAGATTATTACTGTTATCATTAATTGCTAAAGTAAACAGTGTGCCTCAGGACGCTTCTTTGTGGAACAACATTTTCAAGTGGAAATGTTCTAAACAGAACATCATCAATTCTCACATGAAAACAGCGATTTGTCAAAAAGTTTTGTATAAACTTAGGTAAATGTCCACGGATGTTGTTGTTTTGTAAAGTTTTTAATATAGTATACTTCCATGTAGTATCGTATGCTTTTTCAGTGTCAAAAAAGACAGCTATAGTCATTTTTTTTTCGTTCAAAACTTCTACGTACATGGTCTTCTAAGTTAGAGAGAGAATCCAATGTAGATCTGTTGCACTGTGACCCGAACTGAGTGGGAGTCAAAATTTTATTTTCTCGAATGAGCCATGTTAGTCAAGCATTTACCATTTTCTCAAACAATTTGCATAAGCAGCTTGTTAAAGAAATTGGTCTGTAATTATTTACATTACTGGGATCCTTTCCAGGTTTGGGGATAGGAATTATAATAGCTTTACGCCATTCATCTGGAAAGAAATTTCAAAGCCATAAATGATTATAAAACTCTAATAAGTATGACTTTGCCAAAGGTGCTAAGTGGCAGATCATCTCAAAACAAATATTGTCACCTCCAGGAGCAGATTTATTGCTGTTCCAGAGAGCATATTCCAACTCTGACGTATTAAATTTTCTATTATAATATATAACTTCTTTTGTTTCAAAATTTATTGCTATTAATTCTATTTTTTTTTTTTTTTGCGGATGCATTCATCTAAATTTTTATCACTACTTGCATTTGCTAAATTTTCTCCCATTATATTACTTATTTCTTTTGGATCAAAAGTTCTTTTCCCATCTTTTAATATGGCATGTCTAGGTGGTTTAACATGGATACCATTAATTTTCCTGAATTTTTCCCATAATTTTTGTATGGGAGTATTATTGGAGAGATCTGATACGTATTTCCTCCATGAAATGATTCTTCCTTGAATTACTTCTTTTTGAAATTTTGCAGATATTTTGTTGTATAAAGGTTTTAATGTATCAATTTCTAGTAATAATATAGTCATTTTTTTGTAAAGTTCCTTCTAATATCGGTAATGTTTTATTTATTTTACTGAACTTTCTATTCAAATTATCTAATCGTCTCCCTATTGAGTATTTTATATTTATTAATTCTGTTAACTTATCAGACCACCACAGAACTTTGTTTTGTTGGATGGGGTTTTGACTTTGGTATTGCTTTATCAGCAGCATTTTTAATGAAATCAACTAGAAATTTATTAGTTTCATTATGGTCTTTTAAATATTCAAATGGTGGGATATTTCTAGTGTGCATTTCATATCGCTCCCAATCTGCTTTATAAATGTTATAGCGAGGGACATGTTTTGCAGGATTATTTTGTAATATGAAAATTAATATTGGGAAATGAACACTGGTGTGCAAGTCATCAACTGTATTACAGTCTAATCTGACAACTATATTTGTTGTACTAGAGTCAAGTCTACCGAGGAAAAGGTTCCATGTGCTTTTGAAAAATATGTGCCCATTTTGTCATCATTTTTACAACACATGTCGTTTGAATCCATTGAACTCTTCTATTTTACTACCTGTTCTATTTGAGTTTGCACTATTACAGTTCCATACTGGGTTGTGAGCATTAAAATCACCTACTATTAATGTAGGTTCCTTGGTACTGTTAAGTAAATCTAAGTTTATCAATGTCGTAAATTTTATTAGGTTGGTTGTATAAATTATAAATTATGCAATCATCGTTTTTTATTCGTATTTTAATACTTGATATTTGCAAGTCAATAAAATTTACAGGAACTCTGTCATAACATACTTTGTTATGTAGGCTACATATATAGCAGTACCTAAATTTCCATCTTCTTTAGATGTAGATACTAAGGTATATTTACCTATTGTTGATATTGTTTTGTTGACATGTTGTAAACATAGCATCACTGGTTCAGATTCCCTTAGTAATCGTTGTATTCCTCCCACATGTAATCTGGTCTGTAGACCATTTACGTTCCATTGCATAATATAATTATTGAAAGTATAACGTTATTGTGTTCAAGTGTTATTTTCTTTTTGTGGATCATCAATTTGCATTTTTTCTAAAATCCTATTTACAATATTTATTTGTTTTCCTTTATAAGACATTATGTGCCCAATGCACATACAGCCCTTTTTGTGAGTGTCTAAACTAGTAGTTTCTTTATTTCTGTATTTTATAAAATTTCGTATAGTGTTTGATAAACTGTCCTTTGTTATGCTTTTGTTTTCGTTGCACAGCTCAATGAAACATTCATTACATCCACATGTTTTCATGTGTCGTTTCTTCGTTTACTCTTGCTGCACCTATTATTGGTGATGGAGTAATCTCTTCTTCCATCACATAATCATTCTTGTCAATGGTTTGTTCCTCTGATATTTCTTTGATGTTCTGGGTATCTGTTCCATTGGTTTTATTATTGCTTTAGGAGACAAGGGTATATTCTTATAATTTTTTTGTTTATGTTCTTTCTTCAGGTCTCCTGCCTTTATTTTAATAGATGTATGTCTAATAATAGTTGGTTTTTTGTTGCTCTTCGGTGGAGTTCTCTATAAAGGCCTCTTTTTTTCTTTAGTTTCTAATTCATCATAACTATCTTCTAATATTTCTGTGATGCTTGTTTTATCTTCTAGTGTTTCCATTTCTCTTAATATCTCAAATGAATTTGAACAAATATTTGTATACATTTGTTGGTTCTTTACTATATTAGTTTCTTCTTGCAAAGTGGTTATTTTTCTTTGAGACTGATCTATCAAGGTTTTGTTACTCTTATCTATTTCCATTTTTGTTTCCTTGTTTGATCTAGTTACAGTAGAAAACATTCGTTTCCTAGCGGGATCAAGCATTCCTCAAAGTGTTATTTCTAATTTGGCCTCTTTTATAGCCATTCCTGTCCTTTCTTGAAGTAATTTTAATTCTGTATTGTATATATAATACATACACTCCTTAGATCTTGCATGGTGATTTTGTCCACAGTTAACGCATTTCGGTTTGTCAGATCCACAATATGCACATATAGATTTATTACGGCAATTTTTCTTTTTATGTCCATACATACTAAAGTTTTGGCACTGTAGTGGTTTTGGAACATAAGGTCTCAGTTCTCTGCTCTGGCCCAGGGTTTTAATTTTCAAGGGTAATTCATGCCCTTCGAATTTTATCTTTGCTATTCTCAGTGTTTTTCCATTACTCCGTCTACTGGCTATGTTGTATATTTCGCAATCTTGTACATTGCTGTACCTTTTTTTTAAGGAATCCAGCAATATATTCTTTTCTACTGGTTCTTCATCATTACCAGGGAGTACTATGGTACCCCGTACACTGCACCGTTCATATTGCCATGTTTTTTTACATGTACCTTTATATTGTCAATATTTTTTTATAGTTAAGTAGTTTTCTGATTGATTTCTTTTTGTGGTATCTATCAACCACATCTGATCTTTTATTTGTCTGAATGACATCTCAGTAGTTGAATGTCGAGTAAACAGAAGTTTTCTAATTTCAATGCCGGTATTTTCTTTGTTTCTAAGGTCAAGAATCGTGATCAACTTCCACTTCTAAAGAGGGAGTCCAAGTGAGTCAAGGTTGGGTCAAGATATTTTTTTTTTTTTTTGCTATTTATTGGAGCAGTGTAATTACATTGGTATTTTTTTCTGATTTTCCCAGAGAGAGGCTGTCAGAGGAGGTTCCAGCGGTTGTCAACTGTGCCGAGTCGCTACCATCAAAGCGCCCAGGGGTACTTAAATCTTTAAAACCACTAAACATAAAGATTGAGGTAAAGGAAAAAAAAGGATGGCACAACATGATTAGAGTGGCCCAAGTGTAAGCCAAACCAGCTTGCTAGGACTGACAATATTACTGGAATACAATCATCCCAAACCTAATCATGTTATGGGCAAACCGGATAGAGTGCCGAGTCCTATCCCCAGAACCAGACCCCACCCTGGAATCCGTGGTCCAGCCCTAAAGAATAGTTCCACCTGATATCTCTCAGGTCAGAACATTATCGGGCAGTTGATGGTCCTACCACAGTTCCCACTATTTAGCTTCAGATATAAGCCCAATCCCAGTTATGATATCTTTGCCTATTTATCAGGTCCAATAAATTTTATCAAAAGCGGAAAATTCCTCAAAACCTAATTCAAAGGAATGCAGAATGGTATATGGGACTCTTGGACTCAAACCCGGGAACAGATTCCTGGGGTTCAAGAGCCCCCTCACCACGTCAAGGTGGTCCCAAATCGAGGGGGATTTCATCAAGAACAAAGAGGGAAGACTGGATATATAGCATACTAAGGATTTCATCAACAAAGACGGAAGACTGGATATATCGTATTGCAATTATACGATTATTTATTTCCGTATATGACTTAAATCATGGACAAAAATTAATTCAAAGGAATACAGAATGGTATATGGAACTCATGGATTCATACTCGGAAACAGATTCCTGGGGTTGAAGAGCCCCCTCACCACGTCAAGGTGGTCCCAAATCGAGGGGGATTTCATCAACAACAAAAAGGGAAGACTGGATACATAGCATACTGAGGATTTCATCAACAAAGAGGGAAGACTTGATGCATAGTATACTTACGATTTTATCAACAAAGATGGAAGACTGGATATATCGTATTGTAATTATACGATTATTTATTTCCGTATATGACTTAAATCATGGACTTATTTACAGGCACATTTTAAGCACACAGTTATTCCAGTCTAAGTCCCTTAAAAATAAAACATACAGAGTAATTTCCATCAAAATAAGTACAATAAGAAATTTATTTGTACTGAATATAAGCACGACTATTAAAGAAGTTAAGCAAACTAAGGAATGCAAATTAAAACAGTCAAGTTTGCCAATATATAAAACAAAATTTCAAGACTTGTTAGCAATGAAAACTAATTATGAAACGTGTATGTTTAAGGCTTCATTTTGTTCAAAGGTCCAACTAAATTGCCTATGAACCAGACTAGATCCTCCTTAATGGGCTCTCCATGCCCCTAAGACATACAGAAGCAGTATCGACACATGAAGTGCAACATATCATTAAATGTAATAAAATGTCAACTACAGCATGAGAAAGCTTAAGAAATTTCAGATCTATATAGTAACTTTGACAGCTACATTTTAAATAATAATGGCTTGTGCTATGAACTGAAAGTTGAATAATTAATGCTTTATATATTTTTTTTCATATTTTTGGACTATGTGGAAAAGGCAGTAACAGGTATTCATTTGGAAAAAGTATGGTCTCTGTAAGTCTGCGTTGCCCTCGGTAGGATGAGTTTGGATTAGACAACCTGTATAAAGGCACAAACATGAGGATTTCTGGGAAATCAGAGCTAGAAACATTACAAAAATAAGACTTTGGCACAGAGTTTTGATTTCCCTCACCACTCAGATCCCGTAGTATAAAAAGTTTCATCAACTCTCAGTTCAATATCTGTTCCATAATAAAAACTTGCGTCTTTGACTTCAAATACTTAAACCTAGACACCTAAATAGGCTACATCCAACGGCAATCACGACCCAAAAACTGCATAATATAAAAATTACGCCTACTCACACCAAACGCCAGGTATAGGTGTATTTCAGTAGTACTGGTAATCTTCTTAGATACGAAGGTATATTATCAGTTATATTCCACATAGGAAAATGAAATGTGTTTTTGTTAGAACATGCCCAGTAGTTTCGTCCCCAAATGGACCTCTTCTTGGAGCGTTCATTAAGGAAAGAAGAGGTCCACTGGAGGACGAAATTGTTGGGCATATTCTAACAATAACACCTTTCAATTTCCTATGTGGAACATAGCTGAATGTATTTCAGTAAATGATAATTAGATGTTTGGTGAGCTACAGGTATTAAGATGGCCATTTTCATAATCGCAACCCCTCTCCTCCACACTTCTTTCTTTTTTTTTAATCTTGGTCTAATCTGAAAGTAGGTTCTGAAACTTCGGTCACTTAGTCCATTGGAGGGTTACTGAATATTCACCTTCTTCCTTTAACATGCCTGAAGAAGACTCAGCCTTAAATTTGTATAATTTATATTTATTAACATTACATCATGTGAATCACATATATCCACTTTCATTAACAGATACAGAACCACATTAAAGTAACCACTGTTCTACCGTAATTGTTCAGAAATTTGTTATCAGCATCCTATGAATGGTTAAGCACAATGATCAAACATATTTCGAAACCTAAATACATTAGCCTTAATTCCATTACTCCAAAAATGGCGCCTCCCCACCCAATGCCGCCCAACCCACACAAACACAAAGCCAGAAAAAAAAAAGTCTATTAAAGCGTTCATTTCGGGATTTTTTAATTCATAAGCTGCTCTGTACATCAGGAATCTCATCTGTAATACTTTCCCAGAGAGCAGAGAAAAGAAAAGCTTATCAAGCCTGAGATCAATGAGGCTCCTTCTTCTACAGCTCATTTAAAAACCCTCAGGAAAATCGCTATTAATTACGCCATGGAAAAGGAGCCAAGATCGTCCACGCTCTTGCAAAGAAATCTCAGCTGACTCTTGTACGTGCCAAATACGAGTTCCAGTAGACTTTCTGGAAAACACTGCTGGAAGCGAATGGGTTTTATTTTACCACTGGGCAGAATTGCGCATTCATTGCCTCTATTTCGATAATTCGATTCTTCGACATTAAAGAAAGGTTAAGCGGTTATACGTATACGCATCGTCTATGTTGGTTGGTCAGTCTGGAGCTCCTCACCAGGCCTCTTGTACTATTCAACATCTTATCACAATTAATCTAAACCAACCAAAGTTGTATAGATTAGTATTACTATCAACAGTTAGATAGCCCTGCCTTGTGTTCCGCTCATCTGCGTAGGCAGTAACTGAAAGGCAAAGGTAATATAATATATTGTTACGTGTGAGGGTATTGATCATGTATTATTCAATTTATAGTATATATAAGATTACATATATATATTAACCTCAAAGATTAATTAGCCAAAGGTCGCCAGTTAAGGTTATTAACCTAGAATATTTGAGATGAATTTGATTTTAAACGCAACGGTTCTTCCAAACATTCGGACGCTAGGGCATAAAAAAGCATCGAGATTTAACCTATTTTGCTTATAAATATATTTTACTGGAATAACGGGAAGTGACTATATATATAATTATCTAGACTTCGTAAACACATATACAGTAAGTGGGGATGAAGGAGGAAACAAAAGAAATGCGAAATAAAAGAATGGGCGATTTTTGAACAAAAGCGATTTACCTATACATACCGCCGAGAGGGGCTATATATATTAATAGCATAATAAATAAGGGGATACCTTCCAGACGTATAGACGGCGGCCAGTATATAACCAGCGATAGGCCTATATGCTCTGTTAAAAACATTCGAGATAGAAAGGAAAAAAAGGACTTTAGGACCACCTATTCTTAATATATTTCTCCTATATTAAATACCTATTCCTTTCTCCAACGGATGTTATAACTGAAGACGCTAATGGCTTTTCCCGGTATCAGGCTGATATTATTTACAATCAAATGTTATATACATATTTATAAAAAAATATATATATATATATATATATATATATATATATATATATATATATACATATATATATATATATATATATATATATATATATATATATATATATATATATATATATATATATATATATACATATACATATATATATATATATATATATATATATATATATATATATATATATATATATATATATATATATATATATATATATATATATATATATATATATATATATATATATATATATATATATATATATATATATATATATATATATATATATAGATTATATATATATAGAACTTTCACTATAAGATCTGAGGTTATTGATAACCAACCAAGACAAGACCTGAGAGTCAAAGGAACTTTTTCAATATTATTATTGTATGTATAACCAACCCAAGACCGAATATAGTCAAGGATACTTTTTATATATATATATATATATATATATATATATATATATATATATATATATATATATATATATATATATATATATATATATATATATATATATATATATATATATACTGTCTTGCGTGACCTTTTTTTTTTAATGACTGAATTGAATTGAATATAGAATTTATGCCAAAGGTCAAGCACTGGGACCTATGAGGCCATTCAGCGCTGAAACGGAAATTGACAGTAATAGGTTTGAAAGGTGTAACAAGAGGAAAACCTTGTTAGGAGAGGATGGAAAGTAAGATGGAAGAAAGAGATACAGTAAAAGGAACGAAAGGGGTTGCAGCTAGGGGCCGAAGGCACGCTGCAAAGAACCTTAAGTAATGCCTGCAGTGCGCCACATGAGGTGCACTAATGGTACTACCCACCTACGGTTTTTTTTTTCTCAAGAGCGATAACTGCTTGACTTTCCTTTCTTAACAGTACTTTGAACATATACTCAACGCCTCGATTTGCTGACATGATTAAAATTAAAAAAAAATTATGCTCTGGGTAATACTTTGAATTTTAAATGACTAATGAGATGAATAAACAAATCAACCAAGATTTTTTTATGCACCGATTCCACTTCTGGTCAGAATTTCGAGGAATTCATGTGTAAGGAAACTTCTGCAGTTCCGTTAAATTTATAGACTGCAACGCAGTGGTCATCACTGGGTTTATTGCATAACTGATACTCTCTTGGATTCGCCAGTAAGTAAAGTTGCATATGATGAAATTACTACAGGATTTCAGTTTGTATTTCACATTTGTTTCTTTTGCAGTGACTTGACACTAACCATCAAGATCTTTAGTCATCAATTAGTTATGATTTTGACATTTAACAAAAGAATGGTGACTCATTCTATTGATGGCGCTGGGTGTGAACACAAAAGTAGTCTGTCGTCCCATGCAGGCTTACATTATTTAAACTTGAGAATCTGAGATAACCACACACAAAAAAGAGATCACTGTGGAGTGCAAAGCCACTTCAAGAATTATTTCAGATTAAGACATCTTCTAAAAAAATAACAAACATCTAATTGTAAAAAGGAAAAATAACACACACAGTCTCGAACTCTTAACCTCACCCTCATATGACTTTCAATCAACACTTCTCGCTGCTGAGAAACACTGCGTGGGCGTTGGGTCTGCTGTATGATACATGTGAAATGCATTTTCGCTACCGGGGTCGCCTGCGTCTCAATGTGCGCGATGTCAGGCAGGGCAGCCGATCGAGACTACGGTCTACCCCAAAGCCAAATCAAAAGTCCTTCAAAAGAAGGCATCGTGCTTACCCCATACAAAAATGGGAAAAAAACACGTTAAAAGAAGAAGAAGAAGAAGATAACCATGATATACAATGATGAAGGAAGAATTATGCGGATGAACTAATTTCGAAAGAGCTATGTCGTTCGATGAAGATTTAAAGGTATATAACATAAAATAATGAATATCACTCTTTTATATCAGTAACAATGCAAATAAAAAAAATTATTATACAAACAGTGATCATAAAAGATACTTTCCGCTTCCAAAAACAAACAATCATGGACTGAAAGCTACTTTGCTTGCACACAAACCCAACAGACATAAGCAAAAATACAAATATTCTGAGGAATTGATTAGTGAAAAAACCTTGAAAATAAATCAAGACAATGCAAGATCACATTACCCTTCGATGACCAAAGAAAAAGAAAAAGAAAAAAAGTAGAAAAATGCCCCGAAGTTCCTTCGGCGCAATCGAGTTTTCTGTACAGTAGCAACAGCATATACCCAAGGCCACAGAAAATAGATTTATCTTTCGGTGGTCTCGGTATAATGCTGTATGAGCCGCGCCCCATGAAACTTTAACTACGGCCCGGTGGTCTACTATCCTATATCGTTGCCAGTAGCACGATTATGGCTAACTTTATCCTTAAATAAAATAAAAACTACTGAGGTTAGAGGGCTGCAATTTGGTATGTTTGATGATTGGACAATGGATGATCAACATACCAATTTGCAGTACTCTAGCCTTAGTAGTTTTTAAGATCTGAGTGCGGACAGAGAAAAGTGCGGACGGACAGACAATAGTTTTCTTTTCCAAAACACTAAAACATTCATTTTCCAAAGGACTCTGGTCCAGGGCGTCTGAAGCTCAGACATGGAAAGGACAAACGTCAGGTGACACGTCTTCCAGAGCGCAAGGGGAAACTGCCCCAATTTCACAGCAGTGAGAGACGTTTTCCCTAAGGAGATTTTGACGAGCCATAATAGGAGTCTCTTCTCGGATCACACGCAAGAATGAGGATTCATTTTCAGGTTTATGAAAAAAGAGAAAGAATTTTAACCATTCACGTTAGAATCTAAGAACTCTTTTGTTGGTTACACGTACAAAAATTATACATACACACACAATATATATATATATATATATATATATATATATATATATATATATATATATATATATATATATATATATATATACATATATACATATATATATATATATATATATATATATATATATATATATATATATATATAGATAGATAGATAAGGTTGACCATGTGGTGACAGGACAACACATGGAAGAAACATTTCTATTGGCTTGTGGACAGTCCATTCTGAAGTGGGTATAGAGACAGCGATAATAAATGCAAGTAGCAACTTAATGACGTGGAAAGAGATTAGTTGGTCACATCAGTCACTATCCATCCGCTGTGCTTGAGCATTGTGGTTAGGAGCAAGGTCTAAAGAATTCTTTAGACCTTAGTAAAGAGCATTTCCCTGGAGCAATAGTATGCTGACTTACAACAATCGTCTCTCTCATCTTTACTGCGTATTTAAAATTTTGCATTTCTGAAACCCAACACCCCGTTGATATTTTACTTCTACCACTTATACTATCATGACGTTGCCCTCATAATTCTAAAATAACGGAGTTGTCCACCAATTTCTAGCTAGACATTTTCAGGAACTGAACACCACTAATGCATTGATATTTTGCCATCCTGAACATCTATTATGACTCTGTTACAATGATTACCTGGTATTCACTCCTATACCTCTACCGTATCATTCCCGCCGTTACTTGACTGATATACTTTTTCTTTTGCTTCTTTACTAATCATCAAGACCTCTGTTTCTGACTATTGGTGTTGTTAACGCTGATTATTTGCATACAGCAGTCTCCATTTTGTGCACTGTTTTTGCTTCTCCAGTCAATGATAAAAAATGACAGATCAGGGTTGCTCCCTGATTAAACTCAATTTCTGTTGTTCACCTGCCACCAGTTGTCACTCTGAACCATTTGTAAAGGCTTAGTTACTGTACAAGCTTCACAAGCCTACTTTTGTGAACCTACTTTTACAAAAGCATCTGACTGCTTGTCTTGGTACTTGGTCTAATAGACATACAAGATCAACAAGTCTGTGATATCAAATATATTTTCACGTTGTGCCTTTCCAGTGGTTTTCATTTTACCATTACCACACATTTTATCAAATCTATATTTGCTGACAAAGTTTTGTTTAGCTGCCGTTTGACTTCATTTTTCATTTCCTGCTTTTTGGCAACTGATTGTCGGTTTCGCCCAAATCAGCTTACAACAGCCTAATAATGCATTAAGCAGGTTTCGACTGATGTAACAGTACAATCTTTTCCTGTGGTGTCGTTTGCACTTTTCATCACAACAAAAGCAGTCTGTTTCAGCATCACCCCTCATATACGTCATCAAATTCCCTCAAGCTTAAGCATTCTGTACAGCAACTTTAATCGTTGGTTCTAGTAGAATTCCACACCTGCTTCTCCTTCAAGTTTTCTATTTTCTGTCAGAATTCCACAACTGCTTCTCCTTCAAGTTTTCTATTCCCTAGCAGAATTCCACAACTGCTACTCCTCCAAGTTTTCTATTCCCTAGCAGAATTCCACACCTGCTCCTACTTCAAGTTTTCTATTCCCTAGCAGAATTCCACAACTGCTTCTCCTTCAAGTTTTCTATTCCCAAGCAGAATTCCACACCTGCTTCTACTTCAAGTTTTCTATTCCCTGGCAGAATTCCACAACTGCTTCTCCTTCAAGTTTTCTATTCCCTAGCAGAATTCCACACCTGCTTCTACTTCAAGTTTTCTATTCCCTAGCAGAATTCCACAACTGCTTCTCCTTCAAGTTTTCTATTCCCAAGCAGAATTCCACACCTGCTTCTACTTCAAGTTTTCTATTCCCTAGCAGAATTCCACACCTGCTTCTACTTCAAGTTTTCTATTCCCTAGCAGAATTCTACACCTGCTTCTACTTCAAGTTTTCTATTCCCTAGCAGAATTCCACAACTGCTTCTACTTCAAATTTTCTATTCCCTAGCAGAATTCCACATCTGCTTCTACTTCAAGTTTTCTATTCCCTAGCAGAATTCCACTACTGCTTCTCCTTCAAGTTTTCTATTCCCAAGCAGAATTCCACACCTGCTTCTACTTCAAGCTTTCTATTCCCAAGCAGAATTCCACAACTACTTCTACTTCAAGTTTTCTATTCCCTGGCAGAATTCCACACCTGCTTCTCCTCCAGGTTTTCTATTCCCTAGCAGAATTCCACACCTGCTTCTCCTCCAAGTTTTCTATTCCCTAGCAGAATTCCACACCTGCTTCTCCTCCAAGTTTTCTATTCCCTAACAGAATTCCACACCTGCTTCTACTTCAAGTTTTCTATTCCCAAGCAGAATTCCACTACTGCTTCTCCTCCAAGTTTTCTGTTCCCAAGCAGAACTCCACACCTGCTTCTCCTCCAAGTTTTCTATTCCCTAGCAGAATTCCACACCTGCTTCTACTTCAAGTTTTCTATTCCCTAGCAGAATTCCACACCTGCTTCTCCTCCAAGTTTTCTATTCCCTAACAGAATTCCACACCTGCTTCTCCTCCAAGTTTTCTATTCCCTGCAGAATTCCACACCTGCTTCTGCTTCAAATTTTCTATTCCCTAGCAGAATTCCACTACTGCTTCTCCTCCAAGTTTTCTATTCCCCGGCAGAATTCCACGCCTGCTTCTCCTCCAAGTTTTCTATTCCTAACAGAATTCCACACCTGCTTCTCCTCCAAGTTTTCTATTCCCCGGCAGAATTCCACACCTGCTTCTCCTCCAAGTTTTCTATTCCCGGCAGAATTCCACACCTGCTTCTCCTCCAAGTTTTCTATTCCCTGGCAGAATTCCACACCTGCTTCTCCTGCAAGTTTTCTATTCCCGGCAGAATTCCACACCTGCTTCTACTTCCTATTCCCAAGCAGAATTCCACTAGTTTTCTGTTCCCTAGCAGAACTCCACACCTGCTTCTCCTCCAAGTTTTCTATTCCAATTCCACACCTGTTTTCAAGTTTTCTATTCCCTAGCAGAATTCCACACCTGCTTCTCCTCCAAGTTTTCTATTCCCTAACAGAATTCCACACCTGCTTCTCCTCCAAGTTTTCTATTCCTAGCAGAATTCCACACCTGCTTCTCTTCAAATTTTCTATTCCCTAGCAGAATTCCACAACTGCTTCTCCTCCAAGTTTTCTATTCCCGGCAGAATTCCACGCCTTCCTCCAAGTTTTCATTCCCGGCAGAATTCCACACCTGCTTCTCCTCCAAGTTTTCTATTCCCCGGCAGAATTCCACACCTGCTTCTCCTCCAAGTTTTCTATTCCCCGGCAGAATTCCACACCTGCTTCTCCTCCAAGTTTTCTATTCCCTGGCAGAATTCCACACCTGCTTCTCCTCCAAGTTTTCTATTCCCCGGCAGAATTCCACACCTGCTTCTCTTCAAGTTTTCCCCAAGCAGAATTTTGCTTCTCCTCCAAGTTTTCTGTTCCTAGCAGAACTCCACACCTGCTTCTCCTCCAAGTTTTCTATTCCCTAGCAGAATTCCACACCTGCTTCTACTTCAAGTTTTCTATTCCCTAGCAGAATTCCACACCTGCTTCTCCTCCAAGTTTTCTATTCCCTAACAGAATTCCACACCTGCTTCTCCTCCAAGTTTTCTATTCCCTAGCAGAATTCCACACCTGCTTCTGCTTCAAATTTTCTATTCCCTAGCAGAATTCCACAACTGCTTCTCCTCCAAGTTTTCTATTCCCCGGCAGAATTCCACGCCTGCTTCTCCTCCAAGTTTTCTATTCCCCGGCAGAATTCCACACCTGCTTCTCCTCCAAGTTTTCTATTCCCGGCAGAATTCCACACCTGCTTCTCCTCCAAGTTTTCTATTCCCAGCAGAATTCCACACCTGCTTCTCCTCCAAGTTTTCTATTCCCCGGCAGAATTCCACACCTGCTTCTCCTCCAAGTTTTCTATTCCCCGGCAGAATTCCACACCTGCTTCTCCTCCAAGTTTTCTATTCCCCGGCAGAATTCCACACCTGCTTCTCCTCCAAGTTTTCTATTCCCTGGCAGAATTCCACACCTGCTTCTCTTCCAAGTTTTCTATTCACTAGCAGAATTCCACAGCTGCTTCTCCTCCAAGTTTTCTATTCCCTGGCAGAATTCCACACCTGCTTCTCCTCCAAGTTTTCTATTCCACACACCTGCTTCTCCTCCAAGTTTTCTATTCCCCGGCAGAATTCCACACCTGCTTCTCCTCCAAGTTTTCTATTCCCCGGCAGAATTCCACACCTGCTTCTCCTCCAAGTTTTCTATTCCCTGGCAGAATTCCACACCTGCTTCTCTTCCAAGTTTTCTATTCCCTAGCAGAATTCCACAGCTGCTTCTCCTCCAAGTTTTCTATTCCCTGGCAGAATTCCACACCTGCTTCTCCTCCAAGTTTTCTATTCTCTAGCAGAATTCCACAGCTGCTTCTCCTTCAAGTTTTCTATTCCCAAGTCCGTACCTTCCTATTCACATCCTCAGATATCGATCAACTAAGAAAAAAAAAGTTCTCTAAAAATACCATTTAAAGATCCCCCGATCGTGTCTTTGAGTTATCAATCTTCCCTGCAACTTGCATTATCTTCGATTAGGAGGAGAGAATCTCTTTCCTTCCCTTTTTTATTCATAGGAATTTGCTGTCGGAATAATTACCGGAATATTAAGACTCCAAAAAACTCTGGTTCACTCTGAAAGGGCATAATTTTTCACGAGAGGTTTATGCATTAAGAATACGGAGAAGGACTCGCAGAATTAGTGATAATGACGGTAATCAAGGGAAATGAAGAATTGTAATAAATGATCGACAGACTGGGGAGTTTCGCTGATAATAAGACGTTAATGAAATTACTCCGATTCTGATGACAAGAAATTGCCTCTGGCAATTCCTCTCTCTCTCTCTCTCTCTCTCTCTCTCTCTTCGCAAATTCAAGAAATTTCTGAAGAACCAGATGATACTTTACTAATGATTTCTTATTCAACTGTAAGCTAATTTTTCAGTGTGTGTGTGTGTGTGTGTGTGTGTGGCATGAGCAGTAACGCACTCTTCTGTAGCAGAGGTATCAGACTCGATCTCGCGTGTAGCATGAGCGGTCTGGGCACGTTTCCTTAAAACCTATTGTGCCTCTTTTGAACTACACATTGCATTAGGTTTGTGATAATAATCTACGGGCGTAGATGGGCTTCATCAAAATATGTGTATGTACCTTTATCATAACTAAATACAGAACGGTCTTAACGACCTATTCATAACCCTCCCGTCAAAAGGAATATCATTTATTTATATAAACTCTCTCGTCATTCCTTGTGCGTCTCATACTAATCGGTTTGTAACTACGTTCAAGTTTTCTTTCAACAATGCAAAATTATTTTCACCTTGAAAAGCCATGCTGCTACTGCAAAGGCATTTATTAAATTAATTAACTTCCTACAGTGGCTAAGCTTTACTCTCCTCTTTTGTTCAGAAACCCAAATGAATTCCCATTTTGGGAACTAATCACTTTAGCTGCTGTGGTATAGTTTGCAGATCACACAATGGATAGGTCTAGGTCAGGTTTCCGTCATTATTTCTCCTGAATGTGTCTTCAGCTGCAACAGTTTATACATTTAGCACCTTTCTGCCAGTATACAAAAAGGAAGGGGTAATGAACTATTCGACTATTTAATGTGATGTAATATAAATCCCCTGCCTAATAATTTATTTCTGAAAACTGCTCTCAATCAGTAGTCAACGAGTTTTTTTGTAACCTGCGGACCGCAGAATCAACTCATTAAAAGGAGAAAAAATATGTGCTTCTAGAATTTTCGTACATAAAATACTGACTCCAGTACAATTCTCTCACAGATAGTAACTTAGATTTCATGAGGAACTTCAATGTTAATTTCTGGTACTAAACCCCGTACACATTGCTTTTTTAAGCCAGTACAGCCTGGGCTGTTGACTGTAACTGACAGGGTGATTATGGTTTTTCATCTCATTCTCCTATTCCAACCGACTCATTTTCTTTTCAGCGTTTGTTCGTCTGTAAACTACGTGCTGTGCGAAACTGGGACTGGATCTGGGACTAGATTTTCTTTGGAATTTATTTTCAGTTATTTCGGATGACATCACATGTACAGCGCAGGCTGATGTACATTGGCCCTATCGTACTTTATTCTGCCGTATGGTCCCTTTACTACACAAAATTCCTCTGCCTGATTTTGCATGCATGAATGAAAATGAACAAGGAACTAAATTGCACAGTATCATTTGGAACAAGGTAAATAAGCCATCCAAGGTATGGCGCAAGAGTAACAGGAAATTTACTGTTATTTATTTGACCTTGGTAATTCCAAAACAACTTCTGATATCAGTCACTGGAGACTCTTTGACACTGCTGCAATAACTTGAAGATGAACAAATGGCGGACTTCTGGCCACCTGACATATTAAAACATGCTAACTGGTGAGCATATTTGTATTTTTAACAACAATGTTATATTGAGAAAAATCAGAAATGTAGACTGACTGGAAATTTGACTCTGATAAACGCTACACACTACCCAGGAACTATGTATCAATAGTGAATAAAGCTTTTTCCTTGTGGTGACTGTCACAACCTACTACTGCCAAGAAGATAAAACCAATAAAGCTAATTACACTAACATAAAGATAGAACCTACATGCAAAATAATTATTTTGCTGACTGACCTTCCGTCAATTAAAGACAGTGAACACGTTATGGGACTATCTCCAAATTAAATTAAAAAAGGACAATTGAATAGATTTATGGAACATCATCGTAAGTTTCGTATGCCAGTTGTATTAAGTAAGCTTTTATACATTAAGTTGAAAAACGAAAAGACTTGAAATATTCAAGAACTCTGAACTTAACCATTAGTGCCATGGACTTGGAAATGGCAATGATGTTGTAATCGTTGGTTCGTACTTACTTAGATGTTGTAATGTTCCGAGTTAAGACAAAAATAGCCATTATGTTGCCAAACGCAAAATTCGCTCGTCAGTGTAACATCCAGGGAATATAGGTGGCTTTAGGTAGTATTAATAATATGATCTTTTTTGTGACCATCAATAATCTCCGCAATCCCTCTCAATTGTATTAAGATAAAAAAAGTCGTGCATTCAGAATAATAAAATAGCCAGTTAAGTGTAGAGAAGTTTATATGCAAATAGATATATATACAAACATATATATATATATATATATATATATATATATATATATATATATATATATATATATATATATATATATATATATAAATATATATTTTTGTATGTATTATATATTATATATATATATATATATATATATATATATATATATATATATATATATATATATATATATTTATATATATATATATATATACATATACACACACACACATATATATATATACATTTTGTGTGTACGTTTATATATATATATATATATATATATATATATATATTATATATATATATTATATTATCAGTGTATAAACATCCTTTATTTAATTCGCTCTATATAAATAATATATTTTCATATATGTTACCGATGGGGAATTTTATTGATATTTATCGTCTATATCAAACCAGCGAAGGACAAGAACCCATACTACAGTGGATGCAATAACCCACGCATATACACAGCACACATATATGGATATCCTCTCCCATATACAAATTTTGTCGAACTCAGGTGTTTGTATTATAGACGATATACCCATATATATATATATAACCGTGTAGTGTATATATATATATATATTATATTTTATCACATCACCGTATTCATATACAGTCAGTAAGCTACAAACATCCTTTAATATCCAATTCGCTCTACCTCGAAATAATATATTTTCATATATGTTACCGAAGGGGAATTTTTTAGTTGATAATAAGTTCGTAGTCTCGTGGGCTCGAACCAGCGAAGGACAAGAACTCAGGACTACAGTGGACGCTTAACCCACGCGGCCATCAACTTATTATCAACTTAAAAATTCCCCTTCGGTAACATATATGAAAATATATTATTTCCGAGGTAGAGCGAATTGGATATTAAAGGACGTTTGTAGCTTACTGATTGTATATGAATCACGGTGATGTGATAAAAAGTCATAATATGGCTGCGTGCGACAAACACACTACACGGTTAGCATGGCAGAGGTGGGTGGATATCGTCTCTAAAACAAACACCTGAGTTCGACGGGCAATTTGTATATGGGAGACGATATCCACTTATACCTCACTTGCTGGCTGCGTGTGCGTGGGTTATTGCATCCACTGTAGTCCTGGGTTCTTGTCCTTCGCTGGTTTGAGCCCACGAGACGACGAACTTATCAACTAAAAAATTCCCCTTCGGTAACATAGGCCTATATGAAAATATATTATTTCCAAGGTAGAGCGAATTGGATAATAAAGAACGTTTGTAGCTTACTGATTGTATATGAATCACGGTGACGTGATAAAAAGTTATAATATGGCTGCGTGCGACAAACGCACTACACGGTTAGCATGGCAGAGGTGGGTGGATATCGTCTCTAATACAAACACCTGAGTTCGACGGGCGATTTGTATATGGGAGATGATATCCACTTATACCTCACTTGCTGGCCGCGTGGCTTAAGCGTCCACTATAGTCCTGAGTTCTTGTCCTTTGCTGGTTCGAGCCCACGAGACGACGAACTTATCATCAACTAATAAATTCCCCTTCGGTAACATATATGAAGATATATTATTTCCGAGCTAGAGCGAATTGGATATTAAAGGACGTTTGTAGCTTACTGATTGTATATGAATCACGGTGATGTGATAAAAAGTCATATATATATATATATATATATATATAAAATATATATATATATATATATATATATATATATATATATATATATATATATATATATATATATATATATATATAATATATATATATATATATATTATATATATATATATATATATATATATATATATATATATATATATATATATTATATATATATATATTGATTTGATAAGTCTCCTAACTAATTTGCCTGAGGAAGATGAAATGTACCTGCAATGTCAGAAATACCTCAAGGCTGGGCAAGTTCCACTCATTTGCTGAAGTCATAAGCATCTGAATTATTCTCATGCAGCTCAATTTCGCCAAGTTTTTTTAAATTCAACTAACAACAGTCATCATTTGATCACACAATCGCTGACGAATTCCTTTTGCCAAACATTTCAGTCTAAATTCTCTGGAGAATATCATTTCAATGAACGCATTATGATTCTGACCTGGCAAAAATATCTCTGAACTAAAGTTACTCGAAAGAACCCACGTTCGTGTCTCTGAGTCACTGATCATCCCTCAAACTTTCATTATCTTCAATTAGGGGAAGAGATTCTTCGCTCTTCGTTTTTTCCATCGAAATTTGCTGTCGGAATAATTATCCGAATTTCGGGCTACCCAAAAAAGACTCGACTCAGTTCTGAAACGACATAATTTTTCATGAGTGGTCTATGCATTAAGAATACGGAGAAGGACTTGCAGAATTAGTGATAATGACGTTAATTAAGCGAAATGAAGAATGGTAATAAATGATCGACAGATCGGGGAGTTTCGCTAATGATATGACGTTAACGAAATTACTCCTATTCGGATGATGAGAATTGCCATTGGAAATGTCTCTCTCTCTCTCTCTCTCTCTCTCTCTCTCTCTCTCTCTCTCTCTCTCTCTCTCTTTCAATTCATGGAATTGTTGACGAGCAAAACGATACCTTAGTAAAGTAGTTCTATTCAATTGTGTTATTTCTCTCTCTCTCTCTCTCTCTCTCTCTCTCTCTCTCTCTCTCTCTCTCTCTCTCTCTCTCTCTCTCTCTCAATTCGTGGAAATGTTGACGGGCAAAAAGACACCATAGTAAAGGAGTTCACATTCAAATGAAAACTAAGATGTTATTCTCTCTCTCTCTCTCTCTCTCTCTCTCTCTCTCTCTCTCTCTCTCTCTCTTTATGGTTTTTAGTGGTGTAAGAGGTACCATATTCTGCTGTGTAACAAGAGATACCGGGTTTAATATCGAAGGTATAATTCACGGTCCAAGACGCTTTAAGGTCACTATATTGTTCTTTGTCGACTGATGTGGGTTGCAAGCAGATTTTAATCATTAAGAAAAGAATATTCTAAGAAGGAACGTGAATCCCTGCACCTTTAACAGTCACACCACTGACTAATGTGTTGATGAGGAGAATAAGGATACTCCCCTCAGACACCAGAGGTTAAATCCATGGAACTGCTTCACCCACGGTTTGAATGACTGCATAGGTCACCAGCTTTGTCTTTTTCTCCCATTCCCTGGATTTACAGCCAGGTTTATTTTTCAAAACAGTGCCTTCGTTTGCAGCTATATCAATTTTCTTATTGTCCTTTTAACGGCACATCTCATTTATTCGTGTTGAGTTCTGAGATAAATCACTGAAAATACATACTTGATTAATCGGATCTTTCCCAGATAGTGGCCCCCAAGGGTTTTAACCCGGTAAGTATCCACCTTTGCAACGTGTTTAGTACGAGCCCTTTGGTGATTACCATAAAAACATAAACAAAAGACTGTAAATATCATAAAGATAATGACCCTCAAGAAATATTAGTCCTGGATAACGACCCCGAACTTTGTTGGGAGTCGTTATCTAGGAAAGATCCGATTAATCTTATAAAAATATAAATAATTGACCCTCAGTCTTCAAGAATCAAAATTCAGTTTCACGTAAGAGTTGGCTTTTGAAGCCCTGTAAACTGTTTTGCATTTGACGGTTCATTTGATGCTGTCAAATCGTTATTTTGTTTTGATACATACAGCACATTATTTATTTTTTCCTTTGTTTGAAAGAGGACAACCCATTGTGATGCTAACTAGTTTCCCTGAAATCCTTCAAAACTTTTCGACCTAATTAGTTTAGTCTGGTAAAAAGATGAATTATACTACCTGTTTATTAAACGAACGAAGTTATTCAGTCGTAACTAGAACACATTTACAATCATAAGATATATATATATATATATATATATATATATATATATATATATATATATATATATATATATATATATATATATATATAGTATAATATATATATATATATATATATATATATATATATATATATATATATATATATATATATATATATATATATATATTCTTCTTATTATATATATATATATATATATAGAGCCCATTTTGGCTCAGTCGGTTACAGAGCAGCTTCGGACTTCGAGAGGTCTTTGGCGCGGGTTCAATCCCGCAAAGCCGGCTGATCAGAGAGGCAGACACTTTGCTGTCCGTAGACATCCCGGGATTATATATGTAATCAACGGATAGGTTTGCTAAAAGCAAATGGATGTTACAGACTAAATACACACACAAAAACAAAGCCACTACAACACCTTCTAAAAACATAACAAACATCTCACACGTCGAACGCTCGCCATACCCGCGCAATAACTTTATGCTGGGAAGAAAGGGCGTTGGGTCTGGTATGATTGAAACATACCGTGTGTTTATTATGTCAGGCAGGGCAGCCGATCGAGACCACAGGTCTACCTCTCTAAGCCAAATCAAAAAGTCCTTCAAAGAAGGCATCGTGAAGCCCATACAAAAATGGGAATAAAAGCACGTTAAAAGAAAAAAAAAGAAAGAAAGATATATATATATATATATATATATATATATATATATATATATATATATATATATATATATATATATATATATATACTTCTTCTTCTTTTAACGTGCTTTTTTCCCATTTGTATGGGGTAAGCACGATGCCTTCTTTTTGAAGGACTTTGATTTGGCTTTGGGGCAGACTTTGTAGTCTCGATCGGCTGCCCTGTCTGTCACCGCTTAGACCCCAGTAGAGTATGTATATGTATTGTACCAGTCACCAGCGCCCTTTCTCCCAGCAGCGAGGAGACGTTGCGCGGTTAAGTCGACAGTCGAGACGTGTGAGGTGTCTGTTATGTTTTTAGAAGGTGTTGGAGTGGCTTTGTTTGTGTGTGTTTATTAGTCTGAGGGTGTCTACACGGATAGCAAAGTGTCCGCCTCTCTAACCAGTCGGCTGCGGATTTGAAGCCACGCCACAGACAAGAAGTCCGAGGCTGCTGCTCAAACTGACTTGGCCATCGAGGCTATATATATATATATATATATATATATATATATATATATATATATATATATATATATGTGTGTGTGTGTGTGTGTGTGTGTGTGTGTGTGTGTGTGTGTGTGTATGTGCGTGTATGTGTGTGTGCGTGTGTGTGCGTGTGCATGTGTTTCTATATATACAGATCACACATTTGTACACACACACACACACACACACACACACACACATATATATATATATATATATATATATATATATATATATATATATATATATATATATATATATATATATATATATATATATATATATATATATATATATATATATATATATATATATATATATATATATATATATATATATATATATATATATTCTATTTGAATAGCAAAATATGAATGAAGGATAGTAACGCAAACGCTTTGATACATGTACAGTATATATACGCGGCCATTTGGAACTCACCAACGTACTGAAAGCCAGTGAAACGGAACAGGGCGGTTGAACTTCAACAAAGGAAGTACCTCTGTTTAACAACACAAAATAGCGACCTCGAGAGGATTCCGTATGATGAAACACGAGTAAGGCGTTGGTCATTCTTCAAAAAATAAATAAAATAGAATAAAATAAAATTGAAATAAAATAAAATAAAATAAAATTGAAATTAAAATAAAATAAAGTAAAATTGAAATAAAACAAAATAAAATACAAATAAAGAAATAAACTAAGAATGAATAAAATAGAATAAACTAAAATAACTCGACAAATTAACTAAAATACATAAAAAATTAAAAATACAATCCATCAAAACATAGAATATCACGTGGTATCACTTCCTTTTTGCTCTGGTTAAGTGATAACACAAAGAACAAACGGTTTTATTTCTCTTTGATCATACTGGAATTTTACTTTATAAATGAATTTCGTTTAAGCTGATCCTTCCCATACCTTTGCATACTTCAACGCATTCGGAACGGAATGAAACACAGTGGTAAAATTATTAAAGCCAGTAAAACCCAGCTTCTAAAAATAAAGCATACGTTTAATACGGCCGTGTCTTTTTTGTTTCTTTTTTCATATCAGCTATACGCAAAATCATATTATATTAGTGGTTTCAGAATACTGATAAACTTGGGTGTAACAATTCTGTGACCATAAACCCGGTAACAATATATTCAAGTATGTTTTTAAACATTCTTCTAGCTTTCTATAAAAGAAAACTATTGAGATGGCTTTGTCTGTCCGTCCGCACTTTTTCTGCCCTCAGATCTTAAAAACTACTGAGGTTAGAGTGCTGCAAATTGGTATGTTGATCATCCACCCACCAATCATCAAATATACCAAATTGCAGCCCTCTAGCCTCAATAGTTTTTATTTTATTTAAGGTTAAATTTACCCATATTCGTGCGTCTGAAAGTTTCATAGGCCGAGGCTCATACAACATTTACCCACCAAAAGATAGATCTATTTTCGGTGGCCTTGATTATACGCTGTGCCGAAAACTCGATTGCGCCAAAGAAACTTAGGCGCATTTTTTACTTTTTTAGCTGCTTCGTAATAATGTGTGCGTTCCCTCTCTGAAAATTATGAAATTGGACATTACATTTCCGGCTCGTTCTCTTGTGGAATTTTCTGTCAGTCATCGAATGTAATTTTGCCACATTCATCATGATATTTCTAGAGCCTCGGCAATGGCTAATGGAACAGATAACACGAGCTGTCTCGTTCGTAAATTTAATACCTTCTAAAATGACAACAAAGGACATGTTCTCTCTGGCTCTCCCTGGCCAATTTATGTTCATTACTCTCTCTCTCTCTCTCTCTCTCTCTCTCTCTCTCTCTCTCTCTCTCTCTCAGGGTTCGTTTATATTCTACTGTAGTACCAGACAGCATATTTTTAATCTTCATTCTAAAGTTACTGACCTTATTCCCTTATCACTTTTCTCGTGAAGTGTGAACGAATCACTGAGAAAATAGAAGATACATTAACATAACATAAAATAAACGGTACATTAATATAACATACTCTTCTCAGTTAGTTGCTTTTAACAAATTAGGAGTTTTAGCAACACAAAAAAAGTAAATAAAAAATAAACCCATGCAAAAAGAATAAAAAGTTTAATACTTTCCAGGATTTTCGTCACACGCAAAATATACAGAGAACGAATCTACGTCATGCCGGTACGAAATACAGGATGGGAGTACAAAGCGAGTCCAGTCCGTCACTCCAATTACACAGAAGCCAAGACCCGAGAATTCAGGCAACCTTACAGGATTAAACTACGTCCAATTACCTATTTTTCTACAGCAACAATTTTACAGAAATACGTATGCGGTCAACAAACTTTGTTTAACAGATACAGTATGTGGACAATGCTTCGTAGCATGTACAAAGTCCAGGAGTCTACGAGAACGAAATGAAATTTGATTCTAGACTATCTCTTTTGTTACTAACATTAAATTCGAGAAATTAGCATGAACAAATATCTCGACAACGTTGTTAACTTTTTATGATATATAACTTATTTAGGTTTCATGATTTCATAGCAAACAAATTCTACTGCATAATTTTATCTGTATAATTTGTAATATATTTACTATTACTTATACAACACGCAATAATAATAATAATAATAATAATAATAATAATAATAATAATAATAATAATAATAATAATAATAATAATAATAATAATTCTTTGTACCTCATTTTAAATAACTGTACACTCTCCCATATTTAGATACCATATTTAGATAATAAAATGAATTAAATTAAAGCAAAATTTCTATGTTATTTAAAGTTTCCGCCGACAGCAGGTACTCTCACACGACGACCATAACCCGACCTCATTCCAATATTAATTCTTCTCCAGCAGCGAAATAGTTCAGATTAATGCCATCTTATATCACCCCAAAGAGCAGCCTGTAAATCTGGCAAGGTGCTAAAAGGATTAAAAGTATTTGTGTACACATCTGAGCCCTCCCAAACCAAGAGAAGATTTCAGTTGTATGGACAACTTTGGATAACTGGAGAGCTGATCTTATTCTTCTTCTTTTAACGTACTTTTTTCCCATTTTTTTATGGGGTAAGCACGATGCCTTCTTTTGAAGGACTTTGATTTGGCTTTGGGGTACACCGTAGACTCGATCACCAGCGCCCTTTCCCAGCAGCGAGAAGTTATTGCGCGGTTGGGTGGACAATTCGATACGTGTGAGGTGTCTGTTACGTTTTTAGATGTTGGAGTGGAGAGCTGATATTCCTCAGAAAATACCGGGAAGCCGACCTCAGGTAGTCAGAAACTACAACTAGAAACGGCTTTGAGGAATCATTCTTTGCGGCAATACAAATTGTCTGATCATGGATTACTACAACTAGGCAGAGGATTTGGGCTTAGCCGGAACCACCTGATCAGGGGTGAATTTCCTGACCATGACCTCTGTTGGGGGAACTCATTCCTTTCTTGTATCCTTAACCATTCCTATATACTCAACTGATATAATGAGAAATAACACTTGGGGAGAAACGAAATTATTCCATTGTTTAGAATGTAATTGCCAACAGGTCTAAGACAATAAGAAGAGTACGAAATAAAAAGCGACATTGAAGTTCAACCTTGAAAGGAGAGATAAACTTCATTCATGAAGGATGTAAAAAAAAACAGGGAAACGTAATTATGAAGACGATTTTATATCTTGGTAGTGTAGAGATTACTGGTATCCACACAGCACATACGAGATGATGTGACGTGACTTGGTACGAGGACTGACGGGATGAGGGATTCAGGAAACGAAAATATATATATATATATAAATATATATATATATATATATATATATATATATATATATATATATATATATATATATATATATATATACATATACATATATATATTATATATATATATATATATATATATATATATATATATATATATATATATATATATATATATATATATATATATATATATATATATATAGAGAGAGAGAGAGAGAGAGAGAGAGAGAGAGAGAGAGTCACCTTACTGTGGCGCCAATAAGGATCGAGATGAGGAAAGGCAGAGTCATCGATTCCCTGAAATGCCTTTGATTCAGTCTCATGGAATACAAAGGAAGACGAAGCATCCGGAATAAAGCATAAATATATCATAAAGGATCACAGAGAATACGACACATCAGAGTTCAAAGAAAAAGTGAGGGAGAGGGTTCTAACCAAGCCATCTCTGTGATTCGAAAGAAATATTGCATTCAAGGTGTCTAATGGAATGAGAGTTAAGCGTTACTGATTAGTCAATAGACTGCAAAGTTCAAAATATCATAGCAGAACAATACGGAGAACAGTTTAACACTGTTAGTATAGGGTTTCAGGTAATAAATATTGGTAAAATATACGACAATGAGAGAAGAACGGTTTCGAAAAGGAGGTCATCTAGAACAGAATCAGGCTGTAAGCGAAGGTGTTAGAATATTTAAGGATAAGATCACAGCAACCTTTGAAAATTATCCCCCTTCTTCTTGGGCGGCCTTGTAGTTGCTCTGATAGGATCAAAGAGGCTTTGATTACTCGGTTCTCTGGTTCACCTTCCTTCGAAAGTTTAGCTATTGAATTTTCCACCAGCTTTTATTCTCCCCTGATTAACGATATCTCTTTTTTTCGTCTTTTTCTTATGTAGGCTTTGTCTTAGCCGCCTGGTTTTGTCCTCAAATAGACGACAAAACTAAAAAAACAAACGCACTTCGAAATCCTGTTCTGGCTATAATAAAATAACGTATAGCATAAAGGAAATGTAATTAAAGCACAACTTACGAAATGCAACCGGATAGTGGGTGTCAGATTATCATCACGCATAAAATACGAACAAAAAGAAAACTCTCTGCCACATCCAGAAATGAAATCTTGCACATTTTTAATTCGCATTTGTTCACTGCGAAATACAATGGGTTTTGTTTTCCCGTGGCCATGTATTCACCTGCCTTTCTTTTTGCTGTTGTTCTTTACAGCATCTTCTAGAAATAAAGTTCTTTGTTGCACGATTCCTGGAAGTAGTATGCTTTCAGCATTAAGAGATTTTCTGAGGATCAGATTACTTCCAAAAATAGCGTCCGCGAACATTTTAATCATTTATCAAGGGGAAAAAAGGTTTAAATAATTTGATAACAGAGACTACAGAGTGATGATAGTCAGAAAAAAATGTACATCACTTGAAAATTAAAATGGTTTTTGGGATTGGAGAATCCTTATCATTACACGTTGCAAATTCATCTTAGTGATAACTAAGAAAAATTATACGACAAAGTGCCCAAAATGATTGCAAAGAATTTAGCGTTGGCAAAAGGAAATGCAATTAAGTGTTTCAGTGCTACATGCTTTGAGCGAAATTCATACATGACATTTTACATCTGTTCTCAAAATGAACATCTGATTCTAGCTTATATTATAAAAAATCTTGAGTATTTAAGCAACGTGATATATAAAAATATTTAGGTATTTAAGTTCTAGAGAAAACAGTCAGCAATAGAAATACGCGGTCAAAATGTCAGAAAAATTATTTTTACACTATTTTTTCATAATATTCGTTTCTCGAGGTGATAGTGAGAGCGGAACAATTATTTGAATATTTCTGATAAAATAAATTTTTCGTGAAAAGAGAATGAGAGAGTCAGAAACACCCGCAAATATATTTTATCTTCAAACGGATGTCGTGTAACTTAATTAACTTTTTTTTTTAACAAGGCCCAATGAAAGAACGCGAACAATAAATGTTGGGTGAATTAAATGAATTTTATGGCCTTATTTTTTTTTTAACCATGCAACTCTGAAAAGAAATAAAACATCGATTATTTGCTGAAATATTAACGTACACTGATCCGATGTTCCATTTTACCGGATATCAGTTTCTAAATTACCAGTCAAATCTGGAGTTTCAGCAAATGATACTCGTCCACCCCAATTCTGTCGGGTTTAGATTTTAGTTTGGTTTATAGCGTGGTTTATATTCGTGTTACACAAACACAATGAAAATTCAAATTGTTGTACTTTTACAGCTATTATTTTGATATGCTTACTTTAATACCTTTTCTCCTCTAAAAACTGGTTTTGCAATATCCTTTTAGCACACTGTAGAGGAATTCATGAATCTTATGGTCTTTTGAAACAACATAGTATCTTAATTCGGTATTTTTAATATCACAAGAAACTGTTCTATGATAAATTTTAGTTTACCCTTTAAATTTGCAGCAACAATGTCCATGAACTTTTGCTTGCAACATTAAAAAAAAACACGGCTTATGTTCTTGGAAAAGTAATATGGTATGAAAAAAAAGCCTTTCTAAAAACAGTGTTTTCAAAGAAAAGCTGGAGGAACGTTTGCTCTACCTTTTGAAGGCTGTAATATGTTCAAAAGCAAAGGTAAGAGGTCAAGTCAATCTCAAATATTACAAAGAAAATTTAATACATATTCAAGTAAGGCGAAACTTCAAGTTTTAGTCATGGGATGTACGATAAGGTGGACACAGCCACAATTTTCTGACGTCACTAAGGAGAGCTACTGAGCTGGGAGCTACTGAGAGTAGATCTCAGACGCAAAGCACGGCCTAGCTTGAACTTAAAAAAGCTAGGTAAACTAACCTTCGCTATCCAGTTTTTGAGGAATCTTCGTGAGATACTTATAAATGCTTGCATGCATGAGAAATAACCCTAATTTTTACGCAATATTGTATACATGACAATTATAGTTCGTATGTAATATATCTTTATATATACAATATATATATATATATATATATATATATATATATATATATATATATATATATATATATATATATATATATATACTGTATATATATGTATGTATATATATATATATATATATATATATATATATATATATATATATATATATATATATATATATATATATATATATATATATATATATATATATATATATATATATATATATATATATATATATATATATATATATATATATATATATATATATATATATATATATATATATATATATATATATATATATATATATATATATATATATATATATATATATATATATATATATATATATATATATATATATATACATACATGTATATATATATGTGTGTGTGTGTGTGTATTTCTTCGAGGAAGGGGGTGGAGCTAAGCGTTGACTAGTATAACGGAAAAAGTTGCATTTAAAAGGTATCTTCCCATTATTTTAAATTTTTCATCGGTTGTGGGTAGTCTTGAAAAGTTCCGAAGAGCTTATATCATTTCTAGTTGTCCAGAGCCATAAGCTCTAGAACGTACAATTGTCTGTTATTGTCATAAGCCTGTCTTCCGTTTTCTGGAAACACTTTGGCTCAAGATGTGAAATCCGCAGTTCCTGAAACCGAAACAATATTGCCCGATACAACGCAGTGAGCGCGGGAATAATCCTCTTCCATGGAATTAACAAGCATTGCCATACTTGGCTCTATGTTGACATGGGGAAACATTCACGCGAGATTGAGGGTCCAGCTGGCGACCAGATGCATTTATACATATACATAGGGGCCGGAATATCTCGCAGAGGCTATAACACTGCTTTACATCGCCTAACAATTGCACACTGTCGCATTTATGGTAATATATTCTATGGCTATGCAAATGACATTATCCGGGGTGCAGCTCGGTTTTGTCTTGGGATCAATGCAATTGTTTATTCGTGTATCTCTCTCGAGTGGATTAACAACTTGCAGGGATTTCGATGTAGACTTCTCAGGTCACATTATAAACGCCGCTTTAAACAGTGTTTCCTTGGTTAGGAAATGGTACCCAAACCTCCATGATAGCGGAATGATCCTTCCCCCCCTTTTTTTTTTATTTCTATGCAATAAATTGGACTTAAAATGTGAAGGCGTGCGCATGTTTGAAAAAATAAGATTTGAGAGTTAATGGCGGTTCCAAGACGTCTGGAAGGATGTACAAAGGTAACCAAGTTGGGATAGTATCCTTTACAGCCGCGAGAAAAGCCCTCTGGAAATCAGAAATGAAGCTTAAGATATGCGTTGCAATTTCCTCATCTACATCACGGAATTTTCCACAAAGGGAGAATGCATAAGCATGACATACCCTTAAGCACTTGGTCTTTCAAACCTTTTAGTGCAGTGGTTCTTAACCTTTTTATAAGCATGCCCCCTCTAATAGCTGGTCCTTCCCTCCACGCCCCCTTTGCGTCTGAGTAAAATTCCCCCCCAGATTTAAAGGAAAATAAAAAAAAAGAGAGAAAGACAAGGGGCGTTTTATTCTTTTGGGAATGGATTAGTGAGATACTTGACGCTGCTTCTTAGCGACTCTTGTTAAGAGAATAACGAATTAGAGAATATTTAATTTTTCCCTAGAGCTCGCCCCCCTGCCCTTGGAAATTCCTGACACCCCCTAGGGAGCCGCGCCCCCAGGTTGAGAACCACTGTTGTAGTGAATTTCTTCCTTTTCCTTCCCGTTTCCTAACTTCATCCTCCTTGTCAACTTATCTTCGACATGAAAACTTCCCAATGGGAGAAATCGGTCAGAACATTTACATAAACCTTAACTCCTATTTTCCACAACCCTATTCAGATAATTCTCCCATAAAATCTCAACCGCCCCCACCCCCATCCCGCTCTCTCTCTCCCTTCTTCCTCGTCCTTTCATTCTCTACCCTTTTCTGTCTTCACCATTCAACTTTCTTCTTATGTTCCCTTTCCTAAGTTTCCTCATGGAGATCTTGGCCCAGAGGGTAAAACAATGCATAAACTGAACTTCCCCCTTAGAACAAACCAACCATGGTTATCTATATCTATTTGTCTAGGTACGGTCACTCAAGAATGTTTTGCAACTTGTTCCAGAGGTTTTCGTTCACCTAACAATAATTTAGTCGGTTTATATATACAAGGAAATGTGATTTTCATGTTCGAATTTGGTTATTAATTATGCGGTTAACAATATAAAAATGAATGGTGAATGAAAAATCCGTATTACGAAAAATAACGAAACATTTTGAAAAATTTTGCTCATAATGATAGAGTCAAAAGAGTCAAATAAAATACTATAATTAGTCATCCATTCAGTCCTTGTGGGAGTAAATTCAGAAACTTTCTTCTTCATAGATAAATAACCCAATGGAAAAGCTTAGGGAGAAAATCTGGTAACATCCAATGAATATTGGTGGCACAGAGAGAGAGAGAGAGAGAGAGAGAGAGAGAGAGAGAGAGAGAGAGATAAATGATTAAATAAAGGAATTATAAACAACGATGAAGAGAGAAATAAAGAAATTATAATAATGAGAGAAATGAAAACCGGTTTAAGGGAAACGGAAGGCAATTTCTCTGACGCACCAGTAGTGTATTGGCTGTTTCATGAGCTTACGATGTAGTTGCCAAATAGCGCCAGATGTCACTATTTTAAGGTGCTGTCCGAAAAGTTTTGAAGTATGTTGCAAAGCATTTTTGAGTGACTGTACCTGCCAACCTATCTTACTTTTATGGCCTTCCAAAGAACAAAGGTTGTTCCTTTCTATTCTATATTTGTTTCAATGCTCACTTAAATACACAGTCCCTTCTCGACAGTTTAATAAATAATGTAACTTACCTGAAAGATCAAACCACAGTTATTAACATGATGACTGACGGACTATACTTATAATGAAGAACTATAAACATTCTCAAAACTAAACAAGAATATAGTTCTACATACTTTACTGTTGTGGGTAACACGGACACGCACCTGAAAAGAGAATTAATTTAGTTCCCTATTAAGCGCCAAACTTACTATATGAATAAATCACATTATGAACGCCGGCCTGAACCTTATCTGAAATTAGGGTGTGAATAATTATACTACCCAGGATATAGCAACAAAAGTCTTAAGGCCAGTGAATTTGATTAGAATTACGAGTTCTGATATAACCAAAGGACGTCATTTCACGAAGAACCTAAAATAACTTTTCACGCAGAACCCAAAATAACATTTCACGCAGAACCTAAAATAACATTCCACGCAGAACCTTAAATAATATTTCACGTAGAACCTAAAATAACATTTCACGCAGAGCCTAAAATAACATTTCACGCAGAACCTAACATAACATTTCACGCAGAACCTAAAATAACATTTCACGCAGAGCCCAAAATAACATTTCATGGAGAGCCTATAATAACAGTTCACGCAGAACCCAAAATAACATTTCATGGAGAGCCTAAAATAACATTTCACGCAGAACCCAAAATAACATTTCATGGAGAGCCTATAATAACATTTCACGCAGACCCCAAAATAACATTTCATGGAGAGCCTAAAATAACATTTCACGCAGAACCCAAAATAACATTTCATGGAGAGCCTAAAATAACATTTCACGCAGAACCCAAAATAACATTTCACGCAGAACCTAAAATGACATTCCATGCTGAACCCAAAATAACATTTCACGCAGAACCTAAAATAACATTCAATTCAATTCAATTCTAGCCCGTGTAGTTTTTATTTTATTTAATGTTAAACTTAGCCATAATCGTGCATCTGGCAACGATATAGGACAGGCCAACACCGGGCCCTGGTTAAAGTTTCACGTTCCGCGGCTCATAATGCATAATACCGAGACCACAGAAAGATAGACCTTTTTTCGGTGGCCTTGATTATACGCTGTACAGAAAACTCGATTGTATCGAAGAAGCTACGGCGCATTTTTACTTGTTTTATAGTGTCCGGAATTTAGTTTAGCAGTCATGGAATTTTATAATACTGGTACTCGAGTTTTATGCCATTGTCAGATAAATTGACCCAGATCATAGGGTAATATTAAATAGTCAAATTCAAAGTAATCTGTAGCTTATATAAAGTAATGGTTTAAGTCTAAAAAACTAAGCAAGAGTACTATTACTATTATTTCTATTGCTATTTCTATTATTTCTATTACTATCGCACTTAAAATCTTACGGAGCGTCATTCATTCCCAAGCCCCAGTAGGAGTTTGAGGCAAGGTAAACAAAGTGAAGATATTCATTTACATCTGGCTCGGATTCAAAATGTGCATGTTTACATCCACATGACAGTGAATTACACAACGTCAAACCAGGCCTGTCACAAAATGGTGCATGTCTGTGAAGGAGTGCATATTACGTATTATTTTCCTCGGGTATTTGTTATTCATAAGTTAAAGTGCATTAAATATTAACTGGCAATTTGTGGTTTAAAATGAAGTATGAAATTTGTCATGCGTACATTGAGTAACTGCCTACCTTTCACGTGTATGTATGTATGTATGTATGTATGTATGTATGTATGTATGTATATATATATATATATATATATATATATATATATATATATATATATATATATATATATATATATATATATATATATCACATTACCACAGGTGAAAAATGTGTGACAAATGAATCACAAACATGATAATAATTATATATAAAAATATGTGATAAATGAATCACAAATGAGATATGATAATAATTATATATATATATATATATATATATATAGTATGTATATATACATATATATATATATATATATATATATATATATTAAAACATCAGAAAAATCAAATTGAACAACACTACTTCAACCTAATCACTAGTAAATGTACCTATATATAATATATGGATACAGAGTAAGGACGGTGGCGATTAAATCTTCTGCCTTATGATGGGAGAGGTTAAGCTGCCGTTCCCCTTTAGTCTTCGTTAGCTCGCACCTGGGGTGACTCTGGGGGCGGATTCGCTGAAATACTTCCTTGAGAAAGTAGGATGTAAAAATAAATATTTTGTGCCGTTGGATTTTCATTGATCCCCGGGAAGCATTTCCCCGAGAAGTAACCGAGTTACGGGACTTTTCTCAGAAAAAAGCGGGACGCCATATCTACTGAAAACACTGACCATAGAATTTTCTTGAAAATAATCTCAATGTTTCCCACACCCAAATTGCTCTACAGATATTAACCTAACCTAACAGAACCCAACTCAACCTAACCTAGCCTAACTTAGGGGCATGGCAAAAAAATCGGGGCTGGTGCAATACTAGCATACATCTTAGGAATTTGCCCCCTGGAAAGACTCATAATTTTGTGAAATGGATCTTTCACTTTTCCCGACATCGATTCCATTACAGTCACTTGGTGATATTTCATAAATACTGGAATGATCTTCTTTTGCATTAAATATTTGTCAATTATCGAATTGCCGACGGATTTTGAATAGCGAATAATTAAAAGGATTGCCGTCTTCAGGTGCTCATAACATACTTTTGATGTCTTGAACATTAGAAGTTTATTTTGCTGTTACAGTCTATCTGACTGTTATACAAAGGACCTTCATTCTATTTTTTGTATGCTCTGTCCACGGTTTTCGAATGGTGAAGTCCCTATTTCTTCTGTGTTAAATTTAAAAGGCATAGGTTCAGGACAGATGAACCCTTCGGCTGTTGGTAACACCCAGGCCATAGCGTATTTGACTAAGGGTATTTATGGTTTAAAATTTGCGATAAAAAAAACCCTGTGACTTCAAGTAATAAATAATGATTAGTTGTTTGTTACAAACTTACCAATCAGCTACCATGCCGGAAATGGTTCACTTCGATTCTAAGTAAAGAACTTGAATTCGACAGGAATTTGTATAGCTGAGTCGAAATCAGCTTATTTCTCTATTCATAGCTTAGTGGCTAAGTCCTAATCACCTCTGTATCAAAGCCAAAATACATAGGTTCGAATCTTGATCGAGACAGATGCACTTATATAATTCCCCTGATTATCACCAGGTGGTATGCATTTTGAAACAGGTCCAAACACTTGGCTCATTGTATGTATTCCCTTCATTGTATGTATTCCCTCTCTTTTCCATTCTTTTTCCTCTCTACCCAAGATTCCTTATTCACTGGTAAGGTCAACAGAGGCATACAGTATTTAAAGGTCTTGCTTAAATTGTTCCACTCATTACTGCGCTGAGAGCGCTACCCCTGCGCTGAAAGCGCTCACCCTGCGCTACCAGGTCAGAGAGAGAGGTCATAACGGACACATGCGCCCAATCAATATAGAAAATCTTAGTTTTTATAAAAAAAAAAAAAAAAACACTGATTTATCAACATCCATACCGTCCGTCTTCGATCAATGAAAGATGTGTTAGCATTTTCTAAAAAAAATTATAGAGACCTTTCTTGCCACTTTGTCACGCTACAAGTAGGACAGGATTTAGGTTCAAAAAGAAAGGGAGCGAAAGAAAACACGTGAACGGATATTACAACTTCACTGATCTTATCCCTAATGTCCCTGCAGTAAGAAAAGATTGGACTGCCTTTCCAGAAGAAAGTAGACTCTGCGCAGTAACCGGGGAAAATAAACGTCTCCTTGAGGCGAAAGTTATCTAAACTTCATCAGAACTGGATTTAGATGTCGGCCTCTAAAATTCCTTATCCCTCGAACTTTCAAAGTTCCGAGAGAGAGAGAGAGAGAGAGAGAGAGAGAGAGAGAGAGAGAGAGAGAGAGAGAGAGAGAATCATCTATACTAGCTCACAGCGTTTCGAAATATTGTCTCCTAAAGAAAATTGTACACAAAAATTCTGTTTGAG
>NC_089748.1:58752093-58802093 GCF_040412425.1 Macrobrachium rosenbergii
AATAAATGATAAATAACAACCATTTTGGGAAAAGAAATATTTATTGTTTTGATGAAAGGGTAGATTTAACGTACCTTTACTTAGCTCTATTAGAAGCGAATAACTGGAATACCGTAAATAACAAAAGAAAACAATTTTCCCCTAAGAACAGAAGTCAAAATTCTTCAATATATTCCAGGCGTTGTGCCCAAACACTTCACAAATTTATCCAGATTTATTCAGATGAGCCCAAAGCACAGTCACTGTCCGTTAAGGAAAGGACTGAAATCAAATTAAATAAATAAATAAAATAAAATAAATAAATAAATAAATAAATATATAATATACACATATATATAATATACACATAGTACATATATATATATATTTATATATATATATATATATATATATATATATATATATATATATATATATATATATATATATATATATATATATATATATATATATATTTATATATATATATATATATATATATATATATATATATATATATATATATATATATATATATATATATATATATATATATATATATATATATATATATATATATATATATATATATATATATATATATATATATATATATATATATATATATATATATATATATATATATATATATATATATATATATATATATATATATATATATATATATATATATATATATATATATATATATATATACTGTACATATATAAAGAAACGTTCGAAATGGACTCAGTTAAAAGAAAATTCTGGTTACACACATTTAAAGAATACATCAAGAATGCAATGAGCTCTTATTAAAATGTAATTCTAGTAAGAAGGTAAAACAATTTCTTTCTTAATTATGCAACATTAAAGAAGAGTCACGATACTTGAAAGCAATTGCACCTGGCTTGCAACGGAATCCGCCCACTGAGTTTTGGTCTTAATTACAATTTCCACCTTCCCAAGGAAATGCCATCGTAACTTTCTCTTTTAGTATTGATAACTTTCCTCCGGAATAAATGTAAATTTTGAAAAGGAACAAAGAAAAAACCCCCATCAGATAGGTACTTATTATTTATCTGTAACCGCTGTAAATAACTGGGTTTAAAAAATACAGATTTTTCTCTTTTGACCATAACCATTTGAATAGCTGATGGTTTTATCTATGGCAAATTCATTCTCCCTTCTTTCATTTCAGTTTATTTCCATCAGCAGAGCTTAGTAAAACCAAACAAAGAACAGTTTAGTGAGCATAGATTGTTAAGGGATCGTGTAATCTATGTACCTGTTCGTAATTAATGCTGAAATTGACGGGAAACACTATTACATGTTATCTTTACAATCGAATCAAAATTATTTGAAATCAGTATATTAATCATGTTGTACAAACAAAAGCTTTTGACTACTCCAGCAGTTAAATATCCCAAATATCCTTCAGAATTGCTTCTTTTCGGTTTAATAATAATAATAATAATAATAATAATAATAATAATAATAATAATAATAATAATAATAATAATGATAATATTATTATTATTATTATTATTATTATTATTATTATTATTATTATTATTATTATTATTATTATTATTATGAAAATTAGATAATGTAAATTTTACATGTTTTCCCGTCATTTACATTCAATTCATACACCAAATACCTGAATGTATCTGTAGTGCAAGGGTCGTTACGTTTATATTCTGTGAAATGATAATTATGCATTGCTAAGTACCATTGATATTGATTGTAAAAGCCATTAGGACATCAGGACACTGAATCATACTGGAGCCATACGAAGGGAACATCACATCTCATTAAGCATCTGCTATTCCTGTTACGTATTATTATTCTGTAATAATAATAATAATAATAATAATAATAATAATAATAATAATAATAATAATAATAATAATAATAATAATAATGCAAATCTTCTTCACAATCCCGTGAATATGTTTATAAAATACAAAATCCACATTTATGTAAAGTACTGTATTTACAAATAATAAAATTTTATTATTTGTAAATACAGTACTTTACATAAATGTGGATTTTGTATTTAATAATAATAATACTTTCATCGAACTGCCTAATGCATACTTCTATTATAATTCATCTATTCCTGTTCTCTCATTAAACAAATTCCTTCCCTCTTACAAACCTTCGCATAACCTAATGTTACTGAAAGGAAACAAAATGAGAATTATGAAATGATTTTAGCTCGTATATTTGTGTTTCATACGAACACAAGTTCTGAGCAAATTATATCCTTCTACTAAATGCTAATCTCTTAGTACATCTGTTATTAATCTGTTACTCGAACATGTTATATATATATATATATATATATATATATATATATATATATATATATATATATATATATATATATATATATATATATTTTTTTTTTTTTTTTTTTGCCGAGGTGGGGAGACGTGACTGATGGTTTCAAGTATGAATTCAAAATTTTATTTTCGATAGTTGTGACAAACGTTGCTATGAAAAGTCTTTCCAAAGACGAAAAATTTTCAGACTGTTCTTTGAAACAACCACGCTTATCTTTCAATTAGTGTCACATTACGTTGGAAGGTGGTGGAGGTCTAAAGAAATTAAAGAAATATATACATCCAAGAGAAGAACCCTAATAGCAAATAACCGAACCTAAAATCTAAAAGACAGATTCAGAGTTCGAAGAAAACATGTGCAAACTGAAAATTCTACTGAATAGTTGCAAATAACTATATTGGAACTTCATGCAATACACGAAAAGGATAACAAACGAAAACAAACATAAAAGGAACACACATTCGCAAACCACTGAATTACTTTATCCAAACCAGAAAGCAGGAAGAAAGAGGGCTAAATGAACATTCTGAAAGGACGGGGAAAGCAGCGAAAAATGGAGGCAGGCGTTGTGGGGAGAAGTGTCTAAAAGGACGGCAAGAATTCGTTTGAAGTTTGGCGCTGGCGAGAAATAAATGTATGGCGAATGTGAGAAATGTTTCATTCGCCTTCTCAAGGGGGAGCTACACTGAGCTCTCGTGGGTGTGCTTGTGCGTTTGTGAAGGCACGCGGAAAGGGATTGATGGCCAAAAGACTGAAGACTGCGAAGGCTGGTGGATCTGTGCAATCAGGAGATGACTGACGTAGACAGAACGACAGGGATGGAAGACAGGCAGATATGCTGACATGTGAAATATTCTGAAGTCCAAAAGCGCCACTCACGTGTGCATGGACGGGCTTCTGAGAAAGAGAGTGGAAGGCTGAGAGGGAAATTTAACTTGCTTACGTCAAATCTATATCGGCATTCTTTTAAGATTTAGATGACACATCTGATTTGCTAATTGAAATTCCACATATGCACATTTTTCATACATACACAAGTGTGTGTGTATATATATACATATATACACATATGCATGTATGTATGTATGTATGTATATATATATATATATATATATATATATATATATATATATATATATATATATATATATATATATATATATATATATATATATATATATATATATATATATATATGCTTAGGCTGGGTAAACAATGATTAAGACATTCGGAAGTTTACCAGAAAGAAGTTCTGCTAAGTATTTCTGAACACATTCACCGGTAAAAACCAGGATATTTTGAAACAGACTTATCAAACCTACACCAGTGTTACAGGGATAGTCACTCAGTCACATGATGGGAAAACTGGGCTTCACAATAAAAGTACACGAGTTACAAATGTCGATGAAATTTATGGAATGTAAACAAAGACCTCTATCCGATATTGTTGACAAGTTTTATGAAAACGTGCAGAAGGTTGGAAGAATTTTTTTTTTTTTATGAATTTTTCAAAATGATCAAAACTTCGTTAAAATTTCTAAGGGCACAATATAAACCATAAAGACAGAGTCTCTGTAAGTCCCTCACAACATGAAAGAATGGTTTGTTTACATACGAAATTATCAAAATAGTCTAGTTTAGACGCAGAATCGCAGCTCGGTAAGTTTAGGTACATGACATATGTCTTTTATCAACAATAAACTGAAATCATATAATTGGCTATTTTCCAATAGGCTTAAAAATAAAAATGATCACTCTGTATAATAAATAACGATCTTTTTTTATTAGAAGCTTTTCTAGGTCAAAGTTCAACTGCAGTATGGGCAGGTCCAACTCTCACTAACTGGCGGAGGCAATACATGAAATATTTCCAAACAGAAATTCTGCCACCCATTAAATTTCGAACATTGATCTGGCTTTTGTAGGCAGATGATATCTTCATATTGATGCATTTGAAAGAGGATCAAATTTGAAATGCTCTATAATTAATTTAAAAACCGAAGTGGGGAAAAAATTGCTAAATTGCTTTTACCAGGTACTTTAAACACAGATTTGCTACTTAGTGTTTTTTTAAAGTTATTATGGTATTTCAGTAATGATTATGGTTGAGGGTAACTCATGGGAATCTAGAAATAGAATTTATGAACATTCTTTATGCTCTGACAAAATTTTGACTTCGCATTTAATACAGAAAATGTAATTATTGAGGAAAAATAATTTATTTCATACCTCCTACAAACACCAAACTTGGTCACCTTAACAGGCATTTCCACACACACACACACACACACACATATATATATATATATATATATATATATATATATATATATATATATATATATATATATATATATATATATATATATATATATATATATATATATATATATATATATATATATATATATATATATATATATATATATATATATATATATATATATATATATATATATATATATATATATATATATATATATATATATATATATATATATATATATATATATATATATATATATATATATATATATATATATATATATATATATATATATATATATATATATATATATATATATATATATATATACACACATTCCGTAAAAAAAGATTCAGGCCCTCGTATTTCGATTACCATGAAGTTTTATGAGTCGGAATAAATTTTATCCCTTCAGTAATTTATTAAATCGAGATCATTTCAAGAAATATTTAATGCAACCTGATGCAAACTTATTAATATATTAAATACTGCTGATATGAACCGCCATTAAATGAAATTCAAAATTAATGAAGCATACAGTCGTAAACCTTTCCAAGTAGAGTTTTCATTTATTAACATCCATTTCCATAATAGGATTAAAAATTCTATGAAAAAGCTTAAACGTGAACTAACACACACACACACACACACACACATATATATATATATATATATATATATATATATATATATATATATATATATATATATATATATATATATATATATATATATATATATATATATATATATATATATATATATATATATATATATATATATATATATATACACACACATAAATTAAATTGTATATAAAGAACGATAGTGAAAAATTACATATTTCTTACATAGAACAATATATATATATATATATATATATATATATATATATATATATATATATATATATATATATATATATATATATATATAATAATAATAATTGTAGTTTATAGATAATTATAGTGAAAGTAATATGCTCTCAAACCTTAAGTGTTTAGGGCATAAGTTGATCACACTGAAATTTAAGACAGAAACTTAGTTAAATAATATAAAATCGTCAATCTTACCTGGCCGTCCGAACTCATACCCTACGGGCATCCGTTCCTCAAAACGGTAACCGGACAGTTGGCCGATAGACAATTAGCCGACAGGATAACTGGCCGACAGGACAGCTGGTAGAACGTTTAAAATCGTTATACTAAACTATCTTATTTTTAATTTATTTTAAGTTCAAGGTCTCATCCAGCTTTCCTTAAATTAGTATTTTTCTAAACCCTGGAGTTTGTCAAGGCAGAACGAGCTGGCAGAAAGCTTATATTTAAAGGATACGCATATATTTTCGACAAAACGCGTATATAAGAAACTTAAGGGAGATGCTCGAACGGTAAATTATGCAACGCTAGACTGACAACAGTCGATGCCGTAATTAGTGGAACTCCATCTGGACACTCCATCCGCCAACGCCGATTGAAAATATGGCTTCAAAGGTAAAGGAACAGATAAAGCTGCTTGTTGAGCAATCTGAACAGTTGCCTTCAATCAAAATAGACGATGTAACTTCAGATATTCCCTTGAGCATTGCCGGAGCTCTACCGAAAAAACGAATCTCTTAAGCGTGCAGTGCGGCGAATAAGACCAGTTATGATTGAGGAAGAACTATTTGAGACCCCAAGAGGTGATGATTTTTTACTTTATGAATGTTATCCCTGCAAAGTATCCGTTCGATCAAGTGTCTGCCAATTGTCTTGTCGACTAATTGTTCTGTTGGCCAATTATCCTGTCGGCGAACTGTCTGTTGGTGAATTGTCTGTCGGCTAATTGTCTCTCGGCCAATTGTCCGCACACGCCTCACAACAAGCATCTCCTGACATATGCGCAAGCACATGCATATAAGAAACACAGCTGACACCATACATCGTTGTTATCTATACTGTCGTTCATAATAATGTCACGCCAATTATATAATTCCTAATAGAGGCAATACAATGTCAGCTTTCCAGATATATTAATCAGAACTCTGTTCGCAACTTGTTTATACAATTATGTCCCATTCTCCTTTCTCAAACAAATCCAGTTGACTATATTAATCTCTATTTTGTGCGCCTCGTGTCAGGCACTACATTTCCGCTCGCAAGAGCCCCTGACCTTTCTGTTTGTTGTTTTGAATAATTTAAGGGCTGCTTTATGAGCAGGAGCCCGTGCTGGCATAAAACCAGCTCAATCAAAAACAACAATATTGAATTCATATCTTCGCCTTCGCTACAAGTCATTCTTTACACTGATACCCTTAATATTTACTGTTTTAATCCAGCTCCAAAGAACAGCAGTTAATAAGCTCATGTTAATATACCATTCCAAAAAGATCCTTAGTCCCTCGAAAATATACAGAGTTTTAATTGGAATGTGATATGTTTAAGGAAATATAAAGTAGGATTTAATGTTTCCATGTAAATGGATAACTTTTCGTTCAATATGCCCTTAATATCAATAACTAACTGTCTAAAAATCACAAAGACAGGTATTTATCTTTGCATGGTAACACTTGTGACAAGAGGAGTTTTCACTCATACCATGTTTGGAGAGAATGTGATTCGCCATACTAGTGTTTCAAAAGTGAGAAGTACTGCCCATGTTTTCAAAATTCAGTTTTGTTTTGCTAAAGAACTGCAATAAAAGTAAAGTATACATTTTGAAAACTAAAAAAGTGCAGAGTAAATCCCTAATTTGGCAGGAAATATATATAGAGCCAAAACCAAATTCAGACAGGCAAGGTTTTCTGAAACCTTACAAGAGCGAGAACCGATACGTCAAGTTACAGCACTTTCGATTTATATTCAATTTCAGAATCTCATATTATGCTGAGCACGAGAAATTGGTCTTTAGAAATACGTTCGCGAGATGTTCAGACGAACATTGAAAGAGTGACATCCATTTAACAGAGAACTTATTCGTGGCAGGGATTATATGGCTTCACATATGTAACTGAAAATTGGAACATGGCATGAAACCGTTACTCTCGTCATAAGAGGTATTTGATTTTTACAGTACATAAGCATGGGACAGAAACGTGGTAATTCGTTCGCACTGGGTGCTGTACGTTTACAAAACTAGGAGGAACCTTTTGGCAAGGTATGACACAGTTTGTTTACTAACAAAATCGATGAAATGTCAGAGTTCTACCACTAAATAAATGATATTGGAATTTAAGTTATACTTCTAAGAACATATATTATTACCAGATGTATGCAGTCCTACCAAACAAATCATGCCCCCACTTCATCATGAAGAATTTATATTACGAAGGCGTTATGCCTGAAAGTATAGATACATGTGTTATGGGATATATTTGTTTCCGACAATACTACGATCAGTTGCCCGTTATCTGGCGAAACAAACATTCTTTTGTTTGTATCCCCAACATCAATCACACAGAGCTTTCAATGAAACCCAGTCTGGAATTCTTTCTCCTCCCAAAAATGAAAAATATGGCCATTGTTTGTAAAGGGTAATTACGAAATATCACAAATACATGGCTATGGCAAATTAAAGCTTGCGAACGTCACGAAAAACTAACGATGATGGAGGAAAATACAACGGAAACATCGCATCGCCATTTAGGGTATTGTTCCTCAATTAGATTTTTCTCCTTTCAGTCATAATTTACTGCAAGTCATTTAGGGAATAGCGGGCGACAGCAGCCAAGAAAACATCGACGTGCCCACAACATTCCAACTTAAACACCTCATGACTCAGGGCATGGCATACTTTGATCGCGCATGCGCACAACCATGGATTACCGCAACGGAGGCCAAGCAAGAGAGGTGCTTTTCCCGGTGTAGGAATGAACTGCCATTTTGAAAAATCCGTCAAAGCTGTAGACCACATAGAATAGTATTCTTTCCAACGTTTAGTGAATGACGTGCTGCATATATGCACACACACACACACACACATACAGACACACACACACATACATATATATATATATATATATATATATATATATATATATATATATATATTATATATATATATATATATATATATATATATATATATATATATATATATATATATATATATATATATATATATATATATATATATATGCATATGTGTCATTTTCCCTGTGGTATCCTGACCGGTTCTGTCTTTATTTAAAAGACATCGCTTACCACAGGGAAACCGAAGAACTTGGTACATAGCCAGTGTTCCATCTGCCCTGTGATGGTAGTATGTATGAAAGTAAGGAGTCAAAATACTTAAGGTTTTTGTAATTAATTCGCCCGTAACGGTGGTCATAAGCCTCCATAACTTGGAAACTAGCAGAGTTTGATGCCCATAGTTACGTCAGTTTCTAAGTTACATTTGCCATATAAATGATGTCATTTATTCACCTAAGAATGGTATAATCAAAAAGCTGTCCCAGATGTTGGAAGATATGAAGCAGTAACAGAGAATATTTCATATGAACAAATCATCTCAAGGGAAAATTTTCTATTTGACAATGTACGGGCGAGTTTTAGATATAAAAAAAAAAAGAATATACGAACTATATATGACATTAAGACATTCAAGAATGAATGGAAAGTCACCTAAGTATGTCTCGGAGAATTTGCGATTTCCTCCGGAAGCGTAACGAATAAGTGGAGCAATAAAAAGACCAAATACCAGTTAGAACCCGTTACCTCAACGACACCCAAAGGCCGTGACAAGATGAGAGCAGAAGTGAACATTCTAAAGAGATGGGGAGCGCGACAAAAATGGACACAGGCATTCTAGGGAGAAGTGCCTAAATGGAAGGCACGAATCCGTTTGAAGATTGACGCTGACGAGAAATAGATGTATCGCGAATGGGGAGAAATGTTTCATTCGCAGTCGGATGGGGGAAGCTACAATGTGCCCGCGTGTGTTTGTGCATTAGTGGAGGTATGCAGAGAGGGAAGGATGTGCAGAATTGCTCCCGTTTGAATGTCGGCGGATCGGTGCAATCAGGAGATGACTGACAGAGGCAAAACGACTGGGATGATGGCAGAAAGAAACTAGGGACGAGATATGCTGCTGACGTTTAAAATCATCTGAAGACTAACAGTGCCAATTCATTTTGTATGTACGAGAGAGAGAGAGAGAGAGAGAGAGAGAGAGAGAGAGAGAGAGAGAGAGAGAGAGAGAGAGAGTCTATATATATATATATATATATTTATGCTGTATCTATATATATATATATATATATATATATATATATATATATATATATATATATATATCTATATATATATATATATATATATATATATATATATATATATATATATATATATATATATATATATATATATATATATATATATATATATATATATATATATATATATATATATATATATAATATATATATATATATATATATATATATATATATATATATATAATATATATATATATATATATATATATATATATATATATATATATATATATATATATATATATATATATATATATATATATATATATATAGATAGAGAGAGAGAGAGAGAGAGAGAGAGAGAGAGAGAGAGAGAGAGAGAGAGAGAGAGAGAGAGTTTTTTCATATCAAATTTATGCTGAATATAATCTTAATATTCATCAGATCAAAGTGTTATAACAGCATCAGTGACATTAAGTTTTGTATCTCATAACACTGTTGGATAAGGTTTTCCCTGAAAGTCTTTAAATCCAGCAAGAAATGAAGAGTGGGCCATTCCCAAGAAAGGTTCTAATCTACTCTTTACCTCCTCCTAGAGACTTTCTACATGGAATAATTCGAAAGAGAGATTAAGCTTCAGATTTGAATTTAAAATATGATCTGGTTTAGAAATGTCAAAGGTTTATAATCCTCACGATCTGAGACGTTAGCACAAGAGATTTTAATGTATAATCAAGGCCACCGAAACTAGATCTATCTTTCGGTGGTCTCGGTATAATGCTGTATGAGCCGCGGCCCATGAAATTTTAACCACGGCCCGGTGGCGGCTTGTCCTGTATCGTTGCCAGACGCACGGTTATGGGTAACTTTAACCTTGAATAAAATAAAAACCACTGGGGCTAGAACTGAATTGAATATAGAATTTAAGCCAGAAAAGGCCAAGCACTGGGACCTATGAGGTCATCCTGCGCTGAAACGGAAATTGACAGTAAAGGGTTTGAAAAGTGTAACAGAAGGAAAACCTCGCAGCTGCACTATGAATCAATTGTTCAATCAATTGTTCAGAGAGGGTGGAAAGTAGGGTGGAAGAAAGAGAATATGAAAGGAGGTACAGTATAAGGAATGAAAGGGGTTGCAGCTAGTGGCCGAAGGCACGCTGCAAAGAATCTTAAGTAATGCCTACAGTGCACCACATGAGGTGCACTAACGGCACTAACCTCCTACGGGGTACTGGGGCTAGAGGGCTGCAATTTAGTTTGCTTGATGATTGGAAGGCTGGATGATCAACATACCAATTTGCAGTCCTCTAGCCTCAGTAGTTTTTAAGATCTGAGGGCGGACAGAAGTGCGGACGGACAAACAAAGCCGGCACAATAGTTTTCTTTTACAGAAAACTAAAAGCGAGATAGCCAATTACACTTCCTAGATATCAAGATAGTCAAAGAGCAGTAAAAACAGGCCTTTTACCGTGTACAGAAAGCCATAACAAGCAGTTTTTCATACCCTTTTCATGATTTAATGAGATCGTGAAGATCCGCATTTTTTCTTCACGGGATTAGGATAAGCTTACACGTGTATTTCGAAAGTGAACTCAGGAAAATTCGTCAATATCTGACCAAATTACTTTTAACTATTTTTAATACCAAAAAACGCATCAACGGTGCCAAATAATTTTAATATAAAGTTGCCGCACGCAAAAAAAAAAAAAAAAAAAAATGGTATAGTAAAACTTCCATATGCTGAAAACAACTGGCGGGTTACTGAACTTCACACATCACAGAATCCACTAATATTTCACTCTTCTGAAACAATAGGGAGGTCATTCAACCATATCTGAAAAAAAAATTAAAGAGAAACAAAGCTTTTAGAAAATTCTAAGGGGAAAAATGTTCATGAAAACGAACTAAGCACGAAGAAAATTTCTTGAAAAATTTTGATGATAAAAATTTTGTTGAACTGTATATCAGAGTACTTTAGGTCATATCATGAACCAGTGTGATTCCACGATGTTGTGAAAAAGCATCTTTCCGTGTAAATTAAGTACAGTATTCTGGAATACAGTATCATAAGTCAAGCCAATATCATGAACTTAATAAATGTATGTGTATGTGTGAGCGTGTGTATGTGTGAGTGTGTGCGCGTGCGTGCGCAAGTCTATAGAAAATATGGCCCTATGCTAATGGAGTTAATACTTTTCAAACCTTGTTGAATAAGGATGAAAGTGTAGAAGGTATGAATGACACAAGAGTCAAAGGGGTCAACAAAGATATTACGAGAACTCACGTGGCTGTTAATGACAACGATTATGTAAGTTCTAATTATGGCAATTAATATAGTAGATGTAATGACACCGAGAGTTAAAGGGATTATAATGGTGTTATGATGAAGGAAAGGGAGAAAGGAATAACTGCACAATAAGGTGATACACTTAACTGGTATAATTACAGGATTGCAAAATTGCTCATTACAACCAAGGTAAAGCTGTGAAGGTGCATTGGGAGATTTTGACTGAAAGCAAGGATTATTTCAGATAGGTTTTATTGAAGAAAAGGGATAGTATGGGATTGAACAAAGAGCAGGGTTTGTATCTCATTCTTTTTTTTTAAGAGCTTTGTAAGCTATGAGATAGTTAAACGAAGAAATTCTTAGCGAACTGTAATGGGAGGATTTCCAATCAAGGCGTGTGGAGCTATGACATGTATTGAACTTGATATACAAAATCATATAGGCCTATATAATTTTGTTTAATTGACTACCTGAATCTCTGGTATGAAACTCAGTCTCAAGAAATTTGTTTCTGTTCGGTCTTTGATAAAACATGCTTGGTTGGTTTAACTATTATGATAGTATCAAAGACTGAAAACAAATATTTCGCCAAAAATAACTGCTACAAAAAAGCAAAAATTAGACCCTTTCATTTGTAAGGCTCATTGCATTTCATAAAGGGTTTGACTTGACTAACAAAACTTTTCTGTGTAACGCCACTGTTTCTATAATATAAATGTCTTAAAATATATAAAATAATATGAAATACTTACGATTGGTCATCTTTCCGTCAGTTTAACTTCTAAGAAAAGACATGGCGCTTTACAGCTCGGCGCATTCGGGCCCAGTAAAAATTGCGTGCAACCTTCTAATTTCTGACTCCAAAATGCCCACCAAGATTGTTTTCATGAACCAAAAACAAAATTTTGTCTAAGACCCTGTTTTACTGATAAATATTGAGAAGCACAAAGAAATCATCTCCTCTCTTATTAATAAAGAGTGAATTGTGGAACCGATATGCCCAAAAGAATACAGAAATAGCTGATGGGTTATATTTGTTTTCCACAGCCACTATGATTACTTTCCTGTATCTGACGAAATTAGCATTCTTTTGTTTGTATTCAAAACATCAATCATCAAAAGCTTTCGATGAAATCCAGTCTAGAATCATATTTTCGCAAATTCCTTTCCCAAAAAGTGGAAAACAGCTCCACTGTTTACAACGACCAACTAACAAATATCGTTGGTGTTTGGTTTTTACAAATAATGGAGGCTTGTGAACGTCGCGCCAACACAAACAGCGGCGCAGAAAACTATGAAAGGACAAAAGAGTATCGTTGATACAATATTCATTCCCTGCCATTTTTTTTTCTGAGGGTAAATACGGCACTATTGAACATTTGCATTTTTTGGGGCATAACAGGTGAAAATAGAAGAAAAATGTCATTTATACAGCTTTTTCCACAAGCAATGACTTAAACACATATACATTATATATATATATATATATATATATATATATATATATATATATATATATATATATATATATATATATATATATATATATATATATATATATATATATATATATATATATATATATATATATATATATATATATCTATAGATATATATATATATATATATATATATATATATATATATATATATATATATATATATATATATATATATATATATATATATATATATATATATATATATATATATATATATATACTATATATATATATATATATATATATATATATATATATATATATATATATATATAATATATATAATATATATATATATATATATATATATATATATATATATATATATATATATATATATATATATAATATATATATATAAATATATATAATATTCTATTTGCTGAATACATTTCAAAATAAGGGGGTTTACTATACTACGCACATCAGATGACCTTGTGAACCCTGCCAATAAATCTATTACCAATATTAGAAGCACCTCCATCCTTTTACACTTTTGTAAAGGCCAGGGTTCTACTACTGTTGCACACAGGGAGGAAGCATGACTGCACATTGCATTTTACAAAAGAAAATTATCCTTAGTCCTTTTCCCTATTTCCTCTGATTTTGATGAAACTTCGTTGGTAGGATTTACGAATTGGTGGTAAATTTTCTCAAACTAATTTTGAAGGTCATGTTAGCTCAGAGGTTCTTATTTTAGAATTCTTTACTGTAGATCTCAGAAATAATGATAGTAGTGTCCAGCATTCGGAATATAACGTTTGTTGAATTGAGTATATAAATTAGGCCAAAGGCTAATCACTGGGACCTATGAGGTCATTCAGCACTGAAACAGAAATTGACAGTAAAAGGTTTGAAAGGTGTAACAGGAGGAAAACCTCGCAGTTGCACAATGAAGAATTTCCGGAGAGGGTGGAAAGTAAGATGGAAGAAAGATAATATGAAAGGAGGTACAGTAAAAGGAACGAAAGGCTTTGCAGCTAGGGGCCGAAGGCACGCTGCAAAGAACCTTAAATAATGCCTACAGTGCACCACATGAGGTGCACTGAAGGCATTACCCCCTACGCGAGTAATCTTTGGCGTTAATTAGTATTTTCCTGCCTAATTTTTGTTAACTTTATATGTAGGTACCTACAAGGGTGGCGAGTCTTTTCACAAAGTACTTTTGGCTTTGCAAATTTGTTAATGTTACTTGGCAATTTAAAGAAAGGCATTTTACTTTTCCATGATTTTCATGAAGCTTAGTAAGTAGGTGTCTCAATGGTTGCCGTTTATTCTTCCAAAATATTTTTGAGCAATGCCCCATTTCCTAGGTAACAGGTATAATTAAGGACAAAATTTGCTTTTTTTTCTTGTCATATCCTAATTATGATGAAGCTCGAATGATAAGCACCTTTGATTTTGGGAATAAGACCCAACTTATATATACTTCTTTCATTATGAAACATTTCCTGGTCATAAGTTAATTTTATTTTCTCTGATTTTAAATGAACTTAGAAGGAACCTACTGTTAGTGTTCACGAGTTAGTTCAGGGTTAGTGATTGTTTCCCCTAGATAGATTTAACCTTGAATAAATTCTCAATATTACAATCTTAGTATGATAAAATGAAATTTTTTTGGAGGGAAGGCACGTTACACCCTCCAAATGGCTACGTAATATATGTTTTTGCTAACTCCAAACCCTCTTATCATTACATACCTATTAACTTTCAATTTATTTTGACGAAAACACTATTATGTCATAAATCCTATTACCAAAATATTTTAGTGAGCCATAAGCTGCAATGATGAATTTCGTTTCAAATGCATTATGCTATGTCGGTGTAGAATTGTATTACAAACAGATATATAAAAATCTAATTTGCTATTGGATTTGCCTTTTTATTCTTCTCCAATATGAACACTCTAGTCCGCTGATACATTACTGAACATCTGAATATTGGTTCACGCCATATGAATATAAGCGTATTATGAATGATGAAAATAACCTAAACTTATTAGTTTGGATGGCCGTTAGATTTAGAGCTTCGTATCCTGAGATTCTGGAATAAATTAGTACATTTCTGGCATCCGGGAATTTCCCTTATCAGGTAACACTTGTACAATTAAGGCTAAGTGCTAACCCCTCATACTTCATTCATGTAATATCTGTAGTTAATCTGATTGGCTATATTATGTCATCCTGAAGCTAAGTTCCCTTTATTAACTTCTAAAGAGGCGTATATTATTAGTTAAAATAAAATTAAATGAACGTGATATTAGAAACGATAAATTTTAATTAATGCAATTCTTTTACTTATACTAGACACTCACACGGAATTGAAATGGCATTCAAAGTGAATTACAAACCTAATATAGTTACAAGAGCAAAATTCAAATTCATCTCATGCTATTAGCCATAGCAGAAACAATGATACATCGAGAGGCACTCAAAGTTAGCTATTCAGAAAGTAAGAATTTAATGTTTAATGCCTTCTGGAAGTGTTACTCCACAAAAACCTAAAGAAATCATTTGAAAGCAATGTGTAAAACAAACTTTTTTATTGCCATTCTTCCTCTTAATAATGTAACAAATGTAAATAAAGCATAAATTAATTAGAAAACAGACTTTTAACTAAAGATAAGCTTGCGGAATCTATTATATTTAACTAAAAATAAGCGAGGAATCTATTATATTTAACTAAAAATAAGCGAGGAATCTATTATATTAATTTCCTTGGCTGCCTTTGTGTGTGTGCGTGTGTGTGCGCGCGTCCGTGTTTGTCCCTCCCCCTTCCCCTACCCTCCCTCCCCATCCCCTTCCTCCTTCCCTCCCCTCCCCCTTCCCCTTCCCCTTCCCCTTTCCTAATAGTTATCACATGAGGTTAATTAAACACTTCATTAAATTCTAAAGGTCAAGCAAGTTATATTTATAAGATGCCTTCACTATTCCAGGATCCTTTGAAGTCGTCTTAAGCTCCCAGAGCATTCCTGGAGAAACGCCCATTGGATTATAACTTCTTCTTGAAGTCTTAAAGACTCCAGGATCATGTGAAGCCGTCTATACCTGGAGAACCGCCCATTGGATTACAAAGTCCTCTTGGATTATCAAGGCTTCCTGAAGAAGTCTTCAAGAATTCAGTTGTCTTCGTCTCCTCCTGCTTTGGATTACAGTCTTCTTGAAGACGTCTTCACGACCCCAGGATCCTGTGAAGCCGTCTTCAGCTCCTGAAGAACTTCTGGATAAACACCCACTGGGTTATCACGGCTTCCTGAATAAGTCCTCTAGAATCCAGCTGTCTTCGTCTCCTGCTGCAGCCTCGTGCATCTCGAAGTGTGCATTCAAACAAATAAACAAGCGTTTTATGGAGAAATCCAGAATCTGTATTCGGAATCACTCCGCCCAGAAATCCAATGGGCGTTTCTCTAGGAATGCTTCAGGAGGTGAAGACCACTTCAAAGGAACCTGGAGTAGTGAAGACGTCTTATAAACATAACTTGCTTGACCTTCAGAATTTATGAAGTGTTTAATTAACCTCATGTTGTAACTATGAATCACCTGCATTATGAAGCTCACATTAAATACTACTCTGTTATACAACTTCAGTATTAATTACATGAGAACTTTAACAAGAAACTACTTACAAATGAATTTTAAATGAGAGAGGGGTGATCTTATACCAGTAAGAACTCTTGTCTTTTGGAATCCTGAGAGAGAGAGAGAGAGAGAGAGAGAGAGAGAGAGAGAGAGAGAGAGAGAGAGAGGTGATTTTATACCAGTAAGAACTATTGCCTTTTGATAAGTCTTATTAAACATTAACATTTGAACAATGAAATTTGCCTTTTTATTATTACTATCTTTTCACTGACGTATTTTGAAATTTCATTTTGCTCTGCTATAAAAGTTAGTTGCGTCTTCAGGCAAAGATCAGTATCATCTTTGGTTGGCGAATCCCAAAACCAGCAGCTTACTTCATTATGCCTTGGGGAGTACCCATTGAGGATTTAACTAGCTCAAAACTTCCTGAAGAGAACTGCATCAAGACAATGGAAATGGAAATTCAGAAGAGGACGAGAAAACGAGAAGAAGAAGGCCCTCCGCTAAGGACAAGAATGAGGCCCAAAAGCCCCCAAGGTTCACCAGTCTCTTGAGGGCAGCCTTGAAGGGAAGGGTCCGACCCAGAGGCTGTTTCCTCGGAGGAAGGCAGGTATCCTGCCAGGCTGGAGAAGCGGGACTGGAGAGGGCCCAAGGACTTCAAGAATGAGGCTTAAAAGCCCTAAAAGCTCGCCAGTCTCTTGAGGGCACCCTTGAAGGGAAGGGTCCGACCCAGAGACTGCTTCCTCGAAGGAAGGCAGGTATCCTGCCAGGCTGGGAAGCAGGCCTGGAGAGGGCCCAAAAAACTTCAAGGATGAGGCCCAAAAGTCCCCAAGGCTTGCCAGTCTCTTGCGGACAGCTTTGAAGGGAAGGGTCTGACCCAGAGGCTGCTTCCTTGGAGGAAGGTAGGTATCCTGCCAGGCAGGGGAAGCAGGACTGGAGAGGCCCCAAGGACTTCAAGGATGGGGCTAAAAGCCCCCAGGGCTCGCCAGTCTCTAGAGGGAAGCCTTGCAGGGAAAGGTCTGACCCAGAGGTTGCTTCCTTGGAGGATGGCAGGTATCCTGCCAGGCTGGGGAAGCGGACCTGGAGAGGGCCCCAGAACTTCAAGGACAAGGCCCAAAAGGCCCTGAGGCTCACCAGTCTCTGGAGGGCAGCCTTAAAGGGAAGGGTCCGACCCAGAGGCTGCTTCCTCGGGGGAAGGCAGGTATCCTGCCAGGCTGGGGAAACAGGCCTGGTGAGGGCCAAAAACTTCAAGGAGGCGGCCAAAGAGCCCCCAAGGCTCGCCAGTCTCTTGAGGGCACCCTTGAAGTGAAGGGTCCGACCCAGAGGCTGCTTCCTCGGAGAAGGCAAGCATCCTGCCAGGCTGGGGAAGCGGGCCTGGTGAGGGCCCCAAGGGTGAGGGCCAAAGGCTCCTTAGGGAGGCCGGTTCTTTGAGGGCACCCTTGAAGGGGAGTGTCCCCTCCAGAAGGGGAAGGCAGGATTCCTTGGAAGATTTAATAAGAAAATAATTGCAGCTTGATTTCCCATTAACAGACTGCTCTTTATTACTTTATTTTTATTTTCCAGATGATTAATTTTTTTTTGTATTGTACTCTACATCACTTAGTTTGTATCAAAACTCTCCCATGCCAAAAATTCATTCAGGGTTAAGTGTATTTCGTATTATTGCCATCAGTTCAGTGTAGCACTTTGCGCTGGTTCAGTGCCTCAATGTATGTGTATATATATATATATATATATATATATATATATATATATATATATATATATATATATATATATATATATATATATATATATATATATATATATATATATATATATATATATATATATATATATACATATACACATATACATACACATACATACATAATATAAACTTATGTATATAATGCATATGTGTATGTACAGTCACTCAAAAATGTTTTGCAACATGTTCCAGAAGTTTTCGTTCACCTAACAGTAATTTGTTCTTTTGATATTCACAAGGAAATGTAATTTTCTTATTCGATTTTGGTTATTAATCATACGGTTAACAATATATGGTGAGTGAAAAATTCATATTACGAAAAATGACGGAACATTTTGAAAAATTTCACTTCAGATGATTGGGCAAAAGAGTCAAAGAAGAAACTATATCTCAAATCCAGATAAAAGCTTATAGACTAATAAATAATATTGAATAACCATCAATGAAATTATTTATAAATAAAGAAAGAAAGACTTCAACCATTATCGTTGTCAAAAACAGAAAAGAAAAAATCTCATAACGTCGTATATTATCGTGTGACTCCACATTCAGGCAGGAAAAGTTTAAGCTGTCTCGTCACTTGCACCGATAAGATGGGCAATAGACTAAGCCGCACCACAATCAGTAGCTTGCATAAGACTAATGTTTCTATTGTAGATATTGCTCGGCAGCTTAGCGTAAATAAAACAACCATGTATAGAGGGATACAACAACAGAGAGAACGAGGAAACATGATAAATTCATTGTAAAAACTGGAGGACAACCCCATTGTTGCACTACTGTTAAAGACCATCATCGGATGATCACTGGAAGGAGCTCCGCCTAACTCCTCCCTGACAACCGATTTTGCTATAAAGAGAGAACATTACGCTCTCCCTTCAAGTGGCTGCTCAAACCATCCGTAACAGGCTACATGAGACCAAGATATTATTTCATCATACTCCTGTCAAGAAACACTTCATATCAGCGAAACACAAAGAATAGAGGCTAGGGTTTGCATTATAATATATCCAGTGGCCGATGATTTCTGTAATGAGTCATCTTATGAGATGAGGAGGAGACATTTTCCACTGATGAGCATGGTAGTCTTCTTCACTGCTGGCATTTAGCATTAACTAAATTAATGTTGCACTTCTAGTTAATTTTAATTCTTTAGAAACTTAGATAATAAGAAATACAAACATAGGCGTTATATATTCAGTTAACTTCATAAGGGGCATCAAAATGATAGGCCTAAGTAGCAATGAAAGAAATGAGAAATTACACATGATAATGGCATTATATATATATATATATATATATATATATATATATATATATATATATATATATATATATATATATATATATATATGTATGTATGTATGTATGTATGTGTGTGTGCGATTATATTCTATGTATTAAAAAAATAGACGTGAAATCTGTTAGTCTCGTTCAGTATATTTTATATTAAGTTTCACTAGTTCACAATATACATAGGATTAGTCATTCAAAAATTTAATTAATAATAATGTGAAGCAAATCTTTACAAAAGTCGTATTTGTTGATGTTAATAAGACTAATAGTTCAACTTGTAACAGTCATAGGCCTATGTCTACAAAGTTCACACATATGAAGGAGATAAAACAACGATAGTGATGGCAGTTGGAGATGAAAATATTAAAGCATAAGAACAGCGATGACCTCTGAAGTATTATAGTAACATCCTTTAATTAAGTAAAATATGACAACAGTAAGCAGTATCAGAAAAAGCCCTGTTTAAGGGAAACTGCAGGTAATTTCTCGGACCCACCACTAGTGTTCAGTTGTTTCACGCGCTTACAACTGAGTTGCCAAATAGCGCCAGATGTCGCTATTATAAGCTGATGTCCGAAAACTTTTGAAGTATGTTGCAAAACTTTTTTGAGTGATTGTACATAACTTTTTTTCAAATACAGACATTCTGTCCTGAACTGACTTTGCATATTCATAGAATATTGACTTTTGTTTTAACGGTGTATACTCGTATACCGTAATAATAATAATAATAATAATAATAATAATAATAATAATAATAATAATAATAATAATAATAATAATAATAATATGTTCAGAGAGATGAAATATTTATTCACCGATTTTACAAGTAATATTTTTAAATTAATTAATTTGCAACCTCATGTTTGTAAATAAGAACGTTTTTGTGCATCCCAATATTGAACATGACAGTTTTTGAATCAATTATATATATATATATATATATATATATATATATATATATATATATATATATATATATATATATATATATATATATATTATATATATAATATACTGTATGCATAATGCTTAATGAAATAATTTTTAATAAAACAAATCAAAAGCAACAAGTGAGTATTGACATAGGATTTTAACTAAAATAATCAATTATATAAACACATAATAAAAAAACTGTGTGTGTGTGTGTGTGTGAGTCCTTAAAAAAAGGGGGGGGGGGAACTGGAAACCATGAATAGATGATAATATTACATCTTTGTTTACAATCTGGAAAGACTGGTCACATGGCCACACCCCAGTGTAAGACAACTATTAGGGAGCCTGAAGGACCACTATTGCCACAAATAGCAGGAAAAAAAATTAAACTTCCTTTGAATGTCCCAATTATCCCAAATCTGGCTTCGGTGGAATTAGTAACACTAAGTTTTTTTTCCCTTTTAAGTACCAGCAGGGCACTTCTTTAATTGGCATTAAATTTTAAGTAATCTATTACCATTATTTTTATGTTTGGAAAGTCCTGAAAGGGAAGCAACTGCAAATTAGAAAACGGTGGACTTTTCTGTCTTCGTTTGCTACTCTTTCCTTTTCTATTCTTTTGCAACTATATATGTATATGTATATGTATATACAAATATGTATATATATATATATATATATATATATATGTGTGTGTGTGTGTGTGTGTGTGTGTGTGTTATTCACACACACATGTGTTATTCACACACACACATATATATATATATATATATATATATATATATATATATATATATATATATATATATATATATATATATATATATATATATATATATATTAATATATATATAATATTTATATATATATATTTTAAACGTATTTTCATGCTTTGCCTTTTTAAAATGCCTTAGAGCAAAGGCGAAAGATCATGCATATCGTTGCTTTTGAATTTCCGCATGGTCAGATATTCGATTTATGTATTACATCACGTTTATTTTTCTAGTAAAAAAATGAATACACGCACACATGTATAGATATACATACATACATATATGTATGTAAGTACATACCCAAACAGACACACACACATCTATATATATATATATATATATATATATATATATATATATATATATATATATATATATATATATATTATATATATATATATATGATGTGTGAGAAAGTGTATATATACCGTAAGCATATCATCATGAACCTTATGTATATACCGTATATTCAGTATATCCAAATTCCTTTTCTCTCGAGCACTCATAAGTGGGATTATGTTGCCAGAAGCAATTAACGAGAGCAAATTGACAATGAACTGAAATAATGAAATAGGGAGCGAGAGAAAAATTTCTTGTAAGCTATAAGAATTTCTTCCAAAAAGGAAATACTGTGGAACTATATAAAATCAATAGGGAAGATAAGCTAAAATCAGAGGTACTGAGAGAAAGAAGATATAAATGGAATCCTGGGGTGAAATGCCTATTAAAAGTCGTGAATCTGAATAAAGAATTGACACTGACGAGAAACAGACGTATCATGTGAACGTAGATGTTTCATGGAACACTGAAACTGACGAGAAACGGACGTATTGAGTGAACTTAGAGAATGTTTCATGGAACATGGAAACTGTCGAGAAACAGATGTATCGAGTGAGCCTAGAGAATGTTACATGGAACACTGATACTGCCAGAAACAGACGTACCACGTGAACGTAGAGAATGTTACATGGAACATTGACACTGCAAGAAACAGACGTATCATGTGAACGTAGAAAATGTTTCATGGAACACTGATGCTGACGAGAAACAGACTTACCATGCGAACGTAAATAATGTTTCATGGTGAAATACAAAGTTCGCTCGCGCGTGTTTGCACAGGTATGCTTGGAAGACTAATGTACCAGAAGTACTGCTACGGCTCAGCGTTATGAGCAATCTGGGCAAAAGAAACAGGGATAATGGAGTCTCATTAGAACGAGCAAAGGTGAGGTTATTATTTGCTTCAGACTGGTAACGAGTACGAGAGAGAGAGAGAGAGAGAGAGAGAGAGAGAGAGAGAGAGAGAGAGAGAGAGAGAGGCGTGTTACAGGACCGTGTGACGTGGGAAGTGGTACTAAAACTAAGAGAATTAGAGATTATCCTTGAGCAAGAGAATAAGTCGGGATATTTCAACATGCTGAGAGAGAGAGAGAGAGAGAGAGAGAGAGAGAGAGAGAGAGAGAGAGAGCACAGTTATATACCTCCTGTTCCTTCTATCTTTCCTCTCCTTACCTCTAAGTCACTGGCGGAGGCCCAGAACACTTTAAAGACACTCAGGCGCCGGATGCAGTACTTAGGCCAACAGCTGTACAGCAAACCTCCAATGTTTTGTTCCCTTATCGAAAATTTGGCAATCGCTGATAACTAAAGAAATCATCGTGTCAGCTGGTGTAACTGATATATTTTATTTAAGTCAGTCACTCATGAATTATCTCAAACACGATTGGTTGTATTTTTATCATAATTGTGATGGGAAGTAAATAGTAATTGTATGTCAAAAATAATTCTAAATAAGTAGCTGCTAAATTTAAGTGGTACCTTTTTCTAGTATAAAAGAGTAACGAAATAGTTCTGATAGACTGTTAGTTTTGCAACATTAATGCTTACGTAGAAAGTAGATTTTAATATTATTAGTGAAAAGGACAAATTTGAAATGGCCCAGTAGCCGTGGTTGAGCTCGCTAACTCGCAGGCAAAAGAGCTAAATTCTTATTTAGAAAAAAAAAAAAACTTTACAAGGTAACAAACATTTCCTGTATGAGCTTACGTAGAGTTGATATTGCTTGTGGAGTTAACTGCATAAGACTGTTAACGTTTCACAATGTTTATACTGTATATAAGTGATGGAAAGAAAAGGAACGTGAATAAACCATAGTATCACTCAGGGCAACTAACCGCAAGATGAACACAAGTTGTTTTATCTTACACAAGATAAAAACAAACTGTATTCAGAAAGTCATCAACTGTGCGTGTAAGCTTCTTATTACATGAAGTTGAAAAAAGTATCTTGGCTATACAAAGTCTTGCATATCCAGAACATATCGTGCTTAAAGAAACTTCGTAACGTTGAAATAATCTGTAAGAGAAAATGAGTATTTTATCGTTTTGGTATAAGTAATATATCTGGCATTAATGATCCATATAACAGTACTTTTTTGAAAAAAAAAAAGATAATTTTTGGTAGCAAAAGAACACAAAATACTAAAACAAAATCTTATTTGTCAGGAGTACTTTAAAGGGTATGTTAAACATTAGGACCATTATTATTATTATTATTATTATTATTATTATTATTATTATTATTATTATTATTATTATTATTATTATTATTATTTTATATGCATTTACCGGCTAGCTGTATAATGACAAGCTGTACATTTATGATAATTACTGGGAGTTACCGGAATTATAAGTCAGATGCTATTCTGGATGGAGGGGATAGTAGTGGTAGACCAGGGAACGTAAGACATGTCTAAAAGGGGCAAGGTGCCAAAGGAACGATGAAGAGGAAAAACTGTTCCGTGCCAATGGTATCGAACGGCTGTGATCCAGAAAGGGAAAAGAACGAAACTGAAATACCATGTTTATGGGAGAGTTAAATTTTGTGCCTGACTAGGTTTGGAAAATATGAAACGCTGGTCGTGCTATGTGATTAACTGCAATGATGGACGACAAAGAAAGTTATTGTTGGTAAATTCGACCTTGTATGAGCAAATGGAGAACGAGTATGTCTTCTGGAATGTACTTTGAAAAATAACCCAAAATGGCTTCCAAAATGTTAAGGACAAGAGTTTGGCAGATTACATATTAGTAAACAATGCATAGAAGAGGAAGTTGATGGCTGTAATGGTAGGAACAGGAGTGGCTGAAGGTAAACTTAAGCAGTATTTTGTTGAAGAAAGTTAAAATAGACGGAAGTTAAAGCTGGAGAAGAAGGGGTAAAAATATATCCGTAAATATAATTCATGCAAGAGTCAGCTAAGAAATGAGAATGGCTTATGAACCTTTCATTAACTGACGGCAGCAGAGATTTCGCCCGTACACATATAGGCAACCTTGGTTTATTTTTTCTGTGAGAAATAATTGAAATAAAAAAAAAAAAACTAAAAGCATCTGAAACCCGTGTTAGATCCTCTTATCTAATCCTGGATCCACCAATTCAATTATTGGTTCAAATGCACATCATGATTTACAAGAAAAGTACGTGAAAGGAACATGGTATATTTACGAAAGCAGAAATTATCCGATTTATGTTTTTTTTAAATTAAAATATGCGCTTTATGCCACGTGTAACAATAAGAGTATTAAAGTTTCATATTTCATTAAATTGCATAACAAATTCATGCTCTTTGGATAAATTTCAATACGATTGAAAATATAGCTGTTCATTAAGTGGCAATGCCTTGTTTATTTTCTGAGTATTCTGAGTTAAAGCGAATACCGCTGATGGAACTGATGAAATTCCCTCGAATAATACTCTCCGGCATCGGTTCGTTTCCATGTTTCCTTTCATGTTATTCTTTTATAGCATTCGGTTTTGTATACCGTTAATTAAAAAATGCATTCCATTTGGGTTCCCGTTTTATATCTTTCCAATCACATTTCTTGTCAAGGCATTACTGTACATGCTCATATATTGAACATAGCCAGGGTCGGTACTCGAATGCTTTTGGGTGGACTGTGATCAATGCATAGATAAAACAAGTGAATTTTACTTTGTTTTACCCTTATTACCTTCATTTTTATTGTGAATTTAATATCAAATGTACTATAAATTAATCCATACTCTAATGAAATGAAGGATTTTATGAGAAAAAAAAAATTTTTTGTGGTCCAGTTACATGACAAGATTGGAACATGTAAACGTAAACTAGATTATGGATAAGGTAATAAAAAAGTGACAAAGGCAATATAAGGAAAGTAATGAAAATAGATGGGTAAATATGGAAGTAAATCCACAAAGAAATATTACTGTGCAACTGAATCTTTGTAATATATAAAACTGGAGAGATGCTGTCTGAAGTGTTTGTAGTCCTTGGTCGACGGAAGAGTATTTTTAAGATTTCTTGAATGTGAAGGACATTTTGTCTGTCTATGAAAACTGGCGCCACAACATCTAGGCAATTGACGTCGAATGTGAAGGACAGAAGAAAGGCAGAAGTGAATGATACACTTTGTTAATGACTATGGAAGAGACAGTTGAGTCTGTACGAATGGTAGTTGGAAGGTTGAAGAAGAGAGAACACCTACTGTAGAGTTGATGAGGTTCCTAAAGGCTTCATGTGGCACTAAGACGGCAGGAGATTGAGTGGCTAGCAAATATAAAGATAAAAAAGACAGGAAATTGCAACATTAACCGAGTATAACATTAATTACTATACCATACAAGGTATGTGCTAGGGTTATGGTTGAGAAAGGACAGCAGATTACTTGACTGAAAACGGATAACTACTAGTGAAAAAGTGTTGTCAGTAATTAAAACCTTTTATGAAGAAAGTGCAGCATGTCAGGAAAAAAACATATAGACTAGAAAGTGACTATTTTGGTGTAACGTGGCATGATACAGGAATGTTACGTCTCCTGAAAAATTTAATATTTATAAAGATTGAATCACACGAAGAGTCCGAGAAAGAACATTAAATGCGGGAGCAAACTTGTGGCATAAGAAAATAGGTCGTAAATGGAGTGTGGTACGACTGATGAGTGCAAACGTTACTCACTAGTGAGGATCGCGATGAAAACTCTAACCTACATTTAATCGATAATGAGAAGGATTCGTCAACACAGTCTGCAAATAATAGTAAAACTTTCGTATCGAATGATTTACTACTTGACAAAAGTTCCTTGATCTCAAAGAAATGTTGTAACACGATGCAACTAATACATTTATCATTAGTATTTGAATATGAATATTTCTACATTTCATCAGAAACAAAATTACCTGCATTCTTACATTAGACCACTAATCGCGATGTCTTGGGAGACCCAGCACTAGACCATGAATCTAGTTAATAAAATTCTTAGTTTTTCTCTCTCTGTTCTATTACATGCAGTTTGTTCTTAAATGACTGATAATTACTATCGTTATTATTATCACGGACAGTCAAATTTGCTTTGCCTTTGACAGTTTGTTAGTACGATATTTCTGAAATACAAGTCGGCTGTATTGTTTGTAAGATGTACCATTATCTGAGGGCCCTTTATGGAAGAACAACTCTTTTGATTAACTGAAAAAGTAAGGGGACATATTTCTCTTCATTTTAATACTAAGCTTGATACTTAACTTAGGACACTTTCGACTAATCACCTTATTTCTATTTATAAAAGAAAGATGATTTACAAATATTAAAACGGAAATAAATCCTACGCTCAAAAAAAAAAATAAATAAAATTCTGATAATGTTGTGCCTAAAGGAGAATGCTAAATTCGATAGTGATTTGTTATGATATATTTGTTTTGACGGCCACCATAATTAAATAGTTTTCCAGTATTCATCTGATGGAATCAACATTCTTTGTCCTGAATCACAACATCAATCATGCACAGCTTTTAGTGGAATCCGGACTGGAATCATATTTGCGTGAATTCCATTCCACAAAAAAAAAAAAAAAAAAAAAAAAAGGGGCGGGAAACAGATCCGTTGTTTGCGAAGAGAATTTAATATATTTGACTGATACTCTGTTTGGACAAATAATTAACGACTGTGAACGTCCCAGAGACCCCAGCGCCCGCTGGATAATCACTGGGCCAACAACAGAGCTCCGGTGTTCGTGCAACTGGTATTCGAATTAATGTTCCTGTGGACGTTGAATATGCAACATTACTCACTCCTGGGATGTAATACGTGACACCGGAGATAAAAATGCCAACGGCATATCGAAGATTAATTTTTTATCGGTAAAATGAGGTTTAATACATTCGAGAAACAAGGGTAATTAGTGCTGAAAGAGCGCGCGTATTATATTGTAAATGACAGGAAAATGACATACTAATTAAAACAGCTTCCTTTGCAACAACAAAAAAAAAGCTTTCTCATAAAAACCTTCCTGAAATATATCAAATGTTAAAATCGCCTCATCATTACCTTTACAACTGCTATTAAGATTATTTGAGTTTGCATGCAGAAATTAAACTTAACATATATTTCTGGATTTCTATTTTCTGACTAGATCATTTCGGCTGATTTCATAAAACATGAGATATAATTTTTACCTGAGAGATCAATATTAATCTCTATGTTCTTTTTATCATCTCATCCTAAGGTCGAAAGTATTAAATTGTTATAATGATTTGTAAAATAAAACGGGATTCGTATTTGTAATATGATTTTCATATCTGCAACAATATACATCGAAATGATCTTAAAAAATACTGAATATCAGCGATACATTACAGCTAGTTTAGAGTTGCTTCTCATCAACTTAAAAAAGTGGAATAATATCCCTAAACACGCGCAATATGTAAGCTAAGTCTTTGTTTTGATATATATTGCATGCAAGAGCATAACTAACAGCAGGACAATTACGTTGGACTTTAACAGGAAATGCATATATTGCACAATTACCACCCAATTATGCCTCTATCATCGAGAACACGGACACACAAGCACCTTCAAGGTAACCTTGATGAGGGCCTTGTACACATGACTGGGACCTCTCAAGATATCGTGTACAAATGAATAACAGTCTCTGCTATTAAATCAAATTTGGACACTCCCTCTACAGAATATTCATAAACGTCATTTTGATTCTTTCGTCACTGCAAGTAATGCAATAGATATGAAGTGAAATTATTATTATTTTTTTATAAACTTATTCAACGTTGTTCAATTAAACATTTATTATTGAGTGAATAATCATGCATATATAACTGTGTAGTCAGATAATGCCATGATAAATTTTGCTCGTTAATAGTGAACTTATTCTTACTCATATTTTCATAAATTGAAGGGAAACGAATAAAAACTCGCTTTATCAGAAAGGAAAACTAATAAAATAAAAGCAACAAATGACTATCATGTTATTGTTTTTTCCATAATCTCTCTCTCTCTCTCTCTCTCTCTCTCTCTCTCTCTCTCTCTCTCTCTCTCTCTTTGCCACTTGATCGGTGGAATCAAGTGATCTTTCACTCGCTACGTGTTGTCCTACAGTTAATTTTATTAGCATCTCTGTAGTTGGTTTTATCCTGGTCCTTCTCTATTCCCTAACCTGCTCATCTGCTCACGCAGAAAACTAAATTAATTCTTTGTTTTCTGCCAGTTTGCTAACCACCCTCATGGATACGTGGGTTTCAGCTAACGACAGAAAAACCAATCCGCTTTGGCTGAGGAAACAATGCTATGGGTGATTAATGAGGACCGCTACTTAAAACCAGTTGAGGTAAAACTGGAGGCGAAGCTGGAGCAGGTTGCCTCATCATATGATCCCAGAAAATGAGTTCAGAATAACACTGGGGAAAATAAATATAAATTTAAGGTTGTTTTACGTTTTCTACCGAAGCATAACAGAAACAACATCCTGCCTGATGAAAAACCTTACATATTGAAAAGCCTAGCCAGAGGCAAATCTTCCTCCCTACAGCATATATTTCAAATATAGTTGAACTAAGGTCATATAAGAGTAAATCAAAGGAGCAGTTCCTTGGCAACAACTTCAATACGTGAATTACACCTCGCCATTCTCCACCTGGAGAAAATTAGGACAAGCTTGAAGGAGACATTGATAATCATAATGATACTCTCATACAAAAGATACAGTTGGTGAAAATGACAACGCCTCTGAAACGGTCTTCCAGTTTACCACATGAAACTAAATCTAAGAGTTTAGAGCTCAGACAGTAATGATGACATGAAAACACCTTGCACCTAGAAAGGCTTCTGCTCTAGGAGAAGCAGCTTTAAAGATAGTCAGAATCATAAAATCTGCTCCTATATACGAGGTACTATGGCGCTGTTTTTTCACGGCAGTACCGGTTGGCTCCTGGGCAGAGGCCACAGGTACTTTTATGAAGGCGTTCGTTTGGAAATCCCTTACTTACTTAGGAGTCATTCCATAAAATTGGAAAATATTTCCATTCAACTGGATTTGTGTATAGTTTTCCAAAATTATTTATAATTTCCCAAAAACACTATCGAAACGCTTTGATAGCACACAAAGTGTTTAAAAAAAAAAAAAAACTAGGAGATTGCATTTTTCTCTTAAAGGTTTTACATGGAAGCGAAGTGAACTAATATGGACCATTTACTTTTCGTGCAAGATGTAATAACCCACTGTCTTCATACATTCTCTTGTATGTAATATTTTATCTAAAAAAAATTATATTTAACACCGTCAACTTTATATCTGGCATCGCATATTGCACCCAAGAAGAGAGCAATGTTGCATATTCAATGCCCATACACATATCAATTCGAATACCAGTTGCACGAACGACGAAGCTCAGTTGTTGGTAGGCCTACAGTGATCATTCGGCGGGCGTTCAAAATGCTGGGTCGTGCATGGTCTTGAATTATTTGTCCAAATAGAGCACAGTGATATTTATTCAATTCTCTTTGTACATAACGGGTCAGTTTCCCTTTTTTAAGGAATGGAATTTACGAAAATATGATTCCAGTCTGGATTCCACTGAAAGCTCTGCGTGATTGATGTGAATCAGAACAAAGGATTTTTGATTCCATCAGAGTACGAGTAAACTCTTTAATTATGGTGGCCATCGAAACAAATATAACAATCACAGTGAAATTTTGCTTTCTTCTTTTGGGCATGATATGGCCGCATTTTTTTTTTATAATTCTAGGATTTACTTCAGTCACAGTATTTGTAAATGATCTTAGTTCTAGGACAACATGTCTTGAACAAAATATTTCTCCGGGAAATAGCCCACGCTTTCATAGCCGAGTCCTTCATGAGGGTATTTTCCCTTTGAACAAGATAAAATTGACGTCTGTTTCGTAAATATCGTGCTAATAAAATCATCATATTTAAATTAAATTTTGGTAACATATTCATTTAATTAGTATGCATCAGATCAAAATCATCAAGTAATATATATGACCTTGGAAATCCAAGAAACTCGATATGGCACATACGAGGCAGTGACAGAAATTTTTTATCGATTTACACTACAATTTCTATAGTAAATTAACATACTTCCGGCCAGTACCGTATTAACTTAAGGACGTGGATATTTGCACCCGGAGGTGAAAATAATGCAATGGTATTTGCACCCGGGGGTGATAATAACAAATGTTATTTGCACCCGGAAATCTGAACCATGTCTCGACTCTTGCATTAAATTAACATAAGGTACAAAACAACAAATTGAAACACGATTACTCTAGAAACTATATATAAGCAGAAACTGCAAGTGGAAGAAACTAAAAGGGCTACATATCTCTGAGTGAAGACGACTGACAAACACCCTGTGACGACGAATGGCGAACCTGATGAAGGAATCATTCACCTCCGAAAGGGGAAGCTTCAGTGGGCGTCTGTTTGTGTTTGTGAGCGCTTGCAGAAAGGGACGAATGCCTTGGAATTACACCTTCACGATGATGCCTGATATGAATGCTGGGATATCTGTGCAATTAGGGCGGCTGATACGGTGAGAACAACACGAGTAAAGGGTGTACAGAAGGGACGATGCCCAGTATATCTAGGTAGGCACGGTAGCAGACAAACCTATTAGAAAATTACATTATATAATATACATTATATTATACACACACACACACATATACACATATATATATATATATATATATATATATGTATGTATGTATATATATATATATATATATATATATATATATATAATATATATATATAAATATATAAACATTCTTTATTATCTTATCCACTATACCTTGAGAATAAATCTATACCATGGTTTGATTATATCAGCACAATATATATGTAAATCCCCAATATATAAAATATAACTGAATATATATTATATATATATATATATATATATATATATATATATATATATATATATATATATATATATACATATATATATATATATATATATATATATATATACATATATATACATATATATATATATATATATATATATATATATATATATATATATATATATATATATATATATATATATATATATATATATATATATATATATATATATATATATATATAGACATTGCTTTTATCTTCTTCACTATATGAGAATAAATCTAGACCATGGTTTGATTCCTCACTAACACAGGAGCACTTGTAAATCCCAAAAGGCATAACGAACTGAATATATATATATATATATATATATATATATATATATATATATATATATATATATATATATATATATATATATATATAAAAGACGAAAGGTTACTACAGACTGTATAAACTCATACATTCAAATAATATTTGCATCTACCGTTGTTCTACTGCATATTAAAAGGAATCTAATGCACCAAACAGTTCAGTGCTTTCTGTTTGCAGTAACTAAATGGTATTTTACTCAAAAAATGATAAAGCCTCCCACGACGATTCAGGAATTTGACTCAGGTCATACTCCATATGGTTAAATTAAAACGCTATAATGGACGAGGTGGATTTGGGTACAATACGAGTATAGCCGTTTTTAACTGAACCTGAACAGTAGTTCATTTATTTGCAATTTTAAAATATTTAGTGTTAAATTATGTCTCCTCTCTATTTCAGTTATCGGCAATGTTGTATGAATCAGCAATAATAATTTTTTTATTCTCTTGAGGATTAAAATTCTTTCAGTATTTCAGAAATTGTAAAATATTATGTAACAAACATGTAATAGCTACTTAGTATACATGTTTTTCGCTTTCATAACATCACCAATACCATTATCAATGACGAGTGTTCACTTTTTATCACTTTTTATAACTAGCCTTTTTCTCGAAAAAAAAAAAAAAATTACTTAAAAGCATTAAGTTGCGCGGCATTAATTAGCAGAAACAAAAATACATTTGTAATAACGCGATTACTCAGTTATCAAAATGCAGCCTTTTTGCTACAGTTACCCAGAAAAGATGAAATTGCTCAATTTTATTTTGACAGCCTTTTAAGGTTAAAAACAGTTTCTATTTTAAAGCATTTTTTTATAAATAAAGACACTAATACCAGAAGTAATTCTAATAGGACGGTTTGACGGCAATAGCTGGAGCTTATATATTAGTTGCTGAGAGAGAGAGAGAGAGAGAGAGAGAGAGAGAGAGAGAGAGAGAGAGAGAGAGAGAGAGACCTTATGAACGGTTTCAACTGAATGGGACGAACATTTTCTCTCTAAGGCCCTTCCTTTTTTATGATATACATTCTGAAGAGAGTATAGAGTTTAGGCCAAAGGCCAAGCGCTGGGGCCTAAGAGATCATTCAGCACTGAATGGGAAACTGACAGTGAGAAGGTTTGAAAGGTGTAACAGGAGGACAACCTTGCAGTTGCACTATAAATCAATCGTTAGGAGAGGGCGGAAAGTCGAGAATATGAACGGAGGTACAGAAAAAGGAAGATATACACTGTTTCCCTCTCTCCCTCTCTTACTATAGCCGATTCACTTAAGGTAGATTCTTGGGCCTATAACAGTTTGTTTAACCTCTGATTGGCTGGTACATAATCCTCGCTCACTGTTTCATTAACAGAGCTCAGAAAACTTGCAATATGTTTATTTATTTATTACTGTTTTTGTCAAGATAGGGGAGGAGTTCGCTCATACCATCTCGTTATTAATTCAACTAAGTCCTGATTTTCTGAAACCAGGTCGATAAAACACAAAGGAATGACAAATAGAAGTAAAGAGAGAAGCATTTCATTCTTTATACCTGTTTTTACATATCGTCGGAATTTGCATCATTGATTTTCAAGATAAAATAAAACTGTGTTTTCCTAAATAAATTCAACCTTAATGCAATTAATTTTAATGTAATGGAAAAAAAAATGAAGAAAATGATTAAGAATACAATTTCAGTTTGGCAGTAGTGCCGAGAAAAATCTGCAAATAAAAACAAGAACGCCGTTGACAAAAGCAATTAGCGATATGATAAGTTTGGAGTTTAACAGTATTTACCGTTCATTACATTTTCTGCACACAAATGGATAAATTCAATTAAACTGAACTTTTCAAATATCAAAAAACATATCTGATAAGAAAAAATATAATCATATGGATACATCTGGTTGTGTTGGCTTCAATTTAGTCTAGATAACTTTGCATTTTGTATTACCACAAATAACAGTGTTAAATAATTATGAGTTCATTATTATGGCCAGTCCCTGGTCAATAACACCATTACTGATGGTTTTTATATGTTTTCAATGAACGAAAGTACATCTTTTATTTCTTACCATAAAATCAGGATGTAACGAATATAAAATTCTGTCTTTTTCAGAATTTGTTTGATGCTACGCTTACACCAGAACGTTTATTCCTCTAGTCTACATATCTTTGATAACTATTCTAGGCCTGTTATTTATCATCACCTACTGGCAAACAAGTTCGATAATGCAATTGAAGCATCAGTTAGATGCATCCATTGATTATTATTTTTTATTATCAGATATGTCCAACGTACGGACATTTATATGATATTGGAACGAAAAAGTTCGATATTCATAATTAAAATGTTTTATTTACAGAAAATGTAATGACATTTCAATATGGTAAAAATTGTCGAAACTGATATACAATTAAATCAAGAACTTTCAACGGCCATTTTTGGGATCACCGTCTCTCGGTTTTGAAACACAGCCAAACGTTGCAACATTAACATATTCTTCATTTTCTCTTCACATATCAACGCATCTAAAATCTGAAAGCACCAGCGTATTCAGGGTAATTTGTTGTAAAAACACTAGTTTTATTTTATCTTGATCGCATCAATGATGCAAAAATCCACGATATATAAAAAACAGGTATAAAGAATAAATGCTTCTCTTTTCACTTTTACTCGTTGTAATTCCTTTGTGTTTTATCTTACTGATTTCAGTAAAATCATGATTTAGTTTACAATTAATACCGAATTCTATGGTATGACCAAAACTGTCTATCTTGTATAAACGTGAGATAAATGAAGAAATATAAAGATATTTCATGCTTTCTGAGCTACAGGCGGTAAAATGCAACATGAGCGAGCTATACCTCCCAGTACCAGCCAATCAGAGGCCGCCAAACAAACGTCTCGTGGGCCCAAGAATCTACCTATGAATCGACTATATATAACTACGACCCATAACAGTTGTCTAACCTCTTTGTACATAATCCACGGATTAGGTTAACAGAGGAACATTGATTTATTATTACTGTTTTTGTCGGGGGAGGAGGGGGCGCTCCCATCTATCCCTCTTCTTGTCCTGGATTCGAACACAGGTCGTCCAATAATGACAAATACTTAACAGACGTTATGAGTTTTTCTGTGCTTAATTTGTATTTGTTTTGTGATATGTATGGAACAATTACGTTAATGCATTTAAAGTAATACCAAAATTGTAAATCTTAATCAATTTTCCCCGTTTGGGAAATCATGATTAAGATTATATCTCAAGAAAAAACGCAAATAAAAACAAGAACTAACAAATTGACAATACTCGAGTTTAAATAATGAAATTTAGGGAATGGAGTAACAATAATTAAAGAATTAAAACAAAAAACAGTAAGAAAAGTCTTCCAAAAACGAATCTTTACTGTTGAACTAGATGACCACCAATGCAGTGTTAAGAAGATAAGCTAAAATCCTGGAGTACCATTACTAGATGTATTAGAAAAATTTTAATGAAGATAAAAATGGACACAAGACTCAGGGTGATGCTAACGCACAATAGGGGAAAGTCTAATATCTTTGAAACTAAACAAACAATATCATCACCTACTGGCAAACAAGTCGAATATGCACTGCATCGAGTTAAAAATTTTAATATTTTCTTCATTTGAAAACTGTTTAAAGAACAACGAAAAAGTGTTTAAAATAATTTAAAGGAACATGTTCTGATTTCTAAGTGGTCAAAAATATCGTGACTGATATTTAAATCAAGAACTTTCTGAATTTCTTGGGGTCACCCATCTAGGAACTGAATTGTTTAATGGAACTGATTATACTGAACCAGAAACATAAGGAAAACAGACTAGTTATTAAGTAAACGTACATGTTTCATGGAACTATTGATACTAACTGAGAAAAAACAAGTCTTTATGTATATGTGTATTTATATATGTAACGTATATAAAATGTTTATATATGGTATAATATATATAGTTCATACATACATGTTTATATGTATGTAGAATAGATGTAGTCAGAAGTGCTTCTAGGGCTCAGACAGTTCCTATTAAGAGCAATGCATGGTCACACACCGAAAGCATATCATGAACCTTATGTATATACCGCAGATTCGGTAAATCCAAATTCCTATTCTCTCGAGCAATCATAAGTGGGATTATATCGCCAGAAGCAATAAACGAGAGCAAATTGACAAAGAATTCAAATAATGAAATAGGGAGAGAGAAAACAATAATTTCTCGTCAGCTATAAGAATTTCTTCCAAAAAGGAATTACTGTTGAACTAGATGAAATCAGTAGAGAAGATAAGCCAAAATCAGTAGTACTGAGAGAAAAAAGATAAAAATGGAATCTCGCGGTAAATTGCTTAAGGGAAGTCGTGAATCTGAATAAACAAACAGAATGTTTCATGGAAGAATGACACTGACGAGAAAAACACGTATCATGTGAATGTAGAGTACAGAATGTTTCATGGAACACTGATACTGACGAGGAACAGACGTATTATGTGAACGTACAGAATGTTAAATGTGTACAGAATGTTTCAAGGAACGCTGATACTGAAGAGATACAGACGTATTAAGTAAACGTACAGAATGTTTCATGGAACATTGATACTAACGAGAAACAGATGTATCATGTGAACGTAGAAAATGTTTCATGGTAAAATACAAAGTTCGCTCGCGCTTGTTTGCAGAGGTATGCTGGGGAGAATAGATGTACCAGAAGTACTTCTAGGGCTCAGCGTTATGAGCAATCTGGCCAAGAGAAAGCGAGACAAAGAAACAGGGATAATGGAGTCTCATTAGAACGAGCAAAGGTGAGGTTATTATTTGCTTCAGACTGGTGATACAGACCGTAGAGAGAGAGGGATGTGGAGACTAAAACTAGAGAGAGGATATTAGGGCGGTTATATCCTTGAGCAAGAGAATAACTCGAGAGAGAGAGAGAAAAGAGAGAGAGAGAGAGAGAGAGAGATATGGGTACGACTATCCTTGAGAGAGAGAGAGAGAGAGAGAGAGAGAGAGAGAGAGGCGTGATACAGGACCGTATGACGTGGGATGTGGTACTAAAACTAAGAGAATTAGAGATTATCCTTGAGCAAGAGAATAACTCGGGCTATTTCAACATGCTGAGAGAGAGAGAGAGAGAGAGAGAGAGAGAGAGAGAGAGAGAGAGAGAGAGAGAGCACTGTTATATACCGCCTGTTCCTTCTATCTTTCCTCTCCTTATCTCTAAGTCACTGGCGGAGGCCCAAAACACTTTAAAGACACTCAGGCGCCGGATTCAGTACTTAGGTCAACAGCTGTACAGCAAACCTCCAATGTTTTGTTCCCTTATCGAAAATTTGGCAGTCACTGATAACTGAAGAAATCATCGTGTCAGTTGGTGTAACTGACATAATTTATATAAGTCAGTCACTCACTAATTATCTCAAACACGATTGGTTGTATTTTTATATTATGATGATGGAAGTAAATAGCAACTGAATGTGAAAAATAATTCTAAATAAGTAGCTGCTAAATTTAAGTAGTACTTTTTCTAATAAAAAAGTAACGAAATAGGTTTGACAGAGTGTTAGTTTGGCAACACTGATGCTTACGCAAAAAATTAGCTTTCGATATTATTATCGAAAATTGCGAATTTGAAAAGACCCAGTAGCCGTAGTTGAGCTCGCTAACTTGCTGGCAAGAGAGCAAAATTTTTATTTAGAAAAAAAAAAAGGCTTTACAAGTTAACGAAAAATGTCCTTCATGAGGTTAGATACAATAGATATTGCTTGTGGAGACAACTGCATAAGAATGTTAGTTTTTCATAATGTAGCCTAGAAAGTTAATAAGTCCCCTGTTTATATATAAGTAATGGAAAGAAAAGTAACATCAATAAACCATAGTATCAATCTGGGTAACTATAAACGCACAATGAACACAAAGGGTTGTTTTACACAAGATAAATGTAAATAGTATTTAGAAAGTAATTAATTGTACGTGTAAGCTTATTACATTACACTGAAAAAAATATCTTTGATGTATAATTTCTGGCATATCCTGAACATAACATTGAAATAATTTGCAAGCGAAATAGACTATTTTATGGTTTTTGTATAAGTAATATGTCTGGCAATAATGATCCATATAACAGTACTTTTTTGAAAAAAAAATAATTTTTTGGTAGCAAGAGAAGTATCTTAGTTGTCAGGAGCACTTTAAAGGTTATGTTAAACATTGGGACCATTATTATTATTATTATTATTATTATTATTATTATTATTATTATTATTATTATTATTATTATATGCTTTTACCGGCTAGCTGTATAATGACAAGCTGTATATTTATGACAATTACTGGGAGTTACCGGAATTAAAAGTGAGATGCTGTTCTGAATGGTGGGGACAGTAGTGGTAGACCAGGGAATGTAAGACATGTCTAAAAGGGACAAGGTGCCAAAGGAACGATGAAGAGGAAAAACTGTTCCGTGCCAATGGTATCGAACCAAAAAAGGAAAAGAACGAGACTGAAATACCATGTTTTTGGAAGAGTTAAATTCTGTGCCCGACTCGGTTTGGAAAATATGAAAGGTTAGTCGTGCTATGTGATTAACTGCAATGATGGACGACAAAGAAAGTTATTGTTGGTAAAATCGACCTTGTATGAGCAAATGGAGAAGGATTTGTCTTCTGGAATGTACTTTGAAAGATAACCCAAAATGGCTTTCAAAATGTTAAGTACAAGAGTTTGGTAGATTACATATTAATAAACAATGCATAGAAGAGGAAGTTGATGGCTATAACGTTAGGAACAGGAATGGCTGAAGGTAAACTTAAGCAGTATTTTGTTGAAGAAAGTTAAAACTGACGGAAGTTAAAGTTGGAGAAGAAGGGGTAAAAATATACCCGTAAATACAATTAATGCAAGAGTCTGCTAAGAAATGAGAATGGCTTATAAACCTTTCATTAACTGATTAACTGTCGGCAGACAGAGATTTCGCCGTGCACATAATATAGGAAACCTTGGTTTATTTTTTCAGTGAGAAATGATTGAAAAAAAAAAACCTAAAAGCACCTGAAACCGTGTTAGATCCTCTTATCTAATCCTGGATCCACCAATTCAATTATAGGTTCAAATGCACATCATGATTTACAAGAACAGTACGTGAAAGGAACATGATATATTTACGAAAACAGAAATTATCCGATTTATGCTTTTTTTTTTTTTTAAAATATGCGCTTTATGTCGCGTGTAACAATAAGAGTATTAAAGTTTCATATTTCATTAAATTGCATAACAAATTCACGCTCTTTGGATAAATTTCAATACGATTGAAAATATATCTGTTCATCAAGTGGCAATGCCTTGTTTATTTTCTGAGTATTCTGAGTTAAAGCGAATACCGCTGATGGAACTGATGAAATTCCCTCCAATAATACTCTCCGGTATCGGCTCGTTTCCATGTTTCCTTTCATGTTATTCTTTTATAGCATTCAGTTTTGTATACCGTTAATTAAAAAATGCATTCCATTTGTGTTCCCGTTTTATATCTTTCCAATCACATTTCTTGTCAAGGTATTACTGTACATGCTCATATTTTGAACATAGCCAGCGTCGGTACTCGAATGCTTTTGGGTGGATTGTGATCACTGCATAGATAAAACAAGTGAATTTTACTTTGTTTTACCCTTATTACCTTCATTTTTATTATGAATTTAATATCAAATGTACTATAAATTAATCCATACTCTAATGAAATGAAGGATTTTATGAGGAAAAATATTTTTTGAGGTCCAATTACATGACAAGATTGGAACATGTAAACGTAAACTAGATTATGGATAAGGTAATAAAAAAGTGACAAAGGCAATATAAGGAAAGTAATGAAAATAGATGGGTAAATATGGAAGTAAATTCACAATGAAATATTACTGTGCAACTGAATCTTTGTAATATATAAAACTGGAGAGATGCTGTCTGAAGTGTTTGTAGTCCTTGGTCGACGGAAGAGTATTTTTAAGATTTCTTGAATGTGAAGGACATTTTGTCTGTCTATGAAAACTGGCGCCACAACATCTAGGCAATTGACGTCGAATGTGAAGGAGAGAAGAAAGGCAGAAGTGAATGATACACTTTGTTAATGACTATGGAAGAGACAGTTGAGTCTGTATGAATGGTAGTTGGAAGGTTGAAGAAGAGAGAACACCTACTGTAGAGTTGATGAGGTTCCTAAAGGCTTCATGTGGCACTGAGACGGCAGGCGATTGAGTGACTAGCAAATATAAAGATAAAAAAGACAGAGGAAAGTGCAACATTAACCGAGTATAACATTAATTACTATACCATACAAGGTATGTGCTAGGGTTATGGTTGAGAAAGGACAGCAGATTACTTGACTGAAAACGGATAACTACTAGTGAAAAAGTGTTGTCAGTAATTAAAACCTTTTATGAAGAAAGTGCAGCATGTCAGGAAAAAAACATATAGACTAGAAAGTGACTATTTTGGTGTAACGTGGCATGATAAAGGAATGTTACGTCTCCTGAAAGGTTTAATATTTATAAAGATTGAATCACACGAAGAGTCCGAGAAAGAACATTAAATGCGGTAGCAAACTTGTGGCATAAGAAAATAGGTCGTAAATGGAGTGTGGTACGACCGATGAGTGCAAACGTTACTTACTAATGAGGATCGCGATGAAAACTCTAACCTATATTTAATCGATAATGAGAAGGATTCGTAAACACAGTCTGCAAATAATAGTAAAACTTTCGTATCGAATGGTTTACTACTTGACAATAGTTCCTTGATCTCAAAGAAATGTTGTAACACGATGCAACTAATACATTTATCATTAGTATTTGAATATGAATATTTTTACCTTTCATCAGAAACAAAATTACCTGCATTCTTACATTAGACCACCAATCGCGATGTCTTGGGAGACCCAGCACTAGACCATGAATTCTTAGTTTTTCTCTCTCTGTTCTATTACATGCAGTCTGTTCTTAAATGACTAATAATTATTATCGTTATTATTATTACGAACAGTCAAATTTGCTTTGCCTTTGACAGTTTGTTAGTACGATATTTCTGAAATACAAATCGGCTGTATTGTTTGTAAGATATACCATTATCTAAGGGCCCCTTATGGAAGAAGAACTCTTTTGATAAACTGAAAAAGTAAGGGGACATATTTCTCTCCATTTTAATACTAAGCATGATGCTTAACTTGGGACACGTTCGACCAATCACCTTAATTCTATTTATAAAAGAAAGATGATTTACAAATATTAGAACGGAAATAAATCCTACACTCAAAAGAAACAAACAAAAAAAATAATAAAGCACTCTAATAATGTTGTCCCTAAAGAAGAATGCTAAATTCGATAGTGATTTGTTATGATATATTTGTTTTGACGGCCACCATAATTAAATAGTTTTCCAGTATTCATCTGATGGAATCAACATTCCTTTGTCCTGAATCACAACATCAATCATGCACAGCTTTTAGTGGAATCCGGACTGGAATCATATTTGCGTGAATTCCATTCCTGAAAAAAAAAGGGGGGGGGACAGATCTGTTGTTTGCGAAGAGAATTTTATATATATGACTGATACTCTGTTTGGACAAATAATTAACGACTGTGAACGTCACAGCGACCCCAGCCAACAACAGAGCTTCGGCGTTCGTGCAACTGGTATTCGAATTAATGTTCCTGTGGACATTGAACATGCAACATTACTCACTCCTGGGATGTAATACGTGACACCGGAGATAAAAATGCCAACGGCATATCGAAGATTAATTTTTTATCGGTAAAATGAGGTTTAATACATACGAGAAACAAGGGTAATTAGTGCAGAAAGAGCGCGCGTATTATATTATAAATGACAGGAAAATGACATTCTAATTAAAACAGCTTCCCTTGTAACAAAAAAAAAAAGTCTCCTCATAAAAACCTTTCTGAAATATATAAAATGATAAAATTGCCTCATCATTACCTTTAAAACTTCCATTAAGTATTATGTGAGCTTGCATGCAGAAATTAAACTTCATGAATTTCTGGATTTCTATTTACCGGTAAAGGAATCTTTCTATTTTCTGACTACTGTAGATCATTTCGGCTGATTTCATAAACCATGAGATATAGTTTTTCCCTGAGAGATTAATATTAACCCCTATCCTCTTTTTATCATCTCATCCTAAGGTCGAAAGTATTAAATTGTTATAATGATTTGTTAAATAAAACAGGTTACGTAATTGTAACATGATTTTCATATCTGCAATAATATACCTCGAAATGATCTTAAAAATTACTGAATATCAGTGATACATTACGGCTAGTTTAGAGTTGCTTCTCCTCAACATAAAAAGGGGAATAATACCCCCAAACACACAATATGTAAGCTACGTCTTTGTTTTGACATTAAAAGTTAAGTATATCTTAGTTTAATCAGACCACTGAGCTGATTGACAGCTCTCCTAGGGCTGGCCCGAAGGATTAGACTTATTTTACGTGGCTAAGAACCAACTGGTTACCTAGCAACGGGATCTACAGCTTATTGTGGAATCCAAACCACATTATGACGTGAAATTAATTTCTATCACCAGAAATAAATTCCTCTAATTCTTCATTGGCCGGTCGGAGAGTCGAACGCTGGGCCAACAGTGTGCTAGCCAAGAGCTCTACCCACCCGTCCAATGAAGAACTTTTTGTTTTGATATATATAATGATGGGAAGTAAATAGTCATTGTATGTGAAAAATAACTCTAAATAAGTAGCTGCTACATTTATGTAATACTTTTGTTCTAATATAAAAGAGTAACGAAATAGTTGTTAGTTTTGCAATACTGATGCTTACGCAGAAAATAGCGTTTGATATTATTATTGAAAACGGCAAATTTGAAAAGACCCAGTAGTTGAGTTGAGCTCGCTAACTTTACGGCAAGAGAGCAAAATTTTTATTTAGAAAAAAAAAAAGTTAACGAAAACTTTCCTTTATGAGCTTAGATAGAATTGATATTGCTGTGGAGTCAACTGCATAAAACTGTTAGCGTTGCAAAATGTTGCCTAGAAAGTTAATAAGTCCACTATTTACTGTATTTATAAGCAATGAAAAGAAAACTTTAACCGCACGATGAACACAAGTTGTGTTAGCTTACACAAGATAAAAAACAAACTGTATTCAGAAAGTAATCAATTGTGCGTGTAAGCTCCTTAATACATGGAGTTGAAAAAAGTATCTTGGCTATAGAAAGTCTTGCATATCCAGAACATATCGTGCTTAAAAAAACTTCGTAACGTTGAAATAATCTGTAAGAGAAAATGAGTATTTTATCGTTTTGGTATAAGTATTATATCTGGCATTAATGATGCATATAACAGTACTTTTTTTTAAAAAATATAATTTTTTGGTAGCAAAAGAAGACAAAATACTAAAACAATATCTTATTTGTCAGGAGTGCTTTAAAGGGTATGTTAAACATTAGGACCATTATTATTATTATTATTATTATTATTATTATTATTATTATTATTATTATTATTATTATTATTATTATTATTATTATTATATTCATTTACCGGCTAGCTGTATAATGACAAGCTGTACATTTATGACAATCACAGGGAGTTAATGGAATAATAAGTGAGATGTTGTTCTGAATGGTGGGGATAATAGTGGTTGACCAGGGAACGTAAGACATGTCTAAAAGGGAGAAGGTGCCAAAGGAATGATGGAGAGGAAAAACTGTCCCGTGCCAATGGTATCGAACGGCTGTGACCCAGAAAAGAAAAAGAACGAGACTGAAATACCATGTTTTTGGGAGAGTTAAATTCTGTGCCTGACTAGGTTTGAAAAATATGAAAGGTTGGTCGTGCTATGTGATTAACTGCAATGATGGACGACAAAGAAAGTTATTGTTGGTAAGTTCGGCTTTCTATGAGCAAATGGAGAAGGAGTATGTCTTCTGGAATGTACTTTGAAAGATAACCCAAAATGGCTCGCAAAATGTTAAGTAAAAGAGTTTGGTAGATTACATATTAGTAAACAATGCATAGAAGAGGGAGTTGATGGCTGTAATGGTAGGAACAGGAATGGCTGAAGGTAAACTTAAGCAGTATTTTGTTGAAGAAAGTTAAAACAGACGGAAGTTAAAGCTGGAGAAGAAGGGGTAAAAATATACCCGTAAATATAATAATGCAAGAGTCTGCTAAGAAATGAGAATGGCTTATGAACCTTTCATTAACTGCCGGTAGAAGGAGATTTCGCCCGTGCACAAATAGGCAACCTTGGTCTATTTTTTCAGTGAGAAATTATTACAAAAAATAAAAACAGCCTAAAAGCATCTGATACCGGTGTTAGATCCTCTGATCTAATCCTGGATCCATCAATTCAATTATAGGTTCAAATGCACATCATGATTTATAAGAAAAGTACGTGAAAGGAACATGATATATTTACGAAAACAGAAATTACCCGGTTTATACTTTTTTTTTTTATTAAAATATGCGCTTTGTGCCGCGTGTGACAATAAGAGTATTAAAGTTTCATACTTCATTAAATTGCATAACAAATTCATGCTCTTTGGATAAATTTCAATACGATTGAAAATATAGCTGTTCATCAAGTGGCGATGCCTTGTTTATTTTCAGAGTATTCTGAGTTTAAGCAAATACCGCTGATGGAACTGATGAAGTTCCCTCCAATAATACTCTCCGGTATCGGTTCGCTTCCATGTTTCCTTTCATGTTATTCTTGTTTAGCATTCAATTTTGTATACCGTTAATTAAAAAATGCATTCCATTTTGGTTCCCGTTTTATATCTTTCCAATCATTTTGAACATAACCAGTATCGCATGCTTTTGGGTGGATTTGTCTTACTCTTATTACCTTCATTTTTATTGTGAATTTAATATCAAATGTACTATAAATTAATCACTACTCTAATGAAATGAAGGATTTTATAAGCAAAAAACATTTTTTGAGGTCCAATTACATGATAAGAATGGAACATGTGAACGTAAACTAGATTATGGATAAGGCAATATAAAAGTGACAAAGGCAATATAAGGAAAGTAATGAAAATAGATGGGTGTATATGGAAGTAAATTCAAAAGAAATATTACTGTGCAACTGAATCTTTGTAATATATAAAACTGGAGAGATGCTGTCTGAAGTGTTTGTAGTCCTTGGTCGACGGAAGAGTATTTTTAAGATTTGTTGAATGTGAAGGACATTTTGTCTGTCTATGAAAACTGGCGCCACAACATCTAGGCAATTGACGTCGAATGTGAAGGAGAGAAGAAAGGCAGAAGTGAATGATACACTTTGTTAATGACTATGGAAGATTGAGTCTGTATGAATGGTTTGGAAGGTTGAAGAAGAGAGAACACCTACTGTAGAGTTGATGAGGTTCCTAAAGGCTCCATGTGGCAATGCGACGGCAGGAGATTGAGTGACTAGCAAATGTTTAAAGATAAAAAAGACAGAGGAAAGCGTAACATTAACCGGGTATAACATTAATTATTATACCATACAAGGTATGTGCTAGGGTTATGGTTGCGAAAGGACAGCAGATTACTTGACTAAAAACGGATAACTACTAGTGAAAAGAGTTTATGAAGAAAGTGCAGCATGTCAGGAAAAAAACATATAGACTAGAAGGTGACTATTTTGGTGGAACGTGGCATGATACAGGAATGTTACGTCTCCTGAAAGGTTTAATATTTATAAGGATTGAATTACACGAAGAGTCCGAGAAAGAACATTAAATGCGGGAGCAAACTTGTGGAATAAGAAAATAGGTCGTAAATGGAGTGTGGTACGACTGATGAGTGCAAACGTTACATACTAATGAGGATCGCGATGAAAACTCTAACCTACATTTAATCGATAATGAGAAGGATTCGTAAACAGTCTACATATAATAGTAAAACTTTCGTATCGAATTGTTTACTACTTGACAATAGTTCCTTGATCTCAAAGAAATGTTGTGACACGATGCAACTAATACATTTATCATTAGTATTTGAATATGAATATTTTTACCTTTCATCAGAAACAAAATTACCAGCATTCTTACATTAGACCACCATTCGCTATGTCTTGGGAGACCCAGCACTAGACTATTAATCTAGTTTATAAAATTCTTAGTTTTTCTCTCTCTGTTCTATTACATGCAGTCTGTTCTTAAATGACTGATAATTATTATCATTATTATTATCACGGACAATCAAATTTGCTTTGCCTTTGACAGTTTGTTAGTACGATATTTCTGAAATATAAGATATACCATTATCTAAGGGCCCCTTATGGAAGAACAACTCTTTTGATAAACTGAAAAAGTAAGGGGACATATTTCTCTCCATTTTAATACTAAGCATGATACTCAACTTAAGACACGTTCGACCAATCACCTTAATTCTATTTCTAAAAGAAAGATGATTTACAAGTATTAAAACGGAAATAAATCCTACGCTCAAAAGAAAAAAAAAATTCTGATAATGTTGTGCCTAAAGGAGAATGCTAAATTCGATAGTGATTTGTTATGATATATTTGTTTTGAAGGCCACCATAATTAAATAGTTTTCCAGTATTCATCTGATGGAATCAACATTCCTTTGTCCTGAATCACAACATCAATCATGCACAGCTTTCAGTGGAATCCGGACTGGAATCATATTTGCGTGAATTCCATTCCTGAAAAAAGGGGGTGGGGGGAACAGATCCGTTGTTTGCGAAGAGAATTTTATATATATCACTGATACTCTGTTTGGACAAATAATTAACGACTGTGAACGTCCCAGCGACCCCAGCCAACAACAGAGCTTCGGCGTTCGTGCAACTGGTATTCGAATTAATGTTCCTGTGGACGTTGAACATGCAACATTACTCACTCCTGGGATGTAATACGTGACACCGGAGATAAAAATGCCAACGGCATATCGAAGATTAATTTTTTGTCGGTAAAATGAGGTTTAATACATACGAGAAACAAGGGTAATTAGTGCGGAAAGAGCGCGCGTATTATATTATAAATGACAGGAAAATGACATACTAATTAAAACAGCTTCCCTTGCAACAAAAAAAAAAAAAAAAGCTTCCTCATAAAAACCTTCCTGAAATATATCAAATGTTAAAATCGCCTCATCATTACCTTTAAAACTTCTATTAAGTATTATTTGAGCTTGCATGCAGAAATTAAACTTAACATATATTTCTGGATTTCTATTTTCTGACTAGATCATTTCGGCTGATTTCATAAAACATGAGATATAGTTTTTACTTCAGAGATTAATATTAATCCCTATGCTCTTTTTATCTTCTCATCCTAAGGTCGAAAGTATTAAATTGTTGTAATGATTTGTTAAATAAAACAGCATTCGTATTTGTAATATGATTTTCATATCTGCAATAATATACCTCGAAATGATCTTGAAAAATACTGAATATCAGCGATACATTACGGCTATTTTAGAGTTGCTTCTCCTCCGCATAAAAAAGTGGAATAATATCCCTAAACACGCGCAATATGTAAGCTAAGTCTTTGTTTTGATATATATTGCATGCAAGAGCACAACTAACAGCAGGACAATTACGCTGGACTTTAAGAGGAAATGCATATATTGTACAATCACCACCCAATTATGCCTCTATCATCGAGAACACGGACACACAAGCACCTTCAAGGTAACCTTGATGAGGGCCTTGTACATGAGACTTGGGCCTCTCAAGATATCGGGTACAAATGAATAACAGTCTCTGGTATTAAATTCAAATTTGGGCACTTCCCCTACAGAATATTCACAAACATCATTTTGATTCCTTTGGTCACTGAAAATTATGCAATTGATATGAAGTGAAACTGCCATTCTTGTTATAAACTTATTCAACGTTTTCAATTAAACATTTGTTTACGAGTGAATAATCATGCATATATAACTGTGTAGTCAGATAATACTATGAAAAATTTTACTCATTAATACTAAACTTATTATTGACTCATATATTCATAAATTGAAGGGAAACGAATAAAAACTGGCTTTAAAAGAAAGGAAAACTAATAAAATAAAAGCAACACATGACTTTCACGTTACTGTTTTTCCATAAACTCTCTCTCTCTCTCTCTCTCTCTCTCTCTCTCTCTCTCTCTCTCTCTCTCTTTCTTGCCACCTGACCAGTGGAATCAAGTGATCTTTCACTCGCTACGTGTTGTCCTACAGTTAATTTTATTAGCATCTCTGTAGTTGGTTTTATCCTGGTCCTTCTCTGTTCCCTAACCTGCTCATCTCTTCATCCAGGAAACTAAATTAATTCTTTGTTTTTGCCAGTTTGCTAACCACCCTCATGGATACGTGGGTTTCAGCTTACGACAGAAAAACCAATCCGCTTTGGCTGAGGAAACAATGCTATGGGTGATTAATGAGGACCGCTACTTAAAACCAGTTGAGGTAAAACTGGAGGCAAAGCTGAAGCGGGTTTCATCATAATATGATCCCAGAAAATGAGTTCAGAATAATACTGGAGGAAAATAAATATAAATTTAAGGTTGTTTTACGCTTTCTAGTGAAGCATAACAGAAACAACATCCTGCCTGATTTAAAACCTTACATATTGAAAAGCCTAGCCAGAGGCAAACCTTCCTCCCTACAGTATATATTTCAGATATAGTTGAACTAAGGTCATATAAGAGTAAGTCAAAGAGCAGTTCCTTGGCAACAACTTCAGTATGTGAAGTTACACCTCGCCATTCTCCACCTGGAGAAAATTAGGACAAGCTTGAAGGAGACATTGATAATCATAATGATACTCTCACTCAAAAGATACAATTGGTGAAAATGACAACGCTTTTGATACGGTCTTCCAGTTTACCACATGAAACTAAATCTAAGAGTTTAGAGTTCAGAAAGTAATGATGATATGGAAACACCTTGCACCTAGTAAGGCTTCTGCTCTAGGGGAAGAAGAAGAACCTTTAAACATATTCAGAATCATAAAGTCTGCTCCTATATACGAGGTACTGTGGCGCTGATTTTTTCACGGCAGTATTGGCTGGCTCCTGGGCAGAGGCCACAGGTATTTTTATGAAGGCGTTCGTTTGGAAGGCCCTTACTTACTTAGAATTCGTTCCATAACACTGGAAAATATTTCGATTCAAATGGATTTGTGTATAGTTTTCCAAAATTCTTTATAATTTCCCAAAAACACAATCGAAACGCTTTGAAACCACACAAAGTGTTTCAAGAAAATTAGGAGATTGCATTTTTCTCTTAAAGTTTTACATGGAAGCGAATTGAACTAATATTGGACCATTTACTGTTCGTGCATGATATAATAACCCACTGTCTTCATACATTCTCTTGTATGTAATAAATATATTTTAAAAAAAAAAAAATATTTTATAAAAAATATATATATATATATATTTAATATATATCAACTTTATATCTGGCATCGCATATTGCACCCAAGAAGAGAGCAATGTTGCATATTCAATGCCCATAGACATATCAATTCGAATACCAGTTGCACG
>NC_089748.1:58809593-58814593 GCF_040412425.1 Macrobrachium rosenbergii
AGATTACCCAAGGCAATTATTCAAACACTGATCAAATTAATAAAAATATTATTTAATATTTAATTTAGTATTAGCGAAAAATCAAATAAATATATATAGTAGTGAAATCACTGGATACTTATGCAATACTAAGTATTAACACTCTTCACACAAAGAAATACATAAGACAATAAATTCTTAATAATGAGTAAATACTCGAAATACACAGCACTCACTTAATACAGAGTAAACACTTCATAATGCTAAGTCACGTACATAAAAGAAAAATACAAGAGAATCAATACTTTACCCATACTATTAATATAACTTTTTCACTTTACATCCTTTCGTAATATTAGTTAGTATAATTCACAACTTGTCAATACAATTCAGGAGACACACTGGTACGTACGAGACTAAGTAGCCAAATAAACTTTTAAAGGATCAAAACATCAGAACTTTACTCTTTTTAGAAAACGAGGAAAAATACAATAACATTACACTCCCCAATCAAACCTACACTGCCATCTATTGGATGACCCTCATCTCATACGAAAACAAATACAAATAAGTCAAGTTATAACATACCTTCCTCTTTAAAATCATCATTATAACCAATGAGGATAAACAAAAATTACAATTCATAATATAACAAAGACAAATTCTTACAATTTTACATAACAGGATGCCTGGATAAAAAAATCTGCACCAAAATTATCCTTTCCCTTGATGTGATTCACATGTAGATCATAGTCTTGCAAGGATAACCACCATCTCATTAGTCTCTTATTCTTAGTCTTCATTTTCTGCAAGAACGTAAGTGGCTGATGATCAGTATATACTTCAATAGTGTATGGGGACGAATGAAGATAAGTATCAAACTTCTCAAAGCCAAAAAGTAAGCTAAAGAGCTTCCTTTTCTATTGTAGAAATAGTTACGCTGATGGGGTTTAAACTTTTGCGAGCTGTACATCACTGGATGTAGTAAGAAGTCTTTGCTTCTCTGCTGAAGAACTGCTCCTACTCAATCTCACTGGCATCTACTTCGAGGATAAACGGACTTACAAAATCAGGAGATTTGAGAACTGGGCTTGAGACTAACAAAGTCTTAGCCTTGTCGAATACCTCCTGGCACTCTGAGGTCCACTGGAACTTTTTCTTGCTGCTTGTCAGATCAGTCAATGGAAAGACAAGTTCCGAGAAATTCTTACAGAATCTTCTGTAATACCGACCATCCCTAAGAAGCGTTGAACTTCCTTCCGACAGGTAGGTTCCTTCACAGTTAAGATGGCATTCACCTTGGCATTAATGGGTGCGACTTCTCCACTCCCGACAACATATCCGAGATACTGAATTCGGGCATAACCAAAGTCACTCTTCGCCAAATTCAGTGTGAGGTTTGCGGCTTCCAACCGAGCGAATACCTTCATAACGTCTCTAGGTGGCTATCCCAAGTATCTGTAAAAACAATAATGTCGTCCAAGTATACTGCAACATTGGATAAATCCTTCAAAACATCATTCATGAGCCTTTGAAATATAGCTGTAGCATTCTTTAATCCAAAGGTAACACCTTGTATTGAAAAAGTCCACTAGGTGTTACAAACGCAGTCATGGGTTTTGTGGATTCTGACAATGGTAGTTGATAGTAACCTTTAAGAAGATCTATACGAGATATAAATTTTGATGAGCTTACCAAGTCAATAAGATCGTCAATTCTGGGTAACAGATAGCAGTCAGAAACAGTAAGTTGGTTTACCTGACGATAATCTGTGCATAACCGATATGTACCATCTGGTTTTCCTACTAGTACACATGGAGATGACCATGGACTATGGCTGACTTCGGCCAAACCATGTTCTAGCAAGAAATCTACCTCTTTTTCATGATGGTCTTCTTGTATGGAGATACTCGATACGGAGCGCTCTTAACTGGAACTGAGCCGATCTTAAGCTGTATCTCAACTTCCACAAGACTTGTTTGTGTTGGTATGTCTCCACAAATCGCTGGGAAAGATTCCAACAACCTTTCTATATCCTGCAATTGAAGAGAGGGTAAATGATGCAATTTAGATTTCAGATGGTTGATAGTGTCAGAATGGATAATCGAACATCTGTTTTTATAAGATGGTCATCAGATACTTGATCAGAAGACTTGTCAACAAGAACCAAGCTAGCAACAGTAATACTTTCTTCAGTTTTCTCCTTAGTAGAATAAAGTTTTAATCTGTTTATATGTACTTTTTTCCGATCTCTCCTTTTACCTGGAGTAGATATTTCATATACATTCTGATTCTTACTCATCACAGTAAATGGTCCTTCATATCTGCTTTCAAAAGTTTTTCTTCATAGGAGTTAACATTAAAACTCTATTTCCAACTTTAAATTCTCTCTTCTCTGCTTTACTATCAAAGTTTTTTCTTCATGGAATGCTGGGCTTTAAACAAATGTTGATGGGCGAACTTACGTGAATACTCAAGCTTTCTCTTAAATTCGTTGCATATTCTCCCAAACTGACATCTTCACTATAGTCTAACCAAGTGTCATACAATACTTTAAGTGGTCCTCTAATTTGTCTTCCATAAAGTAATTCGTCAGGAGAAGATCCAAGACTTTCTGATGTGCATTCCTCACGGCATATAAAACAAATGGCAATCCTTCCTCCCAGTCTTTACCAGTTTCTTCACAAAACTTAGTCAATCCTTCTTTCAGCGTCTGGTGAAATTTTTCAAGACAACCTTGACTTTGAGGATGATATACTGTGGACATAGAATGTTTAATATCCATTACTTTCATTACTTCCTGAAATAATGTAGACGTAAAATTAGTTCCATGATCGGTCTGTACAATCCTAGGTATTCCATATTGGGTGAAAATCTTAACTAGATGAGGAATTAATGTTTTAGCAGAAATATTACGCAGAGGTACAGCATCTGGATACCTTATGCTACTGCACATAACAGTCATCAAATACTGGTTTTGTTTTTTTTTAGACTTAGGCAATGGACCAACACAATCCAAAATTACTTTCTCAAATGGAACACTACATACAATCTGTGGAGATAAAGGTACTGGTTTTATAGGCTGATTAGGTTTACCTACTTTTTTGACAAGTATCACATACTTTACAAAATTTCTTTACATCTTCTCTTATTCCAGGCCAATAAAAATATTGCAGAATATTGAGAGTGGTCTTCTTCACTCAAGATGGGCAGATGTATTCATGGGCAATCCGGATTATTTCTTCTTTCAATCCTAAAATTTACAACTAATTGGTACTTCACATCCCATGAAGCATTAGCAGGGTAGATAGTGCTCTGTACTTTCTCATCAGTATTCCTGTCTTTAAATAATAGCAAGTCGCTTCTGTAGCGATTTCACTCTCTGAAACAACTTCATTAAACATTTGTTGTAAAGAATAATCATTAGCTTGAACATCTCTAATATCAAATTCTCTCATTTCAAACAGATTATGAAACTCTGAATCCAAAATGTTACAATCTAGTAAAGAAGATTCACGAACCTCCTCCATAGTATTGTCTAGCTTACAGTCCTTTTCATTGTTGACTTTATCTACCTTGTCTTCTATCAGAGGAGAGTTTCTCTGCTCTAGCTCCTCTACTACATCACCTGCTGCAACATCAACAGCATCCGTACAAATCAAATTCCTTGCAGTATCCAAAATCCTCAGGCTGTGTTCAACGACACATGACTGAAACATGGCATTCTCTTCTAGTTCCTTCACTGGATTTTCAATCAGAGGAGTATCCACAACAACAGGATCTGGAATCACTCTGGAACCAGCGATATCATTTCCTAATAGAAAATCAATGTTAGGTATAGGTAATGAGTCAACAACTCCTACAACAGTATTCCTGTATACAAATTACAATCCACATGCATCTTTGCTCTGGGTACTGTAGTCAATCCGCCAATGCTCTTCAGAATTACACTATCTTGAGTCATACAATTCTCTATACCAGGAACTGCATCTCTGACCACCAAGCTGTCGCGACAAACCCGTATCTCGTACTATCCTGACAGAGATTCCATTGGCACTTTCATCTGGAACACAAAGTTTTCCTTTAAAACAGAAAGGTTTAAATTCCTCTCTAACCACAGGAGACTTTTCTTTACCATACCTACACATTCTCGGGAGAGAACAAGCTACACTCCCTGTCTTTTTCTTTGTTTTTAAGCCATCAGGACAATTTCTACGAATATGTCCAACCTCACCACAAAAATAACATTTCACAACCGTACTATTATTACTTCCAGCATTGTTCTTCCCTTGACCTTTATATTTACTCCGGCCAGGACTATTATGTGGTGAATTCTGCAATGATTTGCAAGGTGATGTATGTGGTGATCTGCTGGAATTGTTTCCCCTTTTAAATGGCTTTAACAGACCAAAATTCTCAGCCAGAGTAGTAGCTCTCTGCAAAGTTGTAACTTCTCTTTCAAACAAATATCTCTGTACATCAACAGGAATTCCTCTTAAAAATTGTTCAAGTAACATTAACTCTCTGTACTCTTCCATGCACGTGACTCCAGCTGCTTTAATCCACTTATCATGAAGTTTAACAATACTATGAGTATACTCTACATATGATTGTCTATCACATTTACTGAAACCTTCTAAATCATAAACGATAATACTCAGGAGTAAGTTCATATATTTTAAGTATATTATCATGATAAAATCATAATCCTTGCACTCACTAGCATTCAAAGCTAGAAAAGCAGACCTAGCTTTTCCTACAAAGCAGGTTGAATAATCACAGGCCAGACCTCCTTAGGCCAACAAACTTTGAGCTAACTTCTCAAAAAGTGAAAAAAATTCATCAGGTTCTGACTCATCAAATTTAGGTACAATCTTAGTAAACTTACTTACATCAGGTATACTCTCGTCAATAAGAGAAATTTTACCTTTACTTCCACTCTTGAGGGCTTCTAACTTTAACTGATACTCTCTTTTTTCTCTATCTAACCTGTCTTGACGCTCAATTTCTTCCCTTTTTAA
>NC_089748.1:58824593-58834593 GCF_040412425.1 Macrobrachium rosenbergii
CTGAAAAAAAAAAATACTGGACAGAAAGAAAACTGCTGAGGGAAAAAAAGGATACAAAAAGGGAAGCAATTATATACGGCTTATAAAGACCAGTAGGAAGATAACAATATTAAATTGTTTCCTGATATGAAACAGACGACATTTTTAATGGGATGACGCAAGCGGCCTCCAAAATCAGGGATAGTTCCTGTCTCACTGAAAATTGTGGTTCCTTAAAATGTCGAATTAAGCACTCTCAATATGACCCAAAAAAAAATCATTTTGAAAACGGGAAAACTTTGTTCCTCAGAAAAGGATTTTGTACGTTAACCCATTATTGTGTCAGTTATGAAAAAATAGGACACTGCTTCTTGTAATAATATTTTAAAAACCTTGGTCTTTGGTGCAATAAAAATAGAAATACAACATTTATAACAAAAAAAAATGGGAGAAAACAATGACGACACAACAACTTTGGTTCTGAATCACAAAAATACGAAAATTTGTTTCTGACATATGTAATGAACTTTGACCAAACCCAGAAACCTTAGGATTCAAAACAGGAAACTTTCTAGTCTCAAAAGAGGAAAGTCGCCTTCCAAAACAAGAAAATTTCGGTTTACCAAAATGGAACAATTTCTGCCTAATCACATTTTGCCATGAAAGACTGACGCCAACACGTATGGCTCTTAAAGGGGCACCTGTGATAAGATCCCCGCCTCGTGCCATTTCCACCGAATACTGTATATAATTAATTGTGTAGGAAAATGGTTTTGCGAGCAGTCATCGAGACTAATCCTTTTATAATCTGCTTTGGTGACGCAAAGCACCGGAATATCAGCTTATTTGACAAAATCTCTCTCTCTCTCTCTCTCTCTCTCTCTCTCTCTCTCTCTCTCTCTCGCTGGTATCTGTCGGCTTTATTAAAAAATCTATCATATTTCATGTCACGTTGTCTCTATTTTAATGTTTTATCAGTTTAACGTAATATCTAACAGAAACCTGAATCTACGTTTCTATTTCTCTGTTTTATTATTGACTTATTCTGTAAGTCATTTTCTTTTTAATTTTTTAGAGACTTTTATAATGACGAAAATATGCTAGAAAATTTCGTGGGGTTGTCGGTCAGACAGCTAACGGCTCATAAAGACTGGAATTGTTTTGTTTTATCAAATTTTTGTTAGTAATACTATGAAAATATCTCAATTTTATAAATATTTTCGGTGAAAATATTAATGATGCCAATGGAAATTAACACCTGGGAAAAGGAATTAACATGGAAATAACAGATGATCGGTAATTTCTCTGATCTTAAACTTAAAAAAAAACACTGAACATTTTTGACTGTTAAAACCTAGCAAAGTAATTATTTGTAAATCACATACTAAGGACATTCAAACAGTTTTCGGTCTTTCCCCAAAAGGAAACTGCATAATATTTTTGGTGAAACGGCATATTAGAAGCGCTTTTATGAAAGTACACAGGAAATTAACTATTTACCCTTATTACAGCACAGTTAAGGATTCTAGAAAGCTACCAGAAGCAAGCAGAATAAAAAAATAAAAAAATAAAGGTGGCTACACCGCGAATAAATATCTGTAGAGGAGGATTCAACCTCAAAGAAAATGCATGAATAAATGGACAACACACTTGGTAAAGGACTCGCTTCTTGTTCCACCATTAAGTCACGGACTACAAATTCAAACGGAGATGATGACCACGAGTGGGTGGCATTAAAACGGTTTTCGATGACGGACATTTGACAGCCAAACTGATTCCTGAGACCGTGGTCATCAAAGCTGGCAGGTTGCAAATTACTGATGAGCAGGCTGTCTACAAGATGGGTATCAAAATGCTGATACTAGATCAAGGGCCGCTAAGAATGGAAACCATCCAGGAGACACTCTCGTTTTCACTATGGCCTTGACAATGTTTACATTTTGGTATCCTGGATGAGACATGGACCACCAGCTTGAACCCGAATCAAGAGATCCAAGCCAGCAAGAAAAGATCAAGGTTTTCCACCTCCGAAAAATTTCAAGCAAATGGCAACTGTCGAATACGCGTTGACTTCTTCTTTGGGATTGCGGTGTATCATAACTAAAGACTTGGAAAAGGGTTAAAACATTTATGGGGATCACTTTGAATCAAAACTGCAACAGCTGAAAAATGCATGAAGGAGGCAACGAACGAGTAGACAGCTTTTGCTGAAACAAATAAGTAAAAGTTGCGCCGAAGTTTCTTCGGCGCGATCGAGTTTTCTGTCCGGTGGCGGCCTCAGTCGGCCCATAAAAATCTTAGCCGCGGTCCACGAAACTCAGCCACGGTCCGGTGGTGGCCTATGTTGTTTGGTATCTACAGCGATGCCAGAAGTAAGATTACTGCTAACTTTAACCTTAAATAAAATAAAACGTACTGAGGCTAGAGGGCTACAATTTGGTATGTTTGATGATTGAAGGATGGATGATCAACATGCTAATTTGCAGCCCTCTAGCCTCAGTAGGTTTTAAGATCTGAGGGCGGACGGACAGACAAATCCGGCACAATAGTTTTCTTTTACAGAAAACTAAAAATACCGCTGTCCGCACAGCCATCTTGCAACATCTGACGTGAAATTGTTTCCCGTTGTTAAACCCCATCAGCATGGTCACCAACTGGAGAACATTAAAAAAGCTACTTATTTTGCGTAAGAGCATTCGGTAACCCAAGATGCAACCCTAGTTTTCAGTAAAACAACAATTCTTGTGCACAGGGGTACCAAGTGCTTTGGAGTTACGGGGAGCTTGTGTTAAGAAATAATGCAACAATTTTCTCCAGTGATTCTTGCTGGGAGTTTTTGAATGGCCGTCAAAGATAAATGAACAAGATCCTGATTTTTTTGTGTAGACAATTAATAACACTTAAACTAAATATAAACATATTTGTAATTAAAATTGCTTGTGCAAGCGATAACATTTTTTGTACGATATTTATATAACAGCTCTCCATGCATCAAAACTAGGTCACGGCAACACAGGAGGTCATCAATAGAAAAAGTACTTTGCAAGTAATGGTATTCAGGTTTTAATTGAAGCACCAATAAAAAGCAGCAATTCTTTCAAGTAGAATCAATTAAGGATGGTAATTAGTGAATTAATCTCTTAATGCTTTTGGGGAGAAATTTTTATTTTTTTGCCCTTTCTGTTGCAATGTCAGCAGAGAAAAATGTATTACATTTACAAATCGGAATGTATTCGTACATTTTCACGTCTAGTGTTTGTAACTAGTGTGAATAAATATTTTATTTATTTAGTCTTGTACATTTTGTTTATTTAGCCTTGTCCAACACGGACTACTAAAAGTAAGAATGTGGCAACAGTTAATTTTCCGTCATGCCCATTACCATACAAGTGAAGAAGGAGGAGAAAAATCATGACACTTATCTTACTTTGGATTTTTATCTTTCTCAATCTATCATTCGGAAAGATAAGACATAATATTAACAATATTATTGCGCTTTTATTTCCATCTTTTCCTCCTGCATATTTTCTTCCTGTATTTATCCTGCATATCTTTCATACATTCATCTGGGCATACTTGTCAACCCACGTTATGAATATCTTAAGAGTATAATCCCTTACACGTTCATAAACAAAGTAAAATTTCATCTCTGTGACATCCTGTAAAACTGGTAGGCCTAGGTGCAAGAATCCTCTTCAGTGTTTTGCTAACAAGGAAAACAATCTCAAAGTTGTCTTTACTAGAGAAAAATAACTGCTGTTTTAATTCCATATTTGGAAAGGAGAAAGAAATAAATGTCTTCTCTGTTGTTCTATTTTTACATTAAAAACATCTTCCTTTTCCTTTGCGAAGTTACGATACTACACAAAATTCGCTTATAAAACACTTCTGTTTTTCTTGGCTGTCATTTAATACGAAAAATTCTTAGAAAAGAAACGCACAGAGAGAGAGAGAGAGAGAGAGAGAGAGAGAGAGAGAGAGAGAGAGAGAGAGAGAGACTTTGATGGCACTTCATTCAACGGCGCAGTGGCCAGTATTCTCATGATTCAGCGAAATTCTCAAAAAAGTCACGATCGCCCAAAAGGAAAAAAGGCAAAAACAAACATCTTCAGGAGAGAGAGAGCGAGAGAGAGAGAGAGAAAAAAAAGGTCAACAGGAGGAATCAAGTTCCCAAAGACCTGTGAAGTGAGAGAAGAGTGAGGAGGAAATAGGAAAGGAAATTGATCTTGAAAGTTCGCTCGAAGAGGACACAAAAATGACTCAGCTTTGACCATCTTTTCCATTTCTCTTTCCATTCTCTCTCTCTCTCTCTCTCTCTCTCTCTCTCTCTCTCTTTCTTAGCAGATCGGGGATGGAGGAAAAGGTTGATTTCGCCAAACTTTTAAAACATTATCCGATATTGGTGAGGAGCTCTTATTGGAAGCTACAAGTCCCTGGAAACCTTTAATCAATCCAATTTTGTTTGATTTTCCGTGTTCGGTCAGTGGAGGAAATTGTGCAATATATATCTTCTTTATTTTCTTATTTTCCATAGGAGCCCCAGAGGTCTATTACAAATAAGATTTGTAAGACATCTAGGATATTTCCCTTTTTATTCACCAGCAATTCTCATCATTTAGAAGCTTAATACTACCTCGTGCTTTTAAGATAAAACATTTTAACTTATTGTTCAGCATTAAATAAATAAAATAATGCTAGGAGAGAAGAGAGCATGAATGCGACAGTAATCGGGAAAATGGAATTAAACCACAACAGAAAAAAATTAACCTTCAAAATCAGGGTCCTATTTTCTTATAAGCCGTTTTTGTCTTCAAAATCAGGGTCCTATTTTCGTATATGCCAGTTTTGTCTACAATCTGTTATGAGCAAGAGATACATTTTACCGGAATATTCTGACAGTATAGAGGACTAGCGTGATTAGGGATCAAAATATTAATATGGAAATACATGAGGAGAAATTCATTAAAATGATAGAGTAGCTGTTTATATATATATATATATATATATATATATATATATATATATATATTAACTTTATCATATATATTAACATACCATACAATTGTTCTGTGCATTAGTAGAATTACTAAAGGACCTCATTCAAACTGGATGGTATCTAGCAGGGGTTTTTATCAGAAAAAAAAAGTTACTAGCTTTCTTGGACAAACAGTCCACATTATCAATATTTGTACAATGATACCATCCAGTTTGAATGAGAAAATATATTCTTTAATATATATATATATATATATATATATATATATATATATATATATATATATTATATATACTGTATATATCAATCTAGGACATCTAAGAAAACTGGAGAATATAAACTACCCATCCATTTTCTGTACTCATTTGCCACTCAGGAGCCACACGTGAGCAAGCCTCAAGACCTCACTTACATGAAAAGGAGTAAAGTTTAGTTATTAAAAAAAATCAGACGAGATCAACTTGTGCCATCCGACCGTCTGAAGAAATTTCTCCTTCCATTTGTTCGCAGGGAGAGCGAAAACAGAGCCAATGATAATTTACGACCAAATATAAACTTCTGCTCCGAAAACGACAAGATTTGCGAGGTGATATGGGCCTGATCACGCTATTCCCGGAGGGCGAACCAGGGCAATGGACTTCATTTCTCTGACGCAGGCAGCAGCTTCGGCGGGGGCTGAGGCCATTCCGCAGGGAGAAATCACCGGGGCTGAAGCTGTTTAACGACCAAATAACAAAAGCTTCGGCCTTTGCTCAGAAGATCTGAAGGGGAGGCCCCGGATGGAATTCCAATCCGGTTGTGTCCTGAAGACAAAATTGCCTCTGTTATACGAACTGTTTATTTAAAGGATATGTGTGCAGAGGAGTGCAAAATGGAATGGAGAGACAGAAGAGATTTATACATAGGTGGCTTTATAAATACAAATTATTACACACACAAACACACACACACACTGTATATGTGTATATATATATATATATATATATATATATATATATATATATATATATATATATATATAATATATATATATATATATATATATATATATATATAATATATATATATATATATATATAAATATATATATATATAAATATAGGATATGCGTATCAGAGTATATATGTTTTGACGTATTAGTATGCATGTTTTGGAACGACATTTAACATATATATATTGTAACAGGAGATATGCATGTTTTCTTTAGAAAATCCTGAACAACATTTCCATTAATTAAAGAGATGTTGACGATCGCTGACAGAGACTGAAAGGGAGAGAGAGAGAGAGAGAGAGAATCTTGCCTCGAGTGTGCAGTGAGTTAATGGCAGTGATTTAAGAAACGGTTAGTCAATAACAGGGATCAGAGAAATAATTAAACGACATCGCTGACCCAAGAGAAGCAGTGTTCACAATCTTGGGTAACCCAACCGCGATTCATCAGCAGATGGATCGCGGGCGACTATGTGGATGTATATTTTTGATGAATATACCTGTAAGACTCACGAATATGTATACTCAATGACGAAAGTGTGTCGTCACACAAAGTATGACGTGTGTGTGACGTCATGTACTTCTGATCGTGCTTAAAAGAGAGAGACTCTGGGTGAAAAGGCAGCAAGAGCTTACGGCGCGAGAGTATGAGGCAGATTTATAGTATCATTCTCTCTCAAAACTGGGGACAACTCCAACAGATTTCAGCGCACTCTCGTAACCACTAGACTTCAACAAAACCAAGATTCCGAAGAAGCTCAAGTTCCTCGTTGGATGACGAGTCGGTAGGGTTCCATAGACACTCCCAGCTTGCTCCCAATCTATTGTATACATCCTGCTATCCTTGTTTCACCTAATCAGGGCAGTTCCTCGTTGGATGAGTCGGTAGAGTTGTCGGCTAGCACTCTGCTAGTCCCGAGTTCGAGTCTCCGACTGGCCAATGAAGAATTAGAGGAATTTATTTCTGGTGACAGAAATTCATTTTCTCGGTATAATGTAGTTCAGATTCCACAATAAGCTGTAGGAGTTCCCGTTGCTAGGTAACCAATTGGTTCTTAACCACGTAAAATAAGTCTAATCCTTCAGGCCAGCCCTAGGAGAGCTGTTTATTAGCTCAGTGGTCTGGTTAAACTAGGGTATACTTAATTTTTTGGTGAAAGTGTAAAACCTTCAGTGATGATATAAAACAGAAACTTCATCCTTATTCTTCATTTGACCACCACTCCTTCTAAGTGAAATCGACCTCAGTGTTCCCGTGGAAGTGAAATTCAAACAAGACTCAGAAGAGAACCCTCATGCCACTCATTCATAGCTACCTTGGTTTGTTATCTCTTAGAATAAAATATAATATAGAATTTAGGCCAAAGGCCAAGTGCTAGGACCTATGAGGTCATTCAGCGCTGAAAGGGAAATAGATAGTAAGAAGGTCTGTAGGGTGTAACAGAAGGAAAACCTCGCAGTTGCATTATGAGATAATTGTTAAGAGGATGGACAGTCAGTTCGAAAAAAGACAATAAGAAAGGAAGCACAGTAAAAGGAACGAAAGAAGTTGCAGCAAGGGAACGAAGGGACGCTGCAAAGACCCTTAAGTAATGCCCAAAGTGCACCACATGAGGGGCACTGGTGGCACCACCCCCTTACATAATACATATATAGTTATATATATACATATATATGTATATATATACATATAATATATATATATATATATAATATATATATATATATATATATATATATATACATATATATATATATATATATATATATATATATATATATATATATATATATATATATATATATATATATATATTTCTTCATTTTATTCTAAATTCCTCCTTTTCCTCTCCTTCCCTTCTAAGCATATCAATATCATTGCCTATCAACAACAGGTTTTCCCTTCTTTTGACTTTTTAGCTTAAGTCTTATTTTTGCAATGGTGAGATGATGATCACTATCTGCTCCCCGATATAAAATATATATATATATATATATATATATATATATATATATATATATATATATATATATATATATATATATATATAATGTATATATATCTATATATATATATTTAATATATATATATATATATATATATATATATATATATATATATATAATATATATATATATATATATATATATATATATATATATATATATATTATATATATATATATATATATATATATATATATATATATATATATATATATATATATATATATATATATATATATATATATATATATATATATATATATATATATATATATATATATATATATATATATATATATATATATATATATATATATATATATATATAGGATAGATATGCTTAGAAGGAAGGAGAGGAAAGGGGCAATTTAGAACACAATGAAAAACAGGTTTTTGGTGCTGGAAACATTGGGGAGGGAGGGAGACGTGTAGATGCGATGTCGAGGGATGTGAATAAAGCTTTGCATGAGGCTGCTGGTTGTACGATCAGAAGGAGACTCAGATTGAGGAAAAAGATACGGACGTCTGAGGAAACATGGGGTATGATCAAAGAGAGAGGTGAACCAAAATCGACGAGTGAGACGCATTCTGTTAGTGATGAAGATTTTCAATTAACAATAACTAAGTACTTGAGTTTGAATTCATAAGTTAAAAGACTAACTAAGAGATAAAAGAAGATCAGTTAATGAAAAGGTTGTGGAAACTGAAAAATTAATTAATAAAAATGATAGAGCCAAAGGATAGCATATACAACAATTGAAGAGCTGATTGGCACTGCTGGTAAGCGTAAGGATATACCAGTTAGGGATATGGAAGGTAATTTATTGACCAAAAATGTTGAAATCAGAAATAGATGGAAAGAGCACTTTGAGACAGTTCTTAATAGACCAGTCCCCCCATAAAAGGATATAGGCCTGCTCAGGAAGATTTAAATACCGATGAAGGTGAGACCACGCTAATAGTAGCTAAGGCAATTAAACAATTAAAGAATTATAAGGCACCAGGAGAGGATGGTTTATTCCCGGAAATGTTTAAAGTGGAGGAGGATAGATTAGTATTTGTCTTGAAGATATTATTCAATGAGATATGGGTAACGGGGATAATACCATTAGATTGGAAGAATGGTGTGATCACTAAAGTTCCAAAGAAAGGAGATCTGAGTAGGTGTGGTAACTGGAGGGGAATCACTTTGTCACCTGTAGTCTTGAAAATTTTCTGTAGAGTAATGTTGAATAGATTGGAGCCAGTGGTTGATGGTATTCTGAGGGATGAACAGACTGGTTTTAGAAAGGGACGGGGTTGCAGTGATCAAATCTTCATAGTTAGGCATTTAATGCAGCAAGCAAATAAAATGAAAACTCCGTTGAGTCTTTGTTTTGTTGATTTTGAAAAGGCCTTTGATAGGATTTCAAGAAGGGCTATGGGAAAAATCATGAGTCATTATGGAATACCGGAAAAGTTTGTGACGGTTATCATGAACATGCATGAGGGCACATCTTGTAAAGTGATGGTTAATGGGTGTTTAGATGATCCACTTGAAGTCAAGTCTGGTGTGATTCAGGGTGGCATTCTGTCTCCTCTTTTGTTTGTATTGGTCATGGACTACACTGAAAGGTTAAAGAGAACGGATGCAGGTAACTCTGGGGAGATAAGGACTTAAATTAAGATGGTTTTGAAGGACAGGATGCAGGTATGGACTGTCGGTGAGTGAAGGGGGAGATAATGTGGAAAAACTGAAATCATGAATTGGATTGAAAATGCCGATATTATGGTTTTGATCTAAGTGCTTATTTAGATAAAGGATGGGACCAGAAAATAATAACCTTAAAAATATTTGGAATAATTTTTCTGTGCATACAAAAATCTAAATTTATAAGGTAATGGTTAGGAGAATTTTGATTTATGTGCATGTGCCATTGTACAGTACAGTGACTTCGGATAATAAATTCTTAGCATTTGAAAATAGGGCGCTCAGAAGAATATTAGGAATTAATTGGAGGGATAGGTCATCAAATAACATTATTAGAG
>NC_089748.1:58839593-58852093 GCF_040412425.1 Macrobrachium rosenbergii
ACATATAACAAATACAAAATATATATATATATATATATATATATATATATATATATATATATATATATATATATAAATAGTAAGATCAACAGTAATACTCGTTTTATAAAGATGAAATGCATTTATAAATCATGTACAGAGCTTCACTAAGCTCTGTAAATATTTACGAATACATTTATCTTTGTAAACATGAGTATGCTGTAGATCATTCTGTTTATGTTTATATATATATATATTTATATATATATATATATATATATATATATATATATATATATATATATATATATATATATATATATATATATATATATATATATAATTGTAAAATTAATCTAGCGAACCTGGAAATAATGTGAAGAATGTGTAGATATGTCTTTAATTTCAGCCATTAGGCCACCATTTGGAAGCCATATATATACCTAAGCACTAGCCAATATCAAAATCGCCCTTTATACCGAATCGAAGGACCACAGTTAGATAAAATGGAGTAAAATACAGTTATCAGAAAAATCGCACGAGTTTAACTTCACGAGTCCGACCGTCTGAAATTTCTCCTTCCATTTGTTCGTAGCGAGAGCGAAAACAGAGCCAATAATAATTTACGACCAAATATAAACTTCGGCTCCGAAAGCGACAGGATTTGCGAGGTGATCTGGACCTGAGCCCCTACTTGCTATTCCGGAGGGCGAACCGGAGCAATGGACTTCATTTCTCTGACGCAGGCGGCAGCTTCGGCAGGGGGCTGAGGCCATTCCGCAGGGAGAAATCACCGGGGCTGAAGCTGTTTAACGACCAAATAACAAAAGCTACGGCCTTTGCTCAGAAGATCTGAAGGAGAGGCCCGGATGGAATTCCAATCGAGTTGCGTTCTGAAGATAAAATTGTCTCGCTGATACGAACTGTTTATATATATAAGATACGAGTGAAAAAGTGCAAAAGGGGACGAAGAAGTAGAGTGAAACAAAAATATATATACAATGCGGTCATTTACAAAAGCATAGTAAAAGTTACAGGATTATATATATATATATATATATATATATATATATATATATATATATATATATATATATATATATATATATATATATATATATATATATAAATATAAGTTTGGCTTATATAATAGATACATAAACATATAAATATATATACGACAAACATTTTTTAAGAGATACACAAAGCTTCTTGCAGTCCTCACCCAACATTAGTGCTCAGAGCTACAGAATCTGACGAAACCTACGAGAGATTCTATGTATATGTTGACAAAAATATTTATGTTTTCCTGATTTAATTTTCATCATTGTAGAGCTTTTATTATACACACACACACGCATGTGTGTATATATATATGTATATATATATATATATATATATATATATATATATATATATATATATATATATATATATATATATTTTATATATATATATACATATATATATATATATATATATATATATATATATATATATATATATATATATATATATATATATATATATATATATATATATATATATATATATATATATACATATATATATTTTATATATGTATAATTATATATGTAATATATATGTACATATTTTATATATATATATATATATATATATATATATATATATATATATATATATATATATATATATATATATATAATTTATTTATTATGTGTGTGTATAATATATTAATTTTTAACATTTTGCCGTGACATTTTTATACTCACAAACATTGAGCTACAAATCGTTTAATATCCAATCCGCTCTACCTCGGAAATAATACCGAAGTGGAATAATAACTGATAAATAATTGGTTCGTCATCTGGCAGATCCACATGTTACCAGACAATTTTGAGGACATCACGTCAAAAATAAGGATGTAAAAAGTAGGATGAAGAGAGACGAGCATTGAAAGTACATGAAAAACATCAAATACCTATGTTTAAGGGGAAAAGGAAACCTGAAGTTCTTGTCACAACAACACCAATCCAACACAGATGATCAGATTGTAATGTAATATAAATAGGACATTATTTTTAAAAGATATATCTTTCATGAAGAAGCACTTTCAAATGGATACGTCACAAAGACTTGTTCTGTACAAAATTATGGTATCACAAGAATAAGCAACAACAAGTACCGCTAAAATGATCTACCAAATACGTATAATAAATTAAAATGCTTATTCCATGTGGAAGCAAAACTACAATAAACATTATTTTAGGCCTGCTTTCCAGTAAGTAGCACAAATTGGCAAGATGCAACAAAGGCCTAAGAACAGTAAATTTTAGCTCACGTTAACCATTCTTTTGAACAAGTTGCTTATCACGTCAAAATATGTTTAACTCCAGGTAAAATTAAAAGGGGACTCTAAGGAGAAGTCAACCCATAAACATTATCACACTGAAGAAAATGTATAACGAAGTACTTCAGGTATATCGTACAAATACAAGGGCCCTGAAAGATATATCCAGTGTGGGACGATAGGAAGGCTTCCAAAAGTAGATACTTGGACTTCAAAATACAGGAATAGTGGAATGCTATAATGGCCGCTTTGAACTGAACAACGATCCGTTCGCTAACAGGTTACAGATATCCCTATGTTAGCTGGGTCTCAACCTCCATAGTTTCAGCTACTCTAGCTCATCGGAATACGTAATTTCGAGATTATAGAAAGGCCTATTGGTTCGTTGGCCTCTTTAGAAGAAATGCAGCCCTCTTTCTTCATTAGTCTAATGCTTGTCATAGAGTTAACGACGTCGTGGAGCGCTAATAACCTAAGCAAAATACCTTTCTTTATTAACTTGCAAAAATATTTCTGTGGTTTAATGGCCCCATCACGACTCATGAACTATTGGAAACCTTAAATTATTGAGTTTATCAACGTAGACCTAATTTTATTTTTATTAGTTTTCCGTAAAAGAAAACTATTGAGATGGTTTTGTCTGTACGTCCTTACTTTTTCTGTCCGCTCTTAGATCTTAAAACCTACTGAGGCTAGTGGGTTGCAAATTGGTATGTTGATCATCCACCCTCCAGTCATCAAACATAACAAATTGCAGCCCTTTGGTCTTATTAGTTTTTATTTTATTTAAGGTTAAAGTTAGCCATGATCGTGAGTCTGGCAGGGCAACAACACAGGCCATCACGGCCGACTGAGAGTTTCATGGGCCGTGGTTGAGTTGCATACAGCATTATAGGTTGTACAGAAACTCGATTGCGTCGAAGAAACTTCGGCGCAATTTTTTTTTATTGGCCTGATTATAAAACGAAAGCCAACTAAAGCAATCCTGCCAATGACGTTGCAAGGAATTCGAGAAAACAATCTACTGACTTCCGTGAACTTAGAAACTGACCAACGGAAAATGTTGCCACGATGTAGACCTGATACATATGAGGCACTGCAGTTAAAACAATACTTAATAATGGTATTAATGAGAGAGAGAGAGAGAGAGAGAGAGAGAGAGAGAGAGAGAGAGAGAGAGAGAGAGAGAGAGAGAGAGGTGTTGGGAAGGCCATCCCGCTTTGAAGAGATTCTGCGAATAAGCATAAAAAAAAAAACTTGCACACTTGCCATCTGAAATTCTCTTCAAGAGCAATTAGGGAAAGAGCTTCTTCTGGCTTTCGTTATCACTCCGGCCCATTTACACAAGCATCTTGCCAGCCTTTTTGGGGAAATTTATTCCAGTTGTAAAACCAACCGCGGAATTACCTGTGCAATGAATCGGAAGGTCTGTGTTGACTCTCTGGAAGAACATTTCCTTAGCGTGGATTTTTTTTATGAAATTTGTAATGTTTGAGAGTTGTACAGTGGAATGTGAAAATACCATTAATTTAATTAACATATAAAATTTTACAATTCCTGGATATCTGTATTAACAGTGCTCCATAAAAATCATTGTTTGGCTGGGTTTAATTGAATTATCGGTTTCCTAAAAGGTACGCTTATTTACCGTAAGAAGCGAAAAAATAAAATATTACCCAGAATCTCGAAGTAAATCATCAAATCATAAGATAACCTTTAGTTTTTAGACTTTGGATGATTGCACAGTTACCAATTAAAACATAACCAATGAAAGAATAAAATCTTGAAACTTTGCCAAAATACACTAGTACAAAAAGTAAATGACATCACAAAAAATTTTACATGCGGAATATTGAAATATATATATATATATATATATATATATATATATATATATATATATATATATATATATATATATATATATAATATACATACATACATACATACATATACCAATGAAATGTAATATGCCATACATGCTATATAATATATATATAATATATATATATAGAAGAAAAACTATATATATATATATATATATATATATATATATATATATATATATATATACTGTATATATATACACACACACCAATGAAATGAGATGCCTATGCTATCAAGATGGCATATAATATAGAAGAAAACTATATATATACAATATATATATAATATATATATATATTTATATATATATATATATATATATATATATATATATATATATATTTATAATATATAATATATATATATATATATATATATATATATATATATATATATTATATATATATATATATATATATATATATATATATATATATATAATATATATATATATATATATAGTTATATATATATATATATATATATATATATATATATATATATATATATATATATATATATATATATATTTATATGAATGTATTTTATGAATCACAATGGCATATACCGTTCGCGGAAGAAAAATACCAAAAGTTTATTCATTATCATTCCACTATTACTTCGATTCATCAAGAGACCATCCGTGGAGGAAGCAGTATAAGTTATGTTCCCAGTATTTTTCTATTTAGAGTATATCAAACACAATACAGCTTATTAAACACGCATACTGAAGAAACCCTACAGATTTGTTGTAATTCATCAATATGTTATTTATAACGAATCATAAAGGTCACTACAATTTATCATTTACAATTTATGAAGAATCTTATCTGAAAATAAAACAATAATACTACCTGAAAAAAAAGGGAAATTTAAGGATCATCTAAAAGATCACCTACCACACACACACACATTATATATATATATATATATATATATATATATATATATATATATATATTATATATATATATATATATATATATATATATATATATATATATATATATATATATATATATATATATATATATATATATATATATATATATATATATATATATATATATATATATATTAGCAGCTCCATAAAAACGGCTTTTACACTGTACAAAAATAAAAACCTTTGCTTTGAAGAGACCATTGTTAGCTGGCGATACACGCATCGGAGCACTCAGTAGAAATCGTCATTAACTAAATTGCAAACGATTTATGTTAATTGCTGTGTAACTGTTCTATTAGCACTGGCTATAGCCATTAGTCATGTGAATGACTTAATGAGCTAATATATTTTTCTCGACATTATATACATTATAAAACGTGACAATAAATAAACAAAATTATATGTTAAAATAATACTGCCATCTTTAGTCAATACAGGTATGTTTGTAGTATCGTACAATTACATTATTAAATCATCACCCATTTCCTCTTTACAAATTTAGTTCACTAAGACTGAATTTTTAGTAAATTGCGGTGTCACGATTCTTTTTACATACTCATTCCATTAAGACTGTTCGATGTGATACTGAATTATCTGGAGTCACAATTTGTTTAATTTAATATATTGTTTGATTAGATAGTAAATTACCTGGAGTCATTTTTTTTACAAAACAAAACACAAGTAGTTTTATATCTCCCAAATAAAGCAATCACGAGAAACCCCGCATCCTTACAATTAGTGCTAAAACACATACAATGAAGGCTAACGCGCTAAAATATATTTTGCCAGCATGCTAAATGCAGCGCGTTTCGCTACGTAGTGCAAGAATTTAGGTACTGTGTTCAAGCCGAGCGAAACAGAATCAAACCAAGCCCCCAGCTCAGAGTGGTGTGAATATCATTACGCTGACACAGCGCAGCAAATAAATTTATATGATGAAACTGTGACAAATTTGCTCAAACACTTTTGAACTCGATAACAAATTAAGTTTACAATACGTAATTTTACGATGAAATTTTATAAAAAATAAATTCCTCTTGAACCTTATTTTACCGAATAATGATTAATAACATTACAACGAAAAATCCGAAGACACTTGCCCATGTACACACGAGAGAGAGAGAGAGAGAGAGAGAGAGAGAGAGAGAGAGAGAGAGAGAGAGAGAGAGAGAGAGAGAGAGAGAGAGTAAACAAAAATATTCATTGAATCCTGCACTCTGTATCTGTTCCTGGTTAGATTTCCCTCCAAGTATGGAATAGTCAGTTCTGGAATATACGAGTCAGCTGGGTATCCAAAATACAGAACGGATACCTTCAAAATTGGAAAAGAAATTGAGAGTAGGTAGGTCTGAAAGGCTGCACAGGAGGAAAACCTTGCAGTTGCACTGTGAAATTATTGTTAGGAGAGGGTGGATAGCAAGATGGAAGAAAGATAAGAATGAAGGTACAGTAAAAGGAATGAAAGGGGTTGCAGCTAGGGGGCCGAAGGGTCTCTGCAAAAAAACTTTAGTAATGCCTACAGTGCAACCCGTGAGGTGCAATGACGACACCAACCCCTACGGGGTCAAAATAATTAGGTGTAATATGTAACTCACCATCTGGGTTCTTTAGTATGTATAGGTCTTGAAATTTGAGAAGTGGTTTACATTCTTAAACTTAACAGTAAGAAGGTGCGGAGATTCATCTTGTATATGCGTACATAATGGCTAGGAAATGGTTCGTATTTCTCTTCAATCAACTGATGAAGTAGGTACAGCATGGTTAAGATTCTTATGTATCCATTTCAGATGACCAAGGCAGTTTAGAGCTCTCGATATACAATATATCAAGCAGGGAAGACTATTCATATTTCTTGTCAACCATGTGATTAAATATCTTTGGTGTAGTTCAGAATTTTAGCTGATCCAGTCAAGCGGCAATTATAAAGTTAATATTTCTCGACAACAGGCTCCTAAAGTAACCACAAGCGTTCGCTCTCCCTTCTCAGTCTACAGGCCAGGTAGCTAATAGACGGTTCTTAATCAGGTGATCAGCAAGACATGGCTCAGAAGTCGTTGTCTATTAGGTCAAATGCCTAAGGACGCAACTGAGAATCCCCATTAATCAGTAACTAACGGAAATAATCCTTCGAATCCTTAAGAACCGACGTATATATTGTAGTATCTGAATACAGCATCAGATATATATATATATATATATATATATATATATATATATATATATATATATATATATATATATATATATATGTATATATATATATATATATATATATATATATATATATATATATATATATTTATATATATATATATATGTATATATATATGTATATATATATATATATATATATATATATATATATATATATATATATATATATATATATATATATATATATATATATATATATATATATATATTATATATATATATATATATATATATATATATATATATATATATATATATATATATATATATATATATATATATATATATATATTATCACAAATGGTTGCAGAGGTATTTGCGACATAAGAACTTTGCAGTGTTTAACAAATCTCACGGGTGGGAGATATGTGTTTTGAGTGTTTGATAATTCAGCGCTTAGTGTACAGTCACCTTTTCGGATTCAGCTCTGACCATCGGTGACCTGAACCCGGATACCTACTGTACACGTGCTCGAACGGAGCTTTCTGTCCCCGTTCTAGACAGAACTTTCTAGGAGCCTGAGGTCTGGTTAGAGTCGGGGTGTGTTAAACGGAGATGTGAATCCGTTCGTGCGCTACGAAATCGCAAAGTGCGAAGGATCTTGCGAAAGATCATTCACTCCTTTGTGAAAGACCAAATTGGAAGGACGTGTTGAAGGCCTGGGAGGTGGAATTCCCAGTCGCTGGAAGTCTGAGTAGAAACTTGGAAAATTGCTAACCATTACAGACCTGATTGTTGCAGTGATTATGCCTTTACCATTACGTAACATTTGTATCATGTATTTTTGTGCGGCATGAACTGGGGCGAACCTTGTTTTAATGAGGATGGTTCAGTTCTTTGCAGATGTGTCGAGGAAATGGAACTGGTGGGGTGGGGTGGGGTGGGGGCGGGGGCGAAGTGACAGACAGTTATTAATAACACTCATAGATAATGGGGTCTGACTTAGTGGCTTTGTGGAGGCGAGAGTTAATTCCCACACATTGCGTTTCCTTGCAAATGGTTTAGTTTGTTCTTTGGGATACTTGCTAATGGGATTAATTATCTATCATGCATAATTTCATTTACTTGTCTTGTTGTTAGATTTGCATAATAAACCCTATTTTTAAAAGATGGGCTTATTTTGTTTCACATCCATATTCTAGTAGTTAGGTACATGATGCTGAGAGAGAGAGAGAGAGAGAGAGAGAGAGAGAGAGAGAGAGAGAGAGAGAGAGAGAGAATGATCTCTCGAAGGGCGTTGCAGTCAACTACCAATGTGTACAACTTTCCGAAGGTAGGTGAAAAACAAAATTGTATAGATTAACCATACAACATTATAACATTATATATATATATATATATATATATATATATATATATATATATATATATATATATATATATATACATGCACAAATACATGTTTATATACACGTCTTTAACTCAGGACTGGAATATCTATACAGTAATCGCGTGACATTAAATAATGTTATTCAAAATCCTCCAGAGAAGGGAGCTAATTAGTTTGTCTAATTGACGTCACATCAAATGATCATCGTAAAATGCAATAACAGGAAATTACCTTCCTAGATTAATCCCTTGATATATCAACGAATCAACGTAATACAAAAAATATATATATATATATATATATATATATATATATATATATATATATATATATATATATATATATAAATAATTATAAAAAATGTATATGGGATGAAAATACAAAATGAGAGTCGAATATCTTTCATACTACAAATGGCAAAGCAGCATTTCCTAAAACTTGAAAGCAGTCGTTATGTTTGACTGTTTTCTGTTGACATGATATGGCGTAAAATCTTTGATGGCGTGCTTAATTTAAATTATTTTTTATTGTATCACGTATAACAGCTGATAACCTCATCGCCATTCATATTCTAGATAACATTGTATTCACTCTTACTTCTGCTAACATTCCACTGACGAAACCAATATACAAGTAACACTTAGGCATTTCTATCATTTTCAGAATTTGTCTTGTGCCGTCATCTCTGACTTTCATATTTAAAAAAAATTATAGACTATTGGTTGTTTGGCAACTTGCACCCACTGTAGAAGTATTGCTTTTACTTGTAAAGCAATTACACAAAACACCATGCACAATTTAAGTACATTTCAATTACTTGGTAAAGAAACAAATTACCTCCCCCCGGCCCCTCCCCCCCCCTCTCTCTCTCACCATTGGAATCCTCTCGGATGAAGAAACACGAACAAACATCAAAGTATTTTAAATAAATATGTTCTTGCTTAGGACAAAGGGAATCCAGTTCCCAGAGGGACCAAATGGGGAATCGAGTTTCATTACTTTTAATTTTCTGCGAAAGAGAATTTGAATACATGAATAAAATTAATTAATCTTGGATAATTAATATTTTTGAGAAACATCAAGGGTGCTTTCATTACCGTTTTGTTCCTGTATACACCATTGCAACAGCAATAACTATAATTTGCTTGCATGTAATATCGTTCCAAAATCATTAAGACCTAGTAATTAGGTATTCATCAGCATTAGGCTAATGTGATCATAAAACGCGTAAAAATAAATTATACTGCTATTACTAAATGGCAATATAAGACATTCTTGTAATTAACTACAGGGCAATATATGCTTTTTTTAATTAAAAAAAAGCTACCAAACACCATTTTCGGTTATAATTACTATGATACCACACCAAAAGTGGCTGATGAACATACCAAAGGAGGTTAAGCAGCAAGCGTAACGTTCTGACCAAACAAGTCGGCAACAACAGCAATGCGTTCAGTGTCATGTCAGGAATGCTGCTCCTATCTGAAAACAGTGACCATATTCCCACATCAAGGAGAAAACTGGCAGGAGTCCCTGCGGTTAACAAAATTCAGTTCAGAAGTTTCTGTATGCGTATATTTTACACTCACTGTGTTACGCATCCAAATAATAACAATAAAAATTTAAAAAAAAATAGTAAAGAGTATGTTGAACTTATTAGAGGGCTATTATATGCTAATTTGGTGCATAAAGAAGTTACATGAACGGGAACAGAAAGAAAAATATAACCCACGCAAATCCAGCAATCTACTTTGTCATAGGCCTTTTCTTATTAAATTTAGTACAACACTAAAACAGCACGGTTTATCAAAGGCCTTCCTAATTATACAATAGTACAATACTTGAATGACACTCTTTAAATATCAAAGTATCCTCTTTACCAAACCCCTATTCAGGTATCATATAGTACAGCACTATACCAGCAGGCCTTTTACACAGTCCTGTTCCAGCAACAGTATATACATTCACACCTATAGGTATTCACTTACGTATTTATATAGGTTAAAGATATAAGCAAAGGTAAATGAAACTAATGATATTAGCAAATGGGGGATTCAAATTGAACGTCTGAATTTACATTTGATCCATGAAGAGTCATTAAAATGTAATTTTAGCATATAATTACGTTGCATTATTCATTCTATGTAACTGGATGTAACTCGCATTTTGTTCCGGACTGTACGCCGTCCATACATACTTTTGGATTACGAATCTACACATGGCGAGGACTGTATGTCCTACGCAGGACAGTACAAAAAATCCTAATGCTAACCAGCCCTTCAATACCCATTACTTCCTACGGGTCAAAGTCGACTGCCAAGCCTGAGAGAACTGCTGAGAGCCTTTGTAAATTTATGAGGAATGTTAAACTCATGGCCTTATGCCCTCCTTTTTTCCCTTCGATCTGACATGAAATCAATTACACATGATTGCTTCCGGTAAGCCCATACCTATCTTGGGAACTGACCCACCAAAAGTGATGTGACAAAATCGGGCTAACTATAGTTGATGAGGACACATCAAATATTACCATGAAAAATCAAGCAAGCAATTCAGATGAGGGTGCTGATGCTGAGGAATTTTATATTTGGCACAAACATACTGCTGACCAGCTCTCATAAGTTGGAAGTCAACCAATGGAAGCTAATAATGTTCAGGACTGGGTAAATTCTATACATTCCGGTCTCTCTTGTGGTATTCATAAAAATCCTTGCCATAGTGACTGATGTGTGACTCAAAAGGTATATTAGGGAGTAGGATAATGCCTTGGAACATAAGAGTTGTATTTATTAAATTAAATTGGCACTATGTTGGAACCTCGTTTTAAATCGCATTTCGTTGATTAAAATTGAACTCATATAAGAGTACTGCGTAAGCCTATTTTAAAAACAGAGCAAGATCTTCATAAAATCTGTAAGTAAACATTGTACTTACAACATCCCCGCAATAACGAATATACTGAACTTGCACAATGTATGTCATTATAGTACTGAACTATATAACATAGAAGTAGGTTAATGATGAATAGGAGAGTTAGACTTGCACAAAGAATGCCATTATAGTACTTTACTGCTTATTAGAGTAATAAGCCTGTGATTGCAAGGGTATCCACAATTGTAAAAATTTCGAGCCTTTACAGTGTTGTAATATCTCATGATTAACTGTTTGATGTAGATGATAATTGGATTGGTACGGGGTAAACTCAACCCAGTAGTTTTCACTGAATGCATTTCTTTATGAGCAAATTCAATTGCATGATGGAAATCTAAACAAGTGTTTTTTCAAACGTCCGAACCTAACTGTGGCAACAGTTGCTACTATTTTCCGTATTGTGTGGAAGATAGTTTACGGCATGAACCCATATCCTTTTGTCATTTTCTATGTATGCTGAAGCTATTTTCAGACACGAGCAACGGTAGCACCTTGAAAGGATAATGAATAAAGCTATTGAGGCTCGCTTGCTAAAGATAGCACGACTGTCCTTGGTGGAAGCTACTCGGGCGCGAACCAACGGTGTAAATTATCGGAAGTTCAACGTTCTGCTGCTGAGCTACTCTTGTAACTAAAGGTGCAGTCACGCTACAGTAAAACTTATCATAAACACACGGCGACATATTACCTATTACACATTACAAACAGCTTGGAAGCAAGCCAACGACAGCGACTGGAGAACGAACTTGGCCAATGCTGTATAATCGTATGAAGCACTGGTTAGAACGACCAACCACCCATTAACTTCCGTTCAACTGGTTTATTCTGTCAGTTAGATAGGTTACAGCGGTGTGTGTTTGACGTTTTACCGTGGTGTAGACACA
>NC_089748.1:58854593-58879593 GCF_040412425.1 Macrobrachium rosenbergii
ATATATATATATATATATATATATATATATATATATATATATATATATATATATATATATATATATATATATATATATATATATATATATATATATATATATATATATATATATATATATATATATATATATATATATATATATATAATATATATATATATATATATATATATATATATATATATATATATATATATATATATATATATATATATATATATATATATATATATATATATATATATATATATATATATATATATATATATATATATATATATATATATATATATATATATATATATATATATATATATATATATATATATATATATATATATATATATATATATATATATATATATATATATATATATATATATATATATATATATATATATATATATATATATATATATATATATATATATATATATATATATATATATATATATATATATATATATATATATATATATATATATATATATATATATATATATATATATATATATATATATATATATATATAAATGAATGACAGTCTACAGGTAGGGGAAGGGTGAAGGGAGGAGGAAGGGAAATGGGGAGGGAAAATTAAGGGAAGGAGGGGAAGCTACATTCCGCTGTCAGAAGAGAATAAAAAGCATCTCCACTGAACAAAGACAGTAAATAAAGAATATTGTATTTCTACAATTCTCACTTAGGTGTGTCACTTAGGTGTGTCTGAGTGTTTGTGCGTGTGTAGGAGGGGAGAAGGTCTGTCTCTCGTGCAACAACAGACGGACCCAGTGTCGCCACATTTCCACATCACCTACTTTCACACTCGCCTAAATTTTAAATTAATTCAACCATTGGTAAAATCTAACGTATATAAAACGGTATGTGCTTTCCTTTACAGTCATTTCCCATAAACATCCTTATCAAGTTAATCACAATCACTTTTTACAATGATTGTTTTTACAATTATTAAAACAATTTTAAATAGATTTACGTTACTTTGATTAGATGGAAACCTAAAGCGGTTACTCTGTTGTCATCTCCATTTGACGTATCAATCGAAACATTGTTCAATCAGCTTCCGTTGCTTCATGATTCAGCATCAACAACCATTCTTTGATGGCTCTTTATTCAGTCATTATTTATTAAATAAACATATATATAAATATGCAAATAACTGAGAATACAGGCCAATGAATCATATAAGTAAAAATATATTTGACTACAATAAACCCCTAAAAAGTGTGGACTTTTTTTCCACAATTGGTTTGACAGACCATACCTATTGGCATTAGGTATGTAGTGAAGTGTTGTTGCCAAAGCACCCCATAAACCTCATTTAAACCGAATTTATAACGATACAAACCATCGTGATGCTACGAAGTAGTCACTATAACGAACTCCAAAGGTAAAAACGAAGAGGAAAAAATTGAATTAATGAGAAAATTCGCATTTGAACTAATAAAGAAAAAGGATACACCGTCATCATACATCTTGCACGTCACGCGAATGAGGAGACAGCTGAAAAAAAAATTCTTTGGACCTGCTGGTTTGGGTTCATTGCAGTACAGCTATGAAATACGTATTATAACGAAGCCAAAAATATTTAATTTAGCAATACAACCAAGCAGTGAGGTATACTGTATGTTTAACACATTAATAATTATCATGAATTATGATCAACATTCACGTAAATTCTGATACAAAATTTATGTAACGGGTTTTATTGCTGTAGGTTAATCATACCTCTGGCAGTGCCAGAAGAAAAGGTGAAGCGTCCGGTGAAAAATGAGAATAAACCCAGAAACTGAAGGAAAAGGTGACGTAAAAACGAAAATTTCATTTTTTTTGTCTGTGATTTTTATGTCTGTCACGGGGTAGGGGTTTCGTTTTGAGTTAAAAACCTTTCTGGAGTGACATAGAGGCCATGTGCAAAATTTTGTCTGGGTCTGTCAAGCGGTTCGGATTCCTATAGAAGCCAAACAAATATACAAACATCACTTTTATATACTGTATATACTTGCTGGCCAACCTGACACTGTCCAGAAAAACTGTGAATGACATTCGATAAACTATCTCTCTCTCTCCCGCTTTCTCCTCCCTGACACCACCAAGTTTACCTATCATTTCTTCTGTCAGTTCATTGAAACTGCTGTTAAAACTTACGTGTAGACAACAGTTTGTGGGCGGGGACAGAACGGATGAACTGGTGGTATTATCTAAATATCTTCCGACCAACTGACAGGTAATTGCACGTGGACAGGTTAGCATCAATTTCGTGACAGTTTGTCACTGTATTTCATCTGGGAAGTATCTCAGACGCTCTAGTCAGAATATGAAAAAATTATGTATAAGCTTATTCATTTCACTGTTAGACCCTTCAACGCTATTTGTAGGCCGTTATAAGTTCAAACCATACAATAAAAATCTAAAACAATATTTCCATGTGCTACAGACAATTTGTAATAGGCCCTAGGCCAATGATGTCTTTTTAGGCAATATGTGCTACTATATTGAATGTAAACTTCACTGAACCAACCCTCAGTTCTAATTAAACTCATTTATTAATATTGACGTCTTTTTTTTAATATGAAATATTTAGTCTATACTCATGCCTTTTTACGTCTTTCTTATCATTAAGAGTTAGCCTTCCACATCCTCGTCATGTTATTAAGGAAAAAAGTGGCAAAAACACTCTCCTATACGCTAACTTCAACTCGTGATATATATTTTTTATATTGGTTTTTGGGACGTTTTTAACGTGATGAAATAAATGACAATTCATTATCTTTACAATAACATCAAATTCCTTAAAGCAGAATCGTATATACAGTTACACGTACGGCATCTATAAACTTGGTCAATTCGTACAATAACGTAATCATGAATCAAACAAAATTTTTTCCTTCTTGGAGGAATGTTAGGCAATCGGTATTTATAATTTTGAACAAATATGCGTTGATAAAAGATTGAAATGAATATATATCATTCTAAAGGTTGAAACAAGGAAGAAACGAACGAATTAATGAAGAAATTTGCATTTTAACGAATAAAAAAAAGGAAATATCGTACATGTTGACGTCGGTCTTAACCAGCAGCTACTTAAGATACAGCGTCAGTTGGCTATGTATTTATTAAATTATTATCACAATTGTAATTTCAGACACCGTAAAAAGAGCTGCAACTGTTTTCGCACTCAAGAATTTGTATTTTATTGGCAAGGTATAATTAAGATACGTTAGGCTAAAGATGAACACTAGAAAAATTATGGTATTTTCGTTGCAAGTAATTTTTTTAAATGTGAGGGTAGTTTTATCGAAGAAACATTTAGTCTGCTAATACGCATGCGCAGATGGTGATGGATTTGCTTTGCCTCGTCGATGAATTATTTCTTGACCTCCAAAGTTGCGCCCATAGACACAAAGTTTTTTTGTGGATTAAGTAGTTAGATATGATGATGGTAATACCACAGGGTACTTAAGAATTTGTATTTTATTGGCAAGGTATGATTAAGATACGTTTGGCTTTAAACACTGAAAAGAAGGTGGTAATTTCTCAGCGAGTGATTTTTTAATGAGGGGTATGTCTATCACAGAACATTTGGTTTGTTACATTTTACCGTGGCGAGGATTGCAAACCACATTTAAACCAATACGGGTTTTCAATGTTAATTTTAATGAGGTAATAAACGGTTACTTTAATAATTCTCATAAAATATGATGATCAAATTTAACGTAAGTTCTGGTCAAAAATTGATGTTATAGAGGTTTTGGATTTATGGTAGAGATTAACCATACGTCTGGCAGTGCCGGGAAAAAAATGTGGAGCGTCAGGTAAAAAAATTAGATTAAACCCACAAACCTGAAGGAAAAGATGACGTAAAAACTAAATTTTCATTTGTTTTGTCTGTATTTGGGGGTGACGTTGAGGCCGTGTGCAAAATTTTGTCTGGGTCTGTCAAGTGGTTTGGATTTCTATAGAAACCAAACCAATATACAACATTCATTTATATTTATATATATATATATATATATATATATATATATATATAATTTATTTATATAGTATATATATATATATATATATATATATATATATATATATATATATATATATATATATATATATAAATATACATATATAATTTATTTATATAGTATATATATATATATACATATATATATATATATATATATATATATATATATATATATATATATATATATATATATATATATATATATATATATATATATATATATATATATATATATATTTTTATATATATATATATTTATATATATATATATATATATATATATATATATATATATATATATATATATATATATATATATATTTATATATATAATTTATTTATTTATATATATATATATTAGCTCCATGCGCCTGTTTTTACCCTTTCAACTGGGTTTTTCTACACTTTTAGGGGTTGTACTGGTGGTGCATCTGTTTGTTGTCGGCCAAATGGAATGTTCCTTCGCCGTGTTTAGTACTGGCTTGGGGGTTGGGTACCCATACGTTAACAAGTTATTGCACTTGCGGACGGGATATGAACCGTTCGAAACAGACGTAGCCGTGCTCTGTCTTGTGAAGATCGCGTATGGAAACCCCTTGTTGGATGGACTTCAGGGGTTAATTACAGGTTAATTACACTCGAGCGCCAAAAATTAAATGTAAACTCATAATTCCAACCAAAAACTGTAGAAAAAGTCAAGTTAGAAGGCAGTCGCCGCCGCGGAGCTACTACATATTTCTACCATATATACACACACACACATATATATATATATATATATATATATATATATATATATATATATATATATATATATATATATATATATATATATATATATATATGACTATTTATCACATACGTGATTATATATATCAGAAAGCTACAAATATAATATATATATATATATATTATGATATATATTACAGCGACGGATAGGTGTATATGACACACACAACCAGTCGGCCATAGTGTCACATATATTCCTCGTCCGTGTTTATATATATATTATCAATAAAATTCCCTTCGGTAACATATATGAAATATATTATTTGAGGTAGAGTGAATTGATATTAAAGGACGTTTGTATTGATTTTATATATATATATATATATATATATATATATATATATATATATATATATATATATATTTATATATATATATATATATATATATATAAATTTATATATGTATATATATACAGTATATTATCTATATATATATATATATATATATATATATATATATATATATATATATATAAATATATATATATATATAAATATATATATGTATATATATATATATATATATATATATATATATATATATATATATATATATATATATATATATATATATATATATATATATATATATATATATATATACCATATAGCCTACATATCAATATCAATGGAAAGTTTGGAGGAGAGGCTGCGTCCTCACGTCAGCAAAGGCACTGACACACAAAATATTCATGTAAAGAATACAAAATGGACATAACTGGACAAAGGAAGCTAAGTAACTATAATAGAAAAGCAGGGAAGGGGAATAAAAAAAAAAAAAAGTAAAAAGACCCGTATGCTGGTTTATGTGTATTCTCTGCTTCGAGAGATATGGTAATGGATTTCAATCGGACAAAGAGTGGTTACGAAACCAGTTTCTTTTGGAGCAACCCCGCCCCCACCACCAACCCTCACCCTCCATCCACATATTCAGTGGTAGTGCTTCCAAGGTTGCCTGTGGATAGATAATGCCAAAAAATCGTAAATTTTTTTTTTTGTAACAGCGAATCAATGTGACAAATTTAATATCAAATTACCCTGATATTCATGTTAACGGTTACCAGGAAGCTACAATTAATTTCAGATAGCTTTTATCTCTGAAAAAAAAAAACTACAAATGCCATGTCATTTAACGAAAGCAGATAGGTTTCCGTTGGAATAGTCTGCACATGATCTTTACGTTACGGCACTCAATTCCTGCTTTAGTCTCAGTTACCGATGTTTCCGGCTATGAAACCGAAAATAATAACTGACATGCCGATAATATACCTTGTAAAAAGTGTCAAAGTACAAAAGTAAATTTAATAAGATGTCACGTGCGTTATAAAGTGTTAAATTTTTTATATTTTCGTTCACTGTGGGTTTCGACTGCTACGTTTCAGATTTATTCATATTGTAATAGTAATAATTCTAATTATAATTATACTGATCATCTGATGATGGCGATGTTTGTACAGCTTATACTCTGACAGATAATGAATCATCATTTCCTTGATTTCCACGAAGGAAATTTAAGGCCCTCTACAAAAATAAACACAAGAAGATAGTTATAGGTACCAAAACTCAACAAATATATGACTGGAGACAAGATGTTAAAAGTATAAGCCAGCGAACATTTAGGCACATGGCATCCATACTTTTTATTACTTTACCGCAAGAGTTAAAACGATGCGAAAACTTAGTACAAAATATATACATAATACAAAAAAACTTACGGTACATAGGCAGTTAAAAAAACTGCCAACTTAAAAAACTAACATTTATGTACTATCATTTAGGAAAATGATATTGTAGGTCATGACAATATAAAACAGGGGCCTGTAGGACAAGCAAATATGATAAAAACCTAGCAAAGCAATTTCAGGAAATCCTACATGTTATGAAAACCATGATCTACGATCCCAGGCGTATGTAACACTTGCATGACAAAAAATCAACATGCAGGCAACTTTCAAACTAAACATTCAGTACACCGACCTAACAACAAAATCGTTTAAGGTAACCCTAAAATTTATAGGTTACACTTACCTTACAGATGAGCTGTGCGAATCCTGTGACCACTCCAGATCATGTCTTGAGACGGCAGGTCGAACTTTGGGTTGGAGTGGTACTTGGAGTGGTCACTCCTGACTTACTTTGCTAATTTAATGCGCCAGTGGGTACCAATTACTTCAAGGCTTCTGTACTGCTTTGAAGCAAACCACGGACTTGATTACTACCTTGAAGATTATTAAGCTATCACATACCCACATTACTTTCAACGTGGTGTTCAGTTTGACACCAAACATTTCTTTAAGGTGTATTTTGGGTAATACCACATTCTTTGTGCGATAATACTTGATGTTGGAATGCTGTCACTTCGAAATAGGGTTTTCCTGTATTGGTGAATGGAAAATATAGTTTAAAAAGTTCTTAATATTTTTCGGTCATTCCCATTTTTACAAATTAGTCCTTAAATTTCTCCATCTGGCATGTACTCTGCAACAAGCACCTGGATAATAGGCACAATCCAAGTGATTAACTGTATAACACTTCTCTTTCAAAAATCTGTACACCAACACACAAGCCAAGAATATTCGACTACTTTTCTGTGAGCTTTTCCGTGACATCACAATAATTCCAGTTGAGGTAAGTTCAATCCCAAAACGTTCTGGACTTAACGAAATCAACACTCATTCCTGGTTCACGGATCAATCACCGGAATCTCAATAAAAAGTCTCTTACCGAAGATTTTGTTAAAATCAGCAGTCTTATGAAAACCAGCGAGTCACACAAACTTCAAACGTTATGGACCATACAGCCTTGTATAATTAGCAGACGAAACACTTAAAGCACTTAACGATGGTCACTAAAACACTTCACTAAAAAAAATGGAACATAATCCTTAATCAAGTAAACGTTCAGAAACCGTCAAATGGCAAGGCAAGCACTACGCACAACCTTGACATATCGTCGAACTGAGGCGCAAGAAACGAATTACGTTATCCGTGAACTGGTGGTAAAACCAAAAGGAGACAACTCCGCCGTCGCGTGGCGAGCTACCGGATGTAAACAAACAAGCAAATTCAAAGGAAATAACTCACAGTTCGTACAAGGCCGCAGTGGAATATATTTTTACATTGTTATGGTCGACTGAAGGGAACTGAAAAAGATAGGAAACCCGTTTACAGTTAATTTTGATAATTTGTTTCCTTTGTGATATGTTGGTCACGGGTAGAAACGGAACTAGTGTAATTTCAGTGGTTGCTTGACATGTCATTTTTTCCCATTTAGAGACTAGCGCCAGAAAAAAGTTAAGTATACCTTAGTTTTACCAGACCACTGAGCTGATTAACAGCTCTTCTAGGGCTGGCCCGAGGAGCAGATTCTTTTTGATCTCGTAAGTCTCTGTTTATCGAATATCAGACTAACTGACGCTTGTATCCAGTCACAACTGGGTCGAATGATAGGCGTCGGGCTAAAATTGTTAACGGAAGTGTGTGTGTGTGTGTGTGTGTGTGTATATATATATGTGTGTGTGGGTGTGTGTGTGTGTTTGTGTGTGGTATCTCTAACAGTCATCACTACATGGTAACAAAATAATGACTGATTTCGGCATCAGAACAGCAACGAAATAGGATATTACAGATATTAATGTGGTCGACACCAATAAATTCTTAGGTATTGAAAATAGATTTATTTTTAATTTTTTGTGCCTGTTGGGGGGGGGGTAGGATAATGCCCAAGGACTTTGAGCATGCTCCAAAACGGAAGTTGTTATCAGATTCTGGAGAGAGAGAGAGAGAGAGAGAGAGAGAGAGAGAGAGAGAGAGAGAGAGAGAGAGGGCGGGAGGTTGGTGTGAGTTTCTCCAAGAATAAGTCTATTCATTCACTCTGTTGATATAGCTCCATGTAGTTGCGTGTTTCCGTCACTACTATACTGAAGAATGAAAGGACAAAAATCCTCTTTCCACTTGCTTTTGCTTCCAATTTTATTTATCCAATGACTCTACTGTACAGTACCGACGCCAGTCCAGCAGAGAGCTCTCGAATTTCACAAGAGAAAAGGCACATTTAACTGCAGAGCGCCTTCATTTGAATACACATATCGCTGTAATCTTCTAGATTGTAATTTCCCTCGGCTTCCCCCGTTTCATTTATCTTCGCCTACCTGTCAAGGATTCCATTTATGCTTCGCAGAACTGATAGGACGGCAAATGAAACTCAGACTATCAGACCGTGCAGGTAGGTTTGGGTCTCTCTTTAATTGCTGCAGACAAATCTACTGAAACGTCAACTGGATGGAGAGGGACGAAAATGGAAATGATTGTTTTAATGGTAATTAGTGGAGCTTTGTTGATTTTGCAGGACTGAGCAGGTTTGAAGATATCTTGCGGTAATGTATAAGAATGCTTATAGATGATGCTTCGAAGATTCAAATAGTCTGTATTTAGGTTGATGGAATAAGCCTCTGTGAGTCTCTACAAACCTCTTTTCTAAGGCAAAACATTTAGAACTTCGCCACCTTACTATTCATAAAGATATCGGTAATAAAATATTAGACTATAAGCACACGTCTTTATTATGTGTTGTGCAGAGAATAAGTTCAAAACCTTTGCCAGCTAAATGAAAAATATAAAGCTTTAGACCACTTATGCAGTTACAAACATGGATATCAAACCTCGCGAATGAAATAAAAATATAAGAAAAATGCATTTAGTTAAATGGAAATAAAAAATAATGCCTTTGACAAAAAAAGCACGTTAACGGCAAAGAGTTACTTCCTTTCGTAAAGTAATCTTTAAAAAACTGCATTCAGTTGAGAGCATTTAATTTTCCAATGAATAAAAAACTTTAGTCTTCCAAATGATTTGCTTCACGACCGCACTGACATACCACAGCAATTGGACGTTTTGATGCAGACACGCGTCTCATTAGGAGTGACAGATCTCTAAATTTTATTCGGACACGAGACAGCTCGACCATCATGTGTTGCAAATAATTTGAATGTATAACTGCATTCAGTCACTCACAGGTAAATATTTTAAAGGGAGGATGATTATATTTTAGCACACACAAATGGAAGGAATACCTTTTTTACAAATTGTATTGTTTTTGTGCGTTCATTTGTTAAAATTTTAAAGTCTTTCTAATGCTCATGGTATCTCTCTCTCTCTCTCTCTCTCTCTCTCTCTCTCTCTCTCTCTCTCTCTCTCTCTCTCTCTCTCTCTCGATATTCAGTATCATCTATTGTCTAAAACCCAGTAATGACAAAACAGATCAAGCGAAAAATCCTATCATCACTGCGACGGAAGCCTCTATTTCCAAACTGAATTCAGATATTGCATTTAGTCCTTCCAGTAAAGGAATACACAAATGACATTTGCGCCACTTAGACAATATATTTGAGAGTACATTTGAACATGCATATAATTTATGGTTGATTAATAAAAGTGATTTTCTAGGATGGATTGGTCTGAAATTTTAGATGAATAGCTAATTTATGATACGATTTCTCTGCCTGCCTGTCTGATTCTCTCACACATACACACACACACACACACACACACACACACACACACACACACACACATATATATATATATATATATATATATATATATATATATATATATATATATATATATATATATATATATATATATATATATATATATATATATATTATATATATACATATACTGTATATATATACGTTATATATATATACGTTATATGTATATATATATATATATATATATATATATATATATATATATATACATATATATATATATATATATATATATATATATATATATATATATATATATATATATATATATATATATATATATAGCCCATAAGCTATTTCAAATTTAGGTGTGGACCTAAAGATAAACGACACGGGTACTGGATGTCCCTCCTTTACCACCTGACTCCAAAATGAACTCCAGAATTTCAGCTCCTTCATATAACTACACAGAAACCTCATCTACAGCAGATTTTCCACAAAATCAAATACTGCATCCCTCACCTATAACCTTGCACGCACCTTCGCGCTTCCTAAATGCTGAGGACCCTTCCAGTTCCACAAGTCTTCCATCCAATCTAACTACAAATGTTTCTGTCTGTCTCTCATTCTCCTTAGTATCATAGAACTTCCCAATTATTCATTTAATTTCCTCCACATTTTCAAAGTACCCCAAACATGGCTCACTTTTTTTAAAAACTAAGCCGTAAGTTCAACACACTGGGGAAGATTGCAAGTCACTGTCATCATTTCATAATCGAGAATTTAGGCTAAAAAATAAGTTTTCCTTTTACACAGTAAACAAAACTTATCTAATTTATCTTCCACATTGTTTTAGACATTGTTAATTTCTATTGCTTCTGCTGTTTATATGTTCTCGCCTTCACATGCAACCTCCACACTTCACTGTAAGAAAGTAGAATCTATTTAATTAACAGTCCAATTAAACAATGCAACTTTACTTTTACATACGTTTCTCCTCTGCCATATATATATATATATATATATATATATATATATATATATATATATATATATATATATATATATATATATATATATATATATATATATATATATATATATATATATATATTCTTAATGCACCCATCTTGTTGTTCACCTCTTCTTTCATCCTACCATTATCTATTACATGTAGAGTCTGGTCACTTCCGTTCTTACATGTCCCATTGATACACATTTCCTCATCTTCAGGATCCTATTTCATTTCCTTATCTACTCTTGCTTACACTGTTATTAGCATTTGCCTTTTGTTCGCATTTCCAAAGTCTTTTCTTATTCTTACATTATATCATCAGTAAATGCCACTCCATTAAGAAACTTTTCTTACCTTATAACTTAACCATTTCATACCCAGTCCTTTTACTAGCTCCTCTCATTATTCCATTCATGAAGATACCTAATGACCAATGATATCTAACAGATATTTGTCTTGGTTCTAATTTTACAACAAATTAATAATCTTTATTTTTTTACATCTGAAATTTCTAACAGTAACATTACTTCCATTGTAATCGTTTTTAATTGCAAAAAAAAAAAAAAATCGTCTGCATACTTCCTCAATAGCCTACAAAATACCGCTCTACAGCCTTCTTTGTACTATTATATTACCTTTATACAGAAAAAGACGTGCCTAGTAACGTCACACTTTCATCTAGTCTGAAAGGAAAATGGAAATAAGGGATGGAACTGGCTGCATAAAACGGGTGGGAAACTAAAGAAAAAATCACTTTTACACGATCGATAATTATTTTGAAACCAAAGGGCCGTTAATAAATTTGTGTGCATCATAACATAGTGGAAAATCCAATTTCTCTTCGTTTGAAATGCAGTGATTTGGGTTATTTTTCAAAAACATGTGATACGAATATTCTTGTTAAATTCCTTGTTAATTATCATTGACAATGTAACAGATAGTTCACTTTGAAGCATAAATAGAATATTTAATTGGCTAAAACATCATTTACTCAGTTAGTAAAAAGCGCAACAGAATTAAATTTTTAAAAATCCAGCTATTTACTGGCTGCTTTCATCTGCAAATACACGTGAATGTGTACATACATATTTCATGAGAATTCTTTTATGTAGTGGGAAAAATATTTGCATTTTTTAACCGTTTTGTTCTGCGAAAAATATTATGTCTTTTGGGAGGAGTCTAACAGTACTCAATAATTTATTAGGATCACTTGCTAAAAAGTCATTTAGTATTCGTCTAAATAATCAGCTTTTCAGAGAAGTTTTCCATTTTCGTGCTACTCAAATGTTAACTGGGAGGTTTCAAGTATTAAATAAAACAATAAATAATTTCCTTGATTTGAATGTTAATCAACCTTGGGCCAAAACTCTCTCTAGCCCCACGCCTGTTGGATCGTTAGGCGATTAAGAAGAAATTTATATTCTTAATGCTGCTTCATCTTGATAAAACGTCTGATGGTTTACTCAGCAGTAGTTCGACTAGATTCATGATCTCGTGAATTTAAGTTACTCGGAGCAAAATTATTTGCGCTCTCAGGTAACGTCCATGAAATAAAAACATTCTGATATAAAGTAAGATATGGGATTATGTAACACTCGGTGTTCAAAATTTGAACACCATTTTCCAAACACTATAAACACTGTTCTTACGAAGAGTGTGAGTTATGCACGAAACTGTAAGTGTTACGCAAGCCCATATCTTACTTTATATCAGAATATTTTTATTTCGTGAATCATAACTGAGAGCAAAATTCCCTTGCTTCGAGTAACTTAAATTCACGATAGCATAAATCATGTCGAACTACAGCTGACTGTGCCATCTAACGGTTTTTCTTCAAGATGAAGCAGTATTAAGAATACAAACAACTTCTTAATCACCGATGGTTTGTCTAAACGATCGAACAGAGAGAGAGAGAGAGAGAGAGAGAGAGAGAGAGAGAGAGAGAGAGAGAGAGAGAGAGAGAGATTACTAATAAAAAACCATTTAAAAAGGAGTTTTTGAAATCAGCTTAACCAAAAAGTTCATTCAAGCTAATAAGATGTAATGCTGAGAACGTTTTAAATCCGATTTGTGTAATTTACTTGCCCTCCTAATAATATTGAATTTCTGGATGATTTTCCATCATAAAGATTCTTGAATTTTAAGCTACTATATGACATGTATTTAGATATTTGAGAATTAATTCACAGACATCACACATTTTAATAGATGCTAAATTAGTTCATACACTGTTGGCATAAAAACATGCGGAATGTCATCGAATTCCTAAATCAGACGAAATCGCAGCAGAGTGAATTTTCGCTTTAAAAGTTCTAGCGGAGACCTTATTTTTGAAGTGTCTTTTTTCCTTAATAGCTGCCCAGCAATGTATTTCTTTGTGCGAAGGTGAACGGAGCCGAAAGCTCAATATACTAACAACGAAACACATCTGAAGGAAAAAGAAGAGTGGAAGATAAGGGCATGATAAAGGGTGGGTTCTAAACCTGTTAAAAAAATTATATCTATAACTGAAACGTATATATCCAGATTATTCGTATGGCCTTTTATTGTTTCAAGATCCCTAGTTAGTGCAGCTATCACAACTCTACTGGAAATAATATAAAATAAAAATGAATGTCTCTCGATTGGATTATAACCCTTGTCTATGCGTGAGGAAGTATTAATTTCAACCGTAAGTTGCTTACACCAAATAACAACAGAATATTATTATTATCTTAACATATCCTCATATACTACCCAGGGGCATAAACCAACTCGGTTACTTTTAAGCTATTTAGATATAATGTGTCTGAGAAATATAAGTGCAATAGCTTCACAGTAAAGAGTGTATTAAAGGAAATGGAATTTAAATTTTCCATTTTTTCTTAGTAATTCTGCATATATTTAATCTTCTCGAATATCAAAATAGAACACTTTTTTTAATGAACGATACAAACATTTGGCTTTTTATTGCTTTCGTAATAAGTATTTATTGATTTTATTTATTATATTTCCCAGCCCATATGAAGATCTTTACTTTTTCATCTACCAAGGTTCAAAATAACTAATTTTATTTAAATTCTACATAAAAATATTCATAAATTACTCAGTCACTATTGCATATACGGGACTCGTAGTTATAAAATGAATATTGCATATTTTTGCTTACTGTATTAGATGTTGACGATGTTCATTCGTAATTTTCTAGTCTACATTAAACGTATTTTAATATTTTTTATATATCACAACCACTGGAATGCTCTTTAACAGGTTTTACAAACCTTCTGATAGAGTGCATTAAATGTTATAATTATGCGCATTTTCCGGATCAATACTGTATATATTTTTTCAATTTCTCACCAGCATCAGAAATGTTGAATTATTTTCTGAGTATATGACTGCAAACCTTATCATAAAGAGTACTTAATGTTAGTTATGAGCATATTTCTAACAATATTGTATATATTTTCCCCATTTCTCACCAACATGAGAAATGTTAAATTATTTTCTGGGTATCTGATTACAAAAACGACTTTAAATTTTTTCCCCCTGTGAATGCCTGGACTCCCAAATGATATTTGAAAAACCATGAAGCATATCACAAGAGGAGTGAATCTGAAACATTTGAATTTTAAAAAAGGGGAAACAAATGGAACTTTCCCTTTAGTTTATTCTTGGAACAGGGTGTCAACAAAAGGGAGGAAAGGGGAAAAGGCTAATACCTTCGGTTCTCAATTTGAAAAGATTTATTTTTCCATGATTGTAGGACGTATTTTTTAATGTGTAAAAGATGCGTTGGGTAAAAATGACAAAAAAGGCGCAAAACTTAGAATGAATATGTTTGAAATTAATCATGAAAACTTTTAACGATTCATAAATGCGCTCAAAATAGAAACCAATTCGAAAAATAAATGTTTGTGACAAGTGACAAATATGCCTGACACTGCACAACTCTTGAACCGACGCTGGAACAAAGGAGTGTCTGGATAATGGTCAAAGGCGTCTCGTTTTCTCTCGTCATTTGGGACAAAGTTTTTTTTTTTTTTCTTTTTCAAACCTCGACGCTGAATGAACGGGGTTTCTCCTTCCTATTTTTCCCTCGAAAAACGAGACCAGAATTCTGAATCGAGTGCCAATACGAGGATCGAAACGCTTCTTTGATCTCGTCCTCGCCAATGAAAACATTTCTTCTTCTTGCTTTTCTCGTTCACGATATCCGTGTCAATTTGGTAGTCTATTTTCATTCCCTGTGTTGGAGTACAGGAAGCGTACAAATGAATACGAAGCTAAATTTCATATTTTTACGCTACTATAATTTCAACAGGCAAACGTTAACGATAAATCACACGAGAAAGGTTATGGAATATTAGTCAATATTGAAAAAAGCTGTGGTTGCAACGATTTTTCTTACAGGCATTTTACCTTGGCTGAATACATTTCGTAAAGGAAGTGTAAAAATAAATATGAAGCTAGATATATGTGATGTTTACGTTACTATCAATTTAATAGGAAAAGGTTAACGTTATGGAATCTTAAAATCAATATATTCCTTACAGACATTCACTTATGATGTCTACAGCTAGTAAAAGTCGATATCATCTCTGATTTTCTGTCATTTTAACTGCACTTGTTTCTCTTCCTCACCTTGCCTACTTTCTTCTGTCTGCGTTGCAATGATTTTCAGCTTTATTTTTTTTTTAGCATACAAATTTTTTTGTCTCTGGTTTTTCTTAATTTCCTGCAGATATTTTTAGTGTATTTGGGAAAAGTTTCCAGACATTCATGTTTTATTAAAGGTGCAAGCAAATAACAGCCTAAATGGTAGACAAAAACTATTATACATATTTTAGTAGATTTAGATACACAACTTACGCTGAAGTAGACACATACTGTACACTGTCTGGTGGTGAGTTTTTGACCAACTTTCGCCCGATATGGCAAACATATATTTGTTTTATATATATATATATATATATATATATATATATATATATATATATATATATATATATATATATATATATATATATATATATGTGTGTGTGTGTGTGTGTGTGTATATACACATACACACATGTATGTATGTATGTATGTATATGTATATATATATATATATATATATATATATATATATATATATATATATACATACATACATACATACATACATACATATATATATTGTGAAAACCGTGTTAACTGTTCACACGGTAAAGCTAAATAATAGCTGACGGGAAATAAAAGGTGAATATAATGAATACGAGATCAGACCTGCATTCAACGGATGCCTCATCTTTACTTTCAGAATTAGATATATACTTTTCACCCTTGGTGCAGGGCAGCTAATTGCATCAACTTAGTAAATTTAACTGGCATTCATTTGCCCGAGCTTAGCCTTATGGAGTTCCCTTAACTCACGCTGGGAATGTAATTAAGCAGAAATTTATTGTGCAAAGGAAGAGAGCATTTCATTCGTGCAGGATACTGTTGACTTCCGCTGATGAGTAAAGGAATTGTTATTCGTTTATATATTGCATTCCTTGCACGACTTAGCGTGCCCATGATATTAAATATTTAACATATAAGATATTTAATATATACGAGCTAAATAGTCTCCCTTCGACAATATTTTAGAGCGTGCGTTTCAGCAGGTCATGTTAGCTAGCTAACTGCCCTCATACTTCTTTCACCCATCTTAGCTATTAGGTAAAAAAAAAAAAAAATCAGTGTTGCTAACCTATGTGCACTCGAGTTTCCAATGTCTTCTTCTTCTCCTTTTAATGTGCTTTTTTTTCCATTTGTATGGCGTAAGCACGGTGCCTTCCTTTGAAGGACTTTTGATTTGGCTTTGGGGTAGACTTTGTGGTCTCGATCGGCTGCCCTGCCTGTCATCGGTTAGAAGCCTTAGACCATGGTAGCGTAAGTACATGTATTGTACCAGTCACCAGCGCCCTTTCTCCCAGCAGCAAAGAGTCGTTGCGCGGTTAGGTCGACAGTCGAGACGTGTGAGGCGTCTGTTATGTTTTCAGATGTTTTATATATCCTTTATCAATTTTATTCATTTAAACTTTTGTTCTGCTGTGGTATAGGTCAAAGTCGTTCTGTTTTGTTTGATAAGATCGTGAATTTGAAGAAGGTTTCCTGTTTGCTATATTCATGTGATATTTGACGATTGACAATCATACGTGTAAACGTTACTTTTCTAATTATTTTCTGCGTATTTTGTTCACTCACATCTTTGATTTATGCTCAAAATAAGTATATCTAGAAACTTTCCTCGTATTTTACCCAGAATGTTTTAAATGTCTGAACATATTTAAACATATTCAGAACGTGGGGAAATTGAACAAAATTTACAATTTCCCATAAACTCTCTTAATAATTTAATGAAAATTTAAATTTCCTATTCACAGTTACTACTGTAGAACAAAATCGTTATGACCGTTTTTAGGAAATATCAAAACATGTTCTTTAATGTGGAGTCATTTTGAAATTTGTATGACTCGCATATTAATAACAAGAAATTATGGCTGGCCCAACTCGCACCTGTTTGCCCATGGAATAAAGTCAATTACTGAATCAGTAAAACTCATTTTGTGACCATAGTAATCTTCAGTCTTATAATAGAGCATGTTTGCTGGTACTTCACACTAACATCTGCAGTTGTAGAAGGTATATTTAATATTGGCTTTCATTCAAAACTTCCTTATTAAATGAAAACTCTCGATTCCGATACAACGGAAACCTTAAATCTTGGGCCCAAATGTATCTTCTCATCCTTATTCTTTTGGCTGTGAACTTTCACTTTCCTTTGCCCTGTGCTTTCTCTCTAAACTGCCCTTTCCTCCATTCCTCAAAATTTTGTCCACTCTTTTGTCATCAGTAATCGTCTCTCACGTTTACTCTCCGGGATCTCTCTCTCTCTCTCTCTCTCTGTGTATATACACAAACACACACACACACTATATATATATATATATATATATATATATATATATATATATATATATATATATATATATATATATATATATATATATATATATATATATATATATGTATATATATATATATATATATATATATATATATATATATATATATATATATATATATATATATATATATATATATATATATATATATATATATATATATTTTTTTTTTTATAAATATTACTGCTGTTCGCCCTCGATGTATTTAGGTGTAGGAATATTAGTCCGATTGACCTCGACAGAGAACATCTCTTAATCGTAGGCTAGGCAATTCAAAAATAACAATCACCGTAGTAGACAAATATAGGCTGGAAAGTTTATAAACAAAATATGCTAGGGCATTAGGGACCTAAGCCTCAGAGAGGGTTTATGCTCAATGACCCCTAGTTATGGTGGCCCTTAAGCTTTATTCTATGCATTCGATATGCCTTTGTCAAGGTCGGATTGCCCGGCGGTATGCCGCCTTATCTGGCGGAACATTATAGGTCGGGCAGAGAGATTCCAGGGTCACTGAACCAGGTGTATATATGCGTGCCGAACGATATTCTTTGTTCTTTATTACTTTTACTCCTACGTCTATCTTAATTAGTGAATTGGGAAGACTGCCAGAATACGACTCCTGAGGTATCGTTTGCGCAGCGACTCGACATTCACGGTAAGTCCGATTCTTGTTGAAGCTTCGTCGATTGACTAGTACTTTTCTGTATTTCACATTTTTCTTTGTTTTCTTCCTTCAGCCACCACTTAGGGTATATGTGTTTACGAAGTCTAGATTAAGCCAAATTATTATATTGTTAGCTTCAACCCCGTTATTCCAGTAAAATACCTAGGATTTAGGGTAAGCAAAATCAGGTTAAGTCTCGAGGCTTTTTATGCCTAGCGTCCGAATGTTTGGAAGAACCGGTGCGTTTAAAATCAAATTCATCTCAAATATTCTTTGTTAAGGTTAATAACCCTTAACTGGCGACCTTGGCTAATTAACGACTGTCTTTGAGGTTAACTTTTGGCTTCAAGTGGCAGGTTACGTGTAATCTTGGTTTGCAGGGTTTGAAAACTACGTAAATTGAATAATACATGATCAACCAAGACCCTCACACGTAACAAATATATATATATATATATATATATATCTTATATAATATATATATATATATATATATATATATATATATATATATATACGAACGTATGTGTTTGTATTTATGTATTCGAACGCTTAATCGTTGGAGATCAAAGAATTCACTGTGTTAATGGAATATATATATATATATATATATATATATATATATATATATATATATATATATATATATATACATACATACATATATATATATACTATATATATATATATATATATATATATATATATATATATATATATATATATATACATATATACATACATATACATACAATATACTGTATATACACACACACACATATTTATGTGTATATAATGTACATGCAATATATACATATATATAAAATATATATATATATATATATATATATATATATATATATATATATATATATATATATATATATATATATATATATATATATATATATATATATATATTATACACATATACATGCTCGTATGGGTGCATTTGTGTACTCAATCGGTTCAGTGTTGTAGAACAAAGAATTCACCCACTTTAAGGAATATAAAAGAGAGAGAGAGAGAGAGAGAGAGAGAGAGAGAGAGAGAGAGAGAGAGAGAGAGAGAGACTCGTCATCCCGTAATTCAACAACAATGACGAAGACGAAAGAATGAAGAAAAATTGAGAAAAGGTAGTTAGAAAGAGAGAGGACAAGGGAAAGGAAAGGGAAAGTACGCAGCCAAAAGAATAAAGATGAGAAAATACAGTTGGGCGCAAGATTTAAGGGTTCCGTTGTATGTGTAATTGTAGGTAAATATTTGTGTATCGGAATCGAGTGTTTTTATTGAATAAGAAAGTTTTGAACGGAAGCCAAAAGTAAATATAACATCTACCGTCAAAGATGATATTTACAAGACTGAGGGTTTCCATCTGCTGGAAAGAAAACGTTTTATACCAAATCGATTTAGTGTATAAATACACATGCACACACACACACACAAACACACACACACACACACACACATATATATATATATATATATATATATATATATATATATATATATATATATATATATATATATATATATATATATATATATATATATATATATATATATATATATATATATATATATATATATATATATATATATATATATATATATATATATATATATATATATATATATGTGTGTGTGTGTGTGTGTGTGTGTGTGTGTGTGTGTGTGTGTGTGTGTGTAAATATATTGTAAGTCTAATTCTTTTTAATGAGCCTAAGGGTTTTCGGATAAGGAAAAGACAAGGCAATAATCGATGACATATTCAACCTTTAACTGCAGAATCCCAGTACAGCGTCTGCACAGATTTCTGCAATATTTGCCGTTTTAAATACGTAAACAGAACGCTCATCAGCATCGCGTTGAACCATCTTTTCATACAATGCACCACACTTCTGTAAGCTTTCATGCGCTTCTAGGACGTAATCACATGCGTTCCATAAACTCGCCTGCCCAAATTAGTCACAACTCTCGCTATTTCTCCCTCCTTTCTCCTAAAGCTTTCAAGTCTCAATCATTATTCGCCATCTTGAAGTTACCCATGTTTTCTATACATTACCATGCAAATTAGAAAACTTAAACGAAGGTTTAAACTAAAGAAGATTTGCAGGAACAGAACTTTCTTACCCAGAAAAATCACAGAAAAGTTTTTCAAGACACCTAAAACTTAAGAACTAAGTGGTAAATGTGAAAAAAAAATGAAAATAACGTCCTCCTACATCTCCTGCAACATTTAACCTTAGCATTCTCTTCATGTTTCGCTCTTCTCCTCCCTTCTTCATTTCCAAATGGTCCACCTTTTCCCAGAACATTACCTTCCATTTCCCCATGCTGACCAAGTCTCATTAAAACACTCAATAATTTATCATCTATGCTGACCTCTTTACCCAGTGTTCATTGCATCTCGGTATTTCTTACTAGTCGACACTCTGAAATCCAGATATACCACCTCTTAATAACAATTAACTCTTTCCTTCACTAGCATTCAACAATTTCTTTCTATAAAAAGAGGTGCAGCAAAAAGCCCTTCACACATTTCTAGTTGTCTCCATACCATCTCCTCTCTTCTATGACTCATGAAGACCGCCTGAATTCTCTTCTTGCCTCTTCTATCCTGCAATTTACTTCCCCCATAATTACTGGTACCTTTTAAATTTACTCTCAAACCTCCCTATTAGTTTTTAATTATAATTCCTTCATAGTCTCAACTTAATCAGTCCTCCATCTTATTAATTCAAATCAAATCAGCTCTCATTCATCTTCACCTTCTTACAAGCACTTTTATTCTTATTTAGCGTTGTATATTACTTATTTTGATAACCACTTGGTATTCTATCCATAACATTTTCAAAGTCTCCATAATTCGACAACCGTCTCACTTTATGTAACATTAATTTCCTTTTCAAGGCCACTTGTCGTTCGTATATCTAGACCATAGTTTGGGCTCTCCCTGTCTTCTTTAATATGTTAACTATTTTCGCCTTTTTGTTTCTACAAAGAGATGTTCAGCAGTGCAACCAGCTACTTCTCTTTGTTTAAATACATATATAAATTCTGGACTAACACATTTAACACTTTTTACTACATTTCATGTACCTTTAGCTAAACTTATCACGCCATACATTTTCTGAAATCATAATACAGTTTTAGAACTTCTGATATTTTTCAACTGTTTTAAAACTACCAACTATACCATCGCTTACCATATTGCCTACCTTCGGCCCCCAGTTACTTTTATCGGTCACCTATTTCCCATTTCCATAGAATTAGGGAAAGGTTTTGCCTCTTCGCAACTCTTCTCTTTCCTTCGCATTGAGGTAAATACTGAAATCCACTTGGTAAACATTACAACAGAATATATCTATTATTTGTAACGAATTTCGTTGGGATGCTTAAGGGTTATTTCATAACCATATCAGCAAAGAAGAATTGAAAGTACTTTGAGAAGACACTTAAAAATATACTTAATTTACCCCAGAAAGGACAGCTAAATAGGCATTTAAGCATTTACATGACAATAACGTGAAAGCAAACAAAATACAATGCTCTGACTTACCAGTTTGGTGAAATGATTAATAAACTTATTAACCTATACAGTGAAACATAATTAGAACAATATATACTTACTAAGTCTTACCAATACATATATCTATTTAAAATTTTAATTAATTTTTTGGAAATTCTCTTACCAATATAAGATATACAACAATCAAATGAACGATCACTATTTTGTCCATCATGATTTCCATAAATATTAGTTCAATGGTAAATAAAGCGGAATTTACAATGAAATAATTTCATTGACCATTCATTCGGAGTAATTAGGCTAATATTTATGTTTCATCACTGTTTGGAGGGCGGAACATTTAAAAGTGCGCAATTTAAACTGAGTTTTATTATGAAATAATTTGGCATTCATATTTTTTTTTTGTACTGACAATGGTATAACTCCGAAGATAAATAAGAGAATAGTACACTAACAAATCTATGATATACTTATGCATAAAGCGGAATTTACAATGAAATAATTTCATTGACCATTCATTCGGAGTAATTAGGCTAATATTTATGTTTCATCACTGTTTGGAGGGCGGAACATTTAAAAGTGCGCAATTTAAACTGAGTTTTATTATGAAATAATTTGGCATTCATATTTTTTTTTTTGTACTGACAATGGTATAACTCCGAAGATAAATAAGAGAATAGTACACTAACAAATCTATGATATTCCAAACGAAATAGCAAAATGAGAGAGAGGACGATTTTGGTGGCGAAAAACAAGCTGAAGCTTACCTCTGAAAATTTGAAAAACTGACGGAGGTAGGTAAGACTCGACTTGTAATAGGAATTTCATAAAAGATAAATTATTTTTTACCATTTTGTGAATTCCCACTCAGATTAATTTGAACTGACGCTCATATGACAGTTTTTGTTATTTTCCATCTTCCTTCCACTCAAATACTAATTGGGAAGTTGGACGCATTACAGAGCTAAATATCACGTTATTACAAAATAATTCTTAGATCTAAATATTAATTTTGATTACCAGAGTTAACTGAAGTTGGGTAACTATATGACAGGAACCGTCTAAATAACCCTTGAGCTGCAACTACTACAAGTTATAGAAAATTCTCTAGCACCATCTTTTACACACAAGGAATATTGTTAAAACGAAGAGTATGAGTTCCTGTGATCACTGAGTCCTACTTATGGTCTTATCTTAGTTTGTTACGAGTGATGTTTATTTTCTGGATGTTCCTGAGTACAAATAACTTGGCTCTGAGTAACTTAAATTTATGAGAGAATGAATCAAGTCGAACTACAACTGTTTATCAGGATGAAGTAAAACTAAGCCATCACACTTTTTATCGTGATGAAGTAATATTAAAGAGAGAATTACTTTTTTATCAGCTATGGGTTCCCTGGACGATCCAACAGGCAGAGAGAGAGAGAGAGAGAGAGAGAGAGAGAGAGAGAGAGAGAGAGAGAGAGAGAGAGAGAGAGAGAGAGAGAGATAGGAATAGCCTTTTATAACAAGGTTTTTGAAATCAGTTAAACCGGAGAGTTCACTTTAAGTAATAAGATGTACTGTGGAGAACATTAGAAATTTAATTTGCATAATTGTCTTTCCCTCCCCAACAATATTGAATTCCCCTGATCATTTATAAATCTACTGTACTGTAATATATATATATATATATATATATATATATATATATATATATATATATATATATATATATATATATATATATATATATATATATATATATATAAATGGATGTATGTTTGTATGTATGTTCCAGCATAACTCTGAAATGCATTGAGCAATTTCAACCAAACTTGGTATACATATGACTTACTGTCTCGAAAAGAATACTGTGGGGGTAAGCCATCACTAGCACCAAAGGACACCAAAGTGGGTTGGGGATGGAAGGGCTTCCTTGAAACGGGGCTGTTTATGCCCATAGACTTAGTAACGTTACGAATTTATCATACCTAATTTCGGTATACATATGACGTACTGTCTGGAAAAGAATACTGTGGGGGTAAGACATCAATGGGAAGGGTGAGAGAGAGAGAGAGAGAGAGAGAGAGAGAGAGAGAGAGAGAGAGAGAGAAAGAGAGAGAAAAGGGAAAGTGAGAGAGAGAGAGAGTAGAGTAGAGGGGTGCTAGGGAGGATAAAGAGTGAAAAAAATCAGAGAGAGAAAGAGAGAGAGAGAGAGAGAGAGAGTTAATAGGTTGTCATTCAGACTTATCCCGGGCAGTGCCGGGTTGGTCAGCTAATTTGGAATAAATTTTAATTTCTCTGGCTACTACTTTACATGCATTTAGAGTTTACTAAGAATTAGTTCACAGACTCTATCAGCATTTTCAAAGATTTAAATACTGTTTCAGATGCTACGAACATTTCTAAATCTAAGTTACCCCTGAGTGTAGCTTCACACTGTATATACTGTCGGAGATCTTATTTTTGCATCGCTTATTTCCAAATCATTGCAAAGCGATACAATTCT
>NC_089748.1:58884593-58897093 GCF_040412425.1 Macrobrachium rosenbergii
GGAAGGGAGAGGGATGATTTAAACCATTCGTTCGCCGGGAAGAATTTAAAGGTATTCATTCAAACTGAAGTGAGCTATTTGATTCAACGGAGTTTAAATGGTTCTTCCCGTTTTAAAGTTAGAGGCGGTGTTGCCATTTGGTATTAAGTGATGATATTTTACTAAAATGTACTTTTAAGTATTTTTTATATATTTTAAGGAGCTTTTATAGTTTAAAATAGATTTTAAGCTTATGTTGGATTTAATCTTGTTTCAAATATTTGATGAAATGGTAACACATATATATAGATGAGAAACTTCATGTTTAATGTAAGCGTCTCTTGGAATTCCCAGAAGCCTTCGGAATTTCAGTGTGAATTCAGTTACACGAACTAGACAGAGTTTTAATGTTATACACACACACACACACACACACACACATATATATATGTGTGTGTGTGTGTGTGTGTGTGTATGTGTCTGCGTGTGTGTGTATTTCTGTACTAAAACGCTTCTCTCCTCTGGAACTTTTATGGAACATATATATATATATATATATATATATATATATATATATATATATATATATATATATATGTATGTATGTATATAAAATATATATATATATATATATATATATATATATATATATATATATATATATATATATATATATATATATATATATATATATATATATATATATATATATATATATATAGAGAGAGAGAGAGAGAGAGAGAGAGAGAGAGAAAGAGCTTCCTTGCTCTTCTTTGGTCACAACTCTCTTTCTCTCTCCTTTCTCCTTAAGCTTTCGAATTATGATCACTATTCACAAGCCTAAACTTATCCCTGCTTTCAATATATTATCATGGAGCCAAGATAATATAAACGAAGAAATAAACAACACAGTCGTTAAAGGAATAAAACTTCGTTACCCAGAAATTTTCCCATAAAAGTGTTTCAAGTTAGCTGGAACCACCTTTAAATGAGTGTGGTAATGGAACAGCTACTACCCACAGCTCTTTTCCCTTACATATCTCTTGATAGTAAAAATGATTTCAACATTCTGAAGATTCTTGAATTCAAAAGTGCATATGTATATGAAGATAACCACTTGGAAAATTATAGTTGAATGTCACAACAAAAGTAGAAAAGCATTAATATTCCTCTAGAATACGACAAACATTAAATAAACTCCTTATGAATGTGCAAAATTACTAGCTTTAAATACATGGCTTAATGAATGAGATGCTTTTGAGTCAAGAGTAATCTAACCCACAACAAATTCTCCATTCACTCAATAATTCTCTCAGTAGGACTGAGCTTAAAATAAGATAAGTCAGTTGCTGGAAGCCTTTAAAGATTCCTTAGTGACCTCCAGCTTGTAATTTCCACCTGAATGCTATGACCGCCATATCTATTTCAGGTCTAATATATATATATAATATATATATATATATATATATATATATATATATATATATATATATATATATATATATATATATATATATATATATATATATATATATATATATATATATATATATATATATATATATATATATATATATATATATATATACGGGTGTTTCTTGAAATTAGAGGCCCCCTCCACAGAACAAATGGAAAGTTATGAAGTTTTCTGCTATAGCTTATCTCCAAGTACATTATTTTAAGTTTCTATTAAGCTATTTTTCTTTTTACATTTCTTGTATTTTCAGACCGAGTGACGGAGTTAGATACAGCCATGGCTAACGACTCAGAGGAAATCAGATGGATTGACCGAATCCGGGCTATAACCTTCAGACATGCCAGGGATGCTGGTACATCCTTCATTTCACGTTCCTGGATAGCTAAATACATTAAAAGAGATGAATCCTTTGTTAAAAGAAACTGGAACAAAAATCCATATGACTGTCATCTCAAAAAGAGTGAGAATCTTGGGAGGCCTGAAGTCCTTTCTCAGGAGTCAAAAGACATCATAGCTGAGGTAGTGGGTAGACGAAGAAAGTCTTTATGTAAATTGGCGCTTGAACTAGAAACAAAAAGGGGAAAGAAGAGAAGTTATAGTGCTGTATACCGTGAGTTGAAAAAATCTGGTATTAAGCCATTTCATGTTATCAGCAAGGCCAACATCACTCAGCAACAGAGAGAAGACCGTGCATGGTTTTTTGGTTCATTTCTTAAAGACTGGGATGAAGCTGACTTTCTCCATGTTGCCGCATCAGATGAATTCTTCATTTACACAATCAGGAAGCCAAATCATAAAAAATGGCATCATTTGGGCTGCAAAGTTGGATGATATCAGCGATGATGTGCCCTATCGCCAAGTTGTGAAATTTCCTGAATGTTTGGTAATTTTTCTATGTTTCACAGCCAAATGGGTAATGTGGATCATCAAAGAAAAAGGACAGTCATGGAATGGCGAGTACTTCAGAGAAACTGTGCTTACTAGTGGAGTGTTTCCTTTCCTCAAAGATCCTGAAAATGATGAGGCACCATGTTTCAAGGTTTTTCAGACAGAAGCTGCTTCGAAACAGTGGTATCGATTTCTTCTTGTCAAGTGAATTTCCAGGTAGCTCCCCTAACCTTAATGTGTGTGAAAACATTGGTAGTATCTTAAAGGATTGTGTTGAAGCACGCACAGTGAACTACGATGGTATACCAAGCCTCGACGACCTGCAACGAGAGGTGACTGAAGTGCTCAGGGAAATGGAGTTTGAGTCTCAGCTTTTGTGTGATTTGCTGAAATCATACCCCTCAAGAATGCAGGCTGTGGTACAGGCAGATGGAGGCCACACAAAATATTAAATACTGAGAGAGAAACTTAAATAAATACCTGTTCTGAATTACTTTTGTTTTTGTCCATATAAATTTTAATTTATGCTGTAGGGGGCTCTAATTTGAAACACCCTGTATATATATATATTATATATATATATATATATATATATATATATATATATATATATATATATATATATATATATATATATATATATATATATATATATATATCTGAAAACGACAGGTATATGTATGTACGAAAGGCATTAGACTTTTATCCCTCTCGCGGTCAGGTCGACAACATGACCTCGTTCTGATTATGGGATCCGGGTTCATTTCCCGCTACTGGACATCTTAATTTCTTCATATTTTTTGCACTTGGATCTTAAGACTTTGTAGTGACAAGCGCATCCAAAAAAACGCAAAGAATTCGAGAAGTTAAGAGCGCACTGTGGCTATTACAATTACATATGTATCTGGTAAAAAGTAACCAGTATTGTCTACATATATATGTTACATGCTTTTGTTAAATGGATATTGGGCCAAACTAGAATAAACTACGGGCTAGGACTTCCAGTTCCGTTTCCTTTCATTTTCCCTCTTAGCTTAAAAATATAGTTGTCAAGAGGCACAAACATTATATAAATATATATATATATATATATATATATATATATATATATATATATATATATATATATATATATATATATATTGTTATGAACTGAGCAAAGATGCAGATACAGACACTTTAAAGCAAATACACACACTGAAATATATATATATATATATATATATATATATATATATATATATATATATATATATATATATATATATATATATATATATAGTATATATATATATATATATATATATATATATATATATATATATATATATATATATATATATATATATATATATATATATATATATATCACACATTACTCCACAGAACAAAAGAAAGGGGTGTAGGTCCTCGGTTTCGACTTTATTTCCAAGCCATTATTTTTAAGGACTGATACAGAGTATTTTTCATTTTACATTTCTTATATTTTTCAAGAACAGTACTGAGTTAGAACATACACAACGACGTTAGAGGCTCCATATCCCACTCAGGCCGGTTCGAGGTAGGGAGTGGCCTTTAAAACTCATTTGGCTAAAAATCAAAATAGACTCCTTTGTTACATTGAAACTGATAAACAGACCATACCCCACCTCAGATCTTGGCACACCTGATGGCATTTTTATCTGAATTGTTAGAGAACACACAGCTGGATATCCCATTTTCTAAAAGTACTTTAATTGAACTGATTAAATTATGTGTAAAAGATTGTAAATTTGAATTTAGTTGAAAAATTTTACTAAGCAAAATTTTGTTATGGCAATGGGAAACATCATCCCCAGTGAGAAGTAACTTATATTTGGAATTTTTGAAAAGAAGATATTAAACAACATAATCCCATGTTGTAACATGGTTTAGGTATGTTGACGACATAATTTGTGTATGGCCAGGGAACCAAGATGTAAAAACATCATTTTTGCTGTTAAATCAATTAGTACCATCAATTAAATTCACGATGGAAATAGAAAATGATGGGTAATTTTACTGTTTCTGGGATGTCCTCATCGAAGAAATAGTAGTGGGTGGAATATAGTGTGTATAGAAAACCTGTGCACTAATATTTCTTCCTGAAAATGATGAGGCACCATTTCTATTCTGGACAAAGCAATAAGGTTAAAAGTCAGTGTTTTCATCTATGTTTTTAAGAGCATTACGGGTATGCTAGCCCTGAATATATTGATGATGAAATAGATAAGATTAGTTGAATGCAGGCAAAAATTGAAATATCCTGATAGTGTATTAAACAGTGCATTTGAAGTGGCAAAAAAGACTATGTATCAAAACCAGAAAGAACCTTACAACACAAAAAATTTGCTTGTTCTGCCTTATAATAATAGTATGAAAGATATCCTCATCTTCTTAAGAATTTTACAGGTTATGGAGGCATTTAAGAACAATACAACAATGAAAAATGTGCTTATCAAGAACTCCCCAGACAATATTAACTTTTTGGGTGTCCATATAAAATTTTAAGTCTTATGACAACTTTTATATTGGCCAAACCAGGAAAGCACTGGAAAAAGAATTGAACAACATAAGAAATGTGTGAGATATGCACAAGGGAACAGTGGTATATTTGTACATGTTAGTGAGAACAATCATGCTATCAACTGGGAAGGGGCAAAAGGATTGTATATTCTAATAATGCACTGAAAGGAACATCATTGAATCTAGCTTCATAAAAGAAAGTTACAACCATAATATGAATATCAGTCAAGGGATGTATAAACTTGATCCTTTAATATCAAAAGAAATTTTTAAATTGTTTTAAACTTTAAGGTAGGCAGTAGAGATGTATGAAAATAGGATTATCATATTTAAAACACAGTACGAGGGTAGTAATGTTAATGAGTTTCCAAACTATATCCATGACACCTGTCAGGTGGATCTGAGGTGGGGTATGGTCTGTTTATCAGCAATGTCCCCTGAGAGTCTATTTGATTTTTTTAGCCAAATGAGTTTTAAAGGCCACTCCTACCTCGACACCGGCCTGAGTGGGGATATGGAGCCTCTAACGGTTGTGTATGTTATATCAGTACTGTTCTTGTAGTATATATATTTGTGACTTCTCACACTCTGTATCAGTCCTTCGTCAATGGCTTGGAAATAAAGTCGAAACCGGTCAGGACCTACATATATATTTCTTTTTCACCTGTGGTAATGTGTGATAAATGAATCACGTAAAAAGTGATAATAATATAATATATATATATATATATATATATATATATATATATATATATATATATATATATATATATATATATATATATATGTGTGTGTGTGTGTGTGTGTGTGTGTGTGTGTATGTGTGTATTTGCTTGTGTCTCTATCTGCATCTGTGTGTTCGCATCATACCCAAAAATAATTGACATGACTTGACTCTACAAAGGTAATATTAAAAACGATTCACAATAAAGCAGTTCCCCTTCAAATGCTTAATGAATAATGTATTCCCCGTTCAGAAAGCGCCTAAAACCTCCGCCGTTTCATATAACATAAAAATTTCACATACATATAAAGCTTTCATCTCCTCTGCCATTCCACTGGGATTAAAGTAACTTCCTAACTCTCCAGCAACATTTTGTCTTGGTATTCCCTTCGTGTTTCGCTCTTCTCCTCCCCTCTACATTTCTGATTATCCGCCATTTCCCAGAACATTACCTTGCATTACCCAATCGGACCTCCTTACCCAATACTCATTCGTTCGGTTATCCCACATTTCAGTAGATTAAATTTTGCCTTTAACTTTCAATAGCATTCAATAACAATGCATTTAATCTTTGCATTACCTCACTCGCATTTACCAATATTTTTTTTTAAAATCTAATCCCAAACATCTGCATCAGTTAGTGAGTAGAATTCTTTCATATTTTCAAACTGTTCAGTCCTCCATCTTCGTAGTTTAAAATTATATCATTCTTGTTCACTACTGTGCACAAACGTATTTTGATATCCAATTCTCTTATTTTTCCTCCAATATTGCCTTGACGCTCAAGTATTCAAGGTTTCATCGGAAATTCTACCCATAACCTTTCCAAATTTTCTATAATTCATCAACCTTCTCACTTTATGCAACTTTAATTTCCTTTTTGTTAAGGGCTCTTGTCGATCATAAATCCACACCATAGTTTAAGCCTTCCTTTTCCTTTCCAATCTACCAACTATTTTCACACTTGCTTCATCCCAGAGGCGGTCACCAGTGCACCCAGCTACTTCTCTTTGTTTAGATTACAAATGTGAATTCTTGACTGTTACATAATTTGTCACTTTTTTTCTACATTTCATGCTCCTTTAGTTTTGCTTGCGAAGCCATACATATTCAGAAATCAGGTTTTTTTTTATAATAGAGTTTTATAAAATGCTCAGATTTCTTTTTTTTTCAGATGTTCTAAAACTAGCAACTATGGCATTGCTTGCTATATCACCTACCTATGCATCCAAATCACCCTGATCAATCAATCACCCACTCTTCATTTTTACAGTCAGGCAAAGACTTTTCCTCCCCCCAAACGTTTCTCTTTCCTTCGCATCGCGCTCAACAGCGCAAACACACATGTGATTATAATCCTTTTGGTAGATATTACAACAAAATTAATATATTATTTGTAACGTATTTAATTTCGGGTATCTAAGGGTTAATTTACAACTACATCAGCAAACAATAATTAAAAGTAATTTGAGAAGACACTGAAGAATATACTTAGGTTTTCTCCAGAAAAGATAAGTAAATTAAAAAGTAAGCATTTGCGAAAGAAGGATATTTAATTGACAGCAAAACATAATGCCCTGGTTTACTAATTTAGTGAAATTTATAACTGGAACATGATATACTTTATAAGCCCTGCGAATGTAAATTTCTATTTAAAATCTTTTATTGTATTCTTAGCAGTTCTTTTGCTAATATAAAATATAGAACGATCTAATGAATGATCATTACTTTGGCCATCACAGTTTCCATAAATATTAGTTCGATGGTAAATAAAGCGGAATTTACAATGAAATAATTTCATTGACCATTTATTCGGGGTAATTAGGCTAATATTTATATTTCATCGGTGTTGGAGATTGAATCATTTAAAAGTGCACAGTTTAAATTGAATTTTTTACAAAATAACTTGGAATGCAGATTTGTCTCTGTTTTTGTTCTGTCAATTGCATTGCATATTAGATAAACAATAAACTGGCAAACTAAAATAGTCTAGATGTTAGGTAATAACATATTTATGTATATCGTAAAAAGATATTGGATATAGGTAATGCTTCGAACGAAATAGTAAAAATAGAGGAAAAAACTTGATCATAGAAAATAAGCAGAAGCTTTCTCTGACAATATGAATAACTGACGGAGGTAAATAAGATTCAACTTCTATAGGAATTTCATAAAAGATGAGTATATTTTTACCATTTGGTAAAATTATACTCAGAGACTAATTTGAATTCGCGTTAAGAAGATTACTTTTGCTTCTTGTTTTTGTTAAGCAAACAGTAATTTATTCCTAAGATATTGCTGTCATGAATGTGGCCGAATATACTTGATATACTTAACATAATGTGACAGACTATATTTAAATATAAATGCTGATGGTTATTTGTCCAGACCCTTCATCTAAAATAAAAGTCTATTAGTGTGGGACACCTGTTTGAGGACCGGGAAAAACAATTTCAAAAAATTAAATTGAAGGCACGTATCAATATTCAGCCTATTCTCATTCTGATGCACCTACACATATACAGTGTTTGTATACAAGAGAAAAATCAGGTTATACTCCACACAAAATGATTTCATCCAATGATTTGTGCCTTCTGTTGCAATTTCCTTTAATGCCTGCCTCGCTCCTGATACCTTGGTTAGGTTTTTTGATGTCAAACTGGATAAGTTTTCTAATGAGGTAACGGACACCGGCCAGATTTAGACTCTACACTTTATCAACTCTTGATCAATCATGTTCTGGGTCACCTGGTTCTACTTCTCATCAGATTAATGTTTTTCAATCTAATAATCAATTGTGAAATGTTACAACTGTCACATATTGGGTCATACATAATATGATATCACAGTTTTCAGCAAAGTAATTCTAGATTTAATAATCAGTCAGGAAATCACAATGGCAATTACACAAGGACTAATCAAAGTTTTTCTCATAATGATCATGGTAATGTTAGATGTAATCAGAATTGTATTGTAAGAATATTATTCCTAGTTATAATTTTCAGATTAAGAAATATTCCAAGAGATAAACAGCCACTAAAAATCTACTGTACACATGGTGATAACGCAAAAGTCTAGTAATCCCAAAACTTGTCAAAACGAATCTGTCTGGCCAGTAACGTGGGAAATATAGGAGTAAGATCATCGCCCCTTACCTGAAGGAAGCCGCCCGCCAGCTCCGAGAACATCCGCACATCATCGTTAAAAAGGTGACAAGACCGCCGTCTATGCCATCATGAAACGTGAAGGATAAGACGATAAAATTGAACGCAATCTATGTGATCCTACGAAATTCCAGCCCTTAGGCAAGGACCCTACCGAAAGCCTGAAGACAAACCTGAATGCTGTAATTAAGAAGATAAATTCTGATGATAAAGCTATGAAACTGCCTATGATTATTGGAGACTACGGGCCAGGGTATTGTAATGGCACAGTCAAGACTCGTAAGGCCGGCAACCCATTGCTCCCTTGAATTGCCCAAGCTAACTCTCCACCTTAAGGAATAGCCAAGACTCTGATCTTATTCTGAGATAATCACTCCTTAAATCCCTAGGGGATACTCGGTGGCTTCCCCGGTAGAGTTAATCGAGATATTAGATACTATGTCTCCGTGTCTCCGAGCACGACCATTGCATCACTGAACGTAGAAAGTCTATTCATGAACGTACCTGTGGACGAAATCATCGATATTATTTTAAGGAGTGTCTTTTAAGGCGAGTCTAACACTTGGATGCAACACTCCTTGACATACCAGATGACTTTCTACGTCTTCTCCAAATCTGCACCATCGATCTCTTTCGATAGATAGATGATGTCGCCAAGGGATCCCCCCCTTTGGCGTCCTATTTGCCAATATGTTCATAGCAGATTTCAAGGAAGAACTTTCAATTGGCATCCGAAACCGAAACCGATATATAGACGACATCTTAATTTCCATCAATACTGATGAAAAAGCCACCCGCCTACAGTATGCCTTGAAGAGGAACTCTAGCCTAAATTTTACTGCTGTACATGGTGGCAAAGGCCGACTTCCCATTTTGGATGTAAATGCGGAGAAGAAAGGAGACAGGTACAACACTGCCATGTGCCAAAAGGCAAAAAGTGTGGGCCGGTGCCTTAATGCCAGGGGGGGAGTGTCGGGACACTTGCAAACACTCTATGGTAGCCACATAAGTGAGACGTGCAATTACGCACTGTTCCCCATGGCAAGCTACTCACGCAGAGCTCGAACATGTTAGGTAGCTCCTAACTAATGACGGATACGACAACAACCTAATAGAAGGCTGCATACAACAACAGTTGGGCGTGTATGCCAGCACACCAATGACGATACCTACCTCACCGAGAAACATCATACTCTGTTATAAAGCCGCATATTATTCACAGCCAGTTAAAGGATGAGGTCAAGGCCATGAAGAGAATAATCGACAGTGGTATGAAAGGATTTCCTTACGTCTACTGGCGCCCGAACCTAGTCAGCACCCTCGTAATGAAAAATAGCATGGTCCCATAGAGAGGTGTGGGAGTCAACAACGGAGTATACAAATTCAAATGTACTGAAGGGACATGTCAAGCCCTCAGCAATTTCTACATAGGTCACACCAATACCACTCTACGTAGGTGACTGCAAGCTTACTGCAACCAAGGGGCAGTATTTCAACACTATGTATACGACCATGACTGTAAGCTAACACTAGAAGAATTACTAGAAAGCACAGAGATCGTGCATGGAGAAGCTCGGTTCCACATATTGCAAACAGCAGAACACCCTTGGACATGACTACCAACAACGAAGCAAATCAAGAATGTCGGCCAGAGACGGGAATCACGCCCTTGCCCACGCCCTTGGCCGTGAGCCACAGCACAGGACGAGCCCTACAGAGCACCAGGAATGCCCATGCTGCCGCCCAGACCGTCAGCAAGGGAATGAGACCTGCTGACATATACAAATTTAGCACCCCAATGACGTCATGTTTGAAATTCAAACCTTTGCTGGCAGTAATAAAAACCGTCCTTGTCGATTTATAGTCTAGTGCTGATGACACTACCGAGAGAGGTGGAGAAACTGTCCATCGACTAGAAAAAGAAAAAGAAGTAAATGGAAAGAATCTCGAATAATTTTTCCTTATTCCTGAGAAGCTTGCCAGAAGAGAAAATGAAGTATGGATGATTCAAAGTCTTGATAAGAGATAGTGTCTATGAACAAGGCTATTGACTTCAATATAATATATATATATATATATATATATATATATATATATATATATATATATATATATATATATATATATATATATATATATATATATATATATATATATATATATATATATATATATATATATATAGCGTATGTGTGTGTGTGTATGTTTTATACATACCGTTTTACATAGACAGATATATGTGCATCAATGTACTGGATATATCAAACACATGAAAAGTGATACATAGTCCTAATAAAAGTTTTGATGGTATGGCAAATATTGGATGCTCTATTAATCGTCGGTGTTTACTAGCTTTTGAAAGCTTTGTTGCATATTTGAGTGCCCCCGAAAATGGATATAAAATAACGAATATTGGTGTCATGAAAATGTTCGGTTCCAGCTCTTTCAAGTGAGAGAATACGAACTACAGCACAACGTAATTGCCAGAGTTTTGACTCGCATTGCGTATGCACAAATTTTAATTTATGTTCTGGACTGTAGTTGCCTGAGAGTTATTTTTGTATAGCTGGCAAAACACAATGCACTGCACGGTGCAATTAGAAGCCTTTCTAAATATTTCAGGATATTGTTCGTGCATCTTGTAACGGTGCATATTTTATCGTTAGTTGTAGAATGTTTTTTTTTTTATAGCATATGAGTCCCTGAATGTGAAATATATTTTATGAACGTTTAGAAAAATATCAATATCGGTTATACACTGAAAATCCGCGGACGATTTCTTATTTCCTCATACATACACAATTCCAAAGGTCATTGGCCTATGCCAGTGATTCTCATACTGGGTGCCGTGGCACCCAAAAACAGACAGTGCCTAGGGAACAAGATTGTCATGAATTTTGTCTTAGCTAGATCATCTCAATGAACATTTGTAAAAAAAAAATTGCAGAAGTCTTCATATAATTGTTATCAGTGTGCCTACTCTAATTATGTTTATCTAATGCTTCTGATATTCTCTTTGTTTGTACTGTATATTTCTGCATGTAGGGTGTGCTGATTTTGGTTTGAGTATGGATAACAATTTTATTCATTAAAAAGACGTTAATTCATGCGATATGGTAGGATGGTGAAGAAGGGCTGCCACGGTAATGATTACATTAGTTAGGTGCCATCACTAAAAAAACATTGAGAACCACTGGCCTATGCAATGATACGATTCGGCACACAAAAACAAACACCAAGAACAATAATAACTGTATGTAGCCTTAAGTGAGACAAAACAGAAGGTCGTCGTCATTAACATCACGAAGCCAGTTAGCATTCCAACGCAATGAAGACATTACGCAAAATTGATCCAGTTTGTAGACGAAAGGAGGGTGGGGATAGTGATGGAAGGAGAGTGTGCATGCAATGTGACTGCGCAGGTGCTGTTTTGTGGCCATCAAGAACAGACTTTATTATTGAGAGGACTATTGTAAGCTATTCTTAATCATGTTGCATAGAATATACATGACAGGGTAAATGTTATTTCAAATTCCGAGCTGCAAATCAACAGTGTAAGGAGTAACATTTTGTTGAAAGGATTGATAGTTAATTCTCTGTCTACATCTGGGAAGTACCGGCATATATGATCTATTCAGAACTACAATATCGTGTCCCGATGTGCCACTATAACCTCTTGTACTGCTTTCAGTAAACATAACATGAATATTTGCAAGCGCAAAGA
>NC_089748.1:58902093-58907093 GCF_040412425.1 Macrobrachium rosenbergii
CATTAACATTCATTGTTCCACCTTCCTGTTTCTCATTTACCCTAAAAACCTTACTCGTGCTAACATTTATTCTCATTTTCTCCTTCACTTGAAAATTTCACTCTTTCATTAGTGTCTGCGGTTCCCCTTGACTATCCTCAGTGATGTATTTTAGGGTCCACATGTGGACCCCACACACCTTCATCGTACCGGCCATTAAACCCACAACAACGGCCCCGCATGCCAACGCGCTGACAAATGAAATACAGCATCCGTCACGCATGTTTTGTACATGTATCTTCTTTATTGTTATTGCCATATTCAATATATTGTCATCATCATATGCACTGCACTGTCAGCTTCTCAGCTGTATGTATATTAACTTCAGTCCTGTATCATGTGCCGATTTATATGTATATTTCCATCTGCCAACAAACACAGGTGATTGTGTTTAATCTCTGTTTTTACCTGCATGATGTCAGGCGCTACATTTCCGCTCGCAAGAGTCCTTGACCTGTGTGTTTGTTTTCTGAATAGTTTTTGCGGGCTGCTCTATTAGCAAGAGCCCGTGCTGGCATAAAGCCAGCTTAATCAAAACAACATCTGAATAAATTAGTAAGCTGTGAACTCTGACCCATACTCGTACCCATCGTCACAGTATCATCTGCAAAAATCAACCACTTCAAATTGCATCCACGACTCATTACCTTATCTTACAAATTTGTACCTAAATTTTATAACCTTCTCTGACTTTCACACCATTCCTCTTATAGCGCAATACACAGCCACGGAGACATAACACACAGTCACTTCCAAAGACCTTTACAAAACAGCCACTTCCTTTCTTCCACCATCCTTAGCAACTTCCGTTGGTCATTCTCCCTGTCATACTTTCCTTTGCTAACATTCATTCCAGTCAGTAATTTATCATCTGTATCATTCTCCCTGTCATACTTTCCTCTTGCTAACATTCATTCCAATCAGTACATTATCATCTGTATCATTCTTCCTGTCATACTTTCCTCTTGCCAACATTAATCCCAATCAGTACTTTATCATCTTTAAATATCAAACATACCGCTTATAAACATGGCATATTTTCTTCCCGTCTGTCTTTCCACAAATATTTTCAACTTTCTCCTCTCGCATCCATTACAGTTACTATTCAACAACTTTTTCAACTTAAAAAGACATATTTGCTTCACATATACGTACTGAAAGTGATATTTTGCCCCTTCATAAAATATCAGTCAAAACGCAAAGTATATAAATACACACTGCCTGAATAAAAACAAGATAATAATGAATATTTTAATAATATTTTTAATAAAACCAACTTCATGTATGAAACGATAATGCAACATACTAAAAAAGGTCTTCGAGTCTATAATTTTTATTCCACTACTGAGAAAGCCTTCAATACTCCGAGACTAGGACACTGAGCCAGTTTCAAATTAAAACTTTCTTAAGACATTTTCTCATAAGTTTGCACCTAAATCCGACTTCTCAGTGATATCCATCCGTAAAGTTATACACAACCATAAAGACGACATACCCTCACCCAAGGTCCACTTTCACAACAAACTAATAACTCATTTACATATTCTTGCATCAACTTCACTTCCATACCAAAAGCATTCAACTGCTTTCTTCAACGTGTCTTCTACACCATGCATCCTTAACACTATCCTAACTTTCTTTCTATCGATTGTATCATTAACTTTTTTCTAGTCCCAGTTTGACACATACAGCTCTTTCCTTTAGCTTTCAAACCTCTCACATAACTGTTTCATATCAAACACAATCAGCAAATCCTCTCCCTTGTCCAACTGGCATTGTTTCCTCCTTTTCAATCTTTGTATCTGTGTTGCTTTCAATCAAAATCCTACCGTGAGCCTTTCCTGGTATGCTTGGTAATATTAAACCCCATAATCTTTACAGCCGCATCTATCACCTTTACTCAGAAACGCTGGGAACATGATTCCTCTTACCCTGACCTTCCCTTTATCCAGAAATAGCTTACATACCCTGGTTAGCCCCACAATCGTAGTTTTACCAATATATCCCAGAATCTCACTTTTAATCCTCTGACCTACAAGTCTTTCCAGCTTTCAGTATATATACTGCGAGCGCTTGTTTTCGTGTGACCTACTTTCGAAATTATTCTTGTTATGTAAACTTTCTATTTGGTGTTTGTAATGTATTCATAATAATTCGCGTACAGAGAATTCGCCTGACACTTTCATTATCTAACTATATTACCACGAAAGCGAGGCAAAATGCGTTTACCTCCAATTTCCTAATTACTAAAGAATCCGTAAAACAGAACGAAAATATCATATATTTCTGCACAAAAGGAAGCGTTCCATTAAAGATACCAGGACATAATGTATTCTGGACCTTCCTGCCTTTCCTTTTCGCCAAGGAATTTGATAACTGGCTTCGATAAAGGCGGTCCTTTAACAGATCTCTCTCTCTCTCTCTCTCTCTCTCTCTCTCTCTCTCTCTCTCTCTCTCTCTCTCTCTCTCTCACGCACACATTTTGCTTGCATTTTCCATCTACTTCATTCTATTCTTTTCTGACATGCGGGATATGCCTTTGTTTTCTTGTTGTTGAAAAGAACTTTCTACTTTTTGTTAACTATCACGAATTTCTTACTGGTATTTCCTGTCAACCTTTTTTCAACATGTTATCAATGTTAATAATTCATCCATGGATATTTATTCTCTATAGCTGAAATGAGATATCACTTTGGATCTTTAAGTTTCTTATCCGTACATGGCAATTAAGAGTAACAAAATAAATTGCAGATTTCTGTATTCTAATACTGTAAACAATTATTAAAGTATATTTATAATGATCATATTATTTCTTGGTGTTTCTTATCTTTTATTAATTTTGAGCTGTTTATGTTCTACATGTTTTAACGGTCATCATGTTCAATCAGTTTTGCATAATACTATCCATTTATCTTTTCTTTTACTTGAAAAACCAATTTTACAAGTCTAAGACTTGAGTAAAATAAACTGGATTTCTCGTACCTTTGTTTTTGTTTGAAGTTTTGTTTGTATTTTGAACCATCTAATGTCTAGAACTTTGCAAGCTGACCTTGAAATAATAAGCCGGTAACACGTCCACAGAACATGACTGCCAAGGTTTGGTCTACCGTTTCATTTGTAATAGGAAATTTTTGGCAAAGTTCAAGCAAAAGGTCAAATGGTATTTTGGCATGGTTAAAGAGTTCGTGCCAAGATGCTTCTGAATGTGGATTTATATGACGACATCCTTTATTGTGTTTTAAAAAATAATGCATATGACCAGTAAAAAAAAAAAAAAACACATACAAGTAAAACAAATGCGCTGAAGTTTCTTCGGCGCAATCGAGTTTTCTGTACAGCGTATCAAGGCTAAGAGAGACAAGGTCTACCCAACTGGGTGGAGTCGCCTCCCACCTGGGGTAACTACGTAGGCGATGACGTATCTTAGAGGTACCTGCTCATTACGGCAATTCACTTGCTGAGGCAATAAGGAGGTAGACAAAGCTCCGCCTACATGGGGGATTTGGGGGGAAGTGAGCAGACCTTCTCTTTCTCTTGGCCTTGCAACATATAATCAAGGGAACCGAAAATATATATATCTTTCGGTGGTCTCGGTATAATGCTGTATGAGCCGAGGCCCACAAAACTTTAACCAAGGCCCGGTTGTGGCCTGTCCTATATCGTTGCTGAATGCACGATTATGCTAACTTTAACCTTAAATAAAATAAAAATAAACTACTGCGGCTAGAGGGTTGCAATTTGATATGATTGATGATTGGAGGGTGGATGATCAACATACAAATTTGCAGCCCTCTAGCCTCAGAAAAAGTAAGGACAGAAAAAGTGTGGACGGACAGAAAGCTACTTTGGAGTGTTTGAAATAATCTTACCTAGATTTATCTATATAGGCAGCTACAAGAAGACATCCATCATAGCTACCAAGCGTATTAGCCAAACGCAAAATCAAGAAATCAGAGGTCAAGATCAAACGGAGGGTCAAGGTTTTCAAATTTTGACACGACGGGAATTCTCTCAACGGGATATATCGGTGTATAGAGGTTAATGAGTGTTTCTTCAATAGCTCCTTCACAAATGAGCTCAACACTAACATAACGGATGGGCGAACGAAAAACGGGTATGGCCAAACGTATAATGATGCATTTCCCCAAAGTTTGACGAATAAAATTTATTTGAATTAAACTGAATATAAAATTTAGGCCACAGGCACTGAAAAGTTGAAACAATTGTAAAGAGACGGTAGAAAGTAAGATGGAGGAAGGCATAGTAAAAGGAATGAAAAAGATTGCAGCTAGGGCCGAAGGGATGCTTCAAAGAACCTTATGGAATGCCTACAGTGCACCGCGTAAAGTGTAAAACTTGTCTCGTTTCCTGATCAGCGCAACGAGTGCTGGAGAGACGTCACAGTACGCACAGTTGGCAGTCACTGACATGTTACTCATATATTCTTACAGATTCGTTTTGTTTTCTCTTCGTCTTTGAGTCAGGTTATCATTCTCCACCTTTATTTTTGATTCTTCCGAGTTCTCCATTCATGTCAATTAATATCATATCAATGGTGTCCTTTGTTGTTCATATTTCCATTTCCATATTTATTGAGTTATGCATTTTGTGGTGTTGATTCTCTCTCTCTCTCTCTCTCTCTCTCTCTCATTATATATTACTGGTGTTATCCTAATAAACATGTTTTACATTTTACAGCAATATTGTTCTCTATCCGGTATAGAATAAAAAAAATTACCGAAATCCCTACTCTATACGACGTGTCGTTAAACTTAGTATTAGTAACACATTTGTTCCCTTCTCATCGACAGCATATTACTGATATTGTAATTTTATGTTTATTAGAAACATGTTTCACTTCTAATACAAATAAAGTAAAGTTTACAATGCAAGACGACAACTTCTACCTTAAGAAAACTAATAACTTGTTATTCAGTGAGAATATTTAATGCTATACATAT
>NC_089748.1:58912093-58944593 GCF_040412425.1 Macrobrachium rosenbergii
ATGTCTTCAGATGCCGACTGTATGTTTTCATCTAAAATAATGCGCAGTCATCATATATACCCATTTTCTACTCGTTCGATTTTCCTGTGTATCCTACAATGATATAAAGTTTCAAATTCAGCAATTTTTGCCAAAAGCAATTATGGTTTAATATGCCATCAATATATATGCATAAAAATGTTATACATACTTTTCCGACCCGTATATACGTGAAGGTAATGAAAACAATTTGTTCAATTCCCCAATTTCTATGACAGCCAAATTTGCGAAAGAAGTTAGAATTGCAACTCGTTGCAACCTGTTCGTTTTTGTGCTGGCTATTAAGGGGGATTATTCAGCCCTTTACAGAGGCGGAAAATTAATATTCCGTTTAGGTAAAACGCAAGGTATTGGGGGCTGTACCTTACTGCTACATAAGACAGAATTTTCAGGCAGATTTTCTCGATAGAACAAAAATGTGTGTAATGAAATCTCGATGAATTCGACGTTTAGTGAATAAATATTCTAGGGTTATAATTTTATCTCAGTAGATCTTTGCACACACACACACACACACACACACATACATACACACACACACACACATATATATATGTGTGTGTGTGTGTGTGTGTGTGTGTGTGTGTGTGTGCGCGCATGAGCGTTTGTGTGTGTGTATGCGTTTGTGCTGCTGTATGCTTACAGTTTTGTTCCGAAAATCTACCAATAAAATACTTGATATGCAGATTATATCTGATGAACAGAAAAAAATTAAATAAGAAAAACTTTCCTAACCTGATCTTGTTCTCATAAATTATCAAATAACACGTTGCTACTGTAATATGTATGTTGCTTGAATGCAAATTAATGTATTGTACCCATTTGACTCATGTGGAATCAACTTTCTGGCAGCAGACTGACAGCTAATTACTGCAAGGAGGAACCCGGCTTTAATTCACGTCAAGAAAACAAGAGTAATTGCCTTCAAGAATAAGTAATAACCTCTTCCGCGGTTTATTATTATTTACAAACACAAAATAACTATCTACCACGGAATTTCCAATTGTATCTTCCACTTCATAATTACGTTTATTTAATTACCTCGAAAGAAGTTCTATAATGATATATGCCTTTCCAAAGTGGGTCCGAAAATTAGTTCTTCAAATTAATCACCCATTTCCATCATTTCCCAAAATGGCCCCTCGAATGAATGCAAAGTACCTTTAACCGAAGCCCCTCTGTAATATTCATTACGGACTGAAAGTCAATTATCCTTATGGTGAATGAAAGATCTGGGAAGTGGGGAGATGCTTTATAGATTCCCTCCTTCTCCAATAAGGAGACACGGAGAAGCAGATCGATGAAAAATTTCATCATGAAAATTGAAAGCCGCGAGAGATCACCATAGCTAATATACGTCATTCTCTCTCTCTCTCTCTCTCTCTCTCTCTCTCTCTCTCTCTCTCTCTCTCTCTCTCTCTCTCATTATATATTGCTAGTATTGTGGCTACTACAGATGATTTACAGGATGTCTTTTCAATCTGGTATGTACATAAAAAACTTAGGAAATGTATCGCGAACTTTAGACATAGTATTTGGAACCACTTTGCTTCCTTCTCACGCAATGTCTATTACTGAAATTGTAATTTCATGCCTGCTAGAAATACTTTCACTGCTAATACAGATAAAATTAAATATACATACGGGACGACAGTATCAATTATTTGACTACTAGTGACGTGCTCTTAAGCGACAATGCCTGCTGCTGTGTATTTATTTAATTGTATTCCATAGGATTTACAGCTTTGTCACCATCATAAATAATACTGATTTCATAATTTCATAATACTAAAGATGCCATTAGTTGTTTTATCAACATAAGTGCTCTCTCTCTCTCTCTCTCTCTCTCTCTCTCTCTCTCTCTCTCTCTCTCTTTATCATCCATCTACCATTCTAATGATTAAATGAAATTCTAACTTACAAACTTTCAACGATCTTGAAGGAATGAAGTCATCTACTACTGTGACTATCGTAAAGAATTGGACAGATTTAGCCTAGCAACCATTACTTTTTTAGGGTTTACTCTCATTTTTATGCTTAAAAAGTTTGCCTTCAGACTCCGTTTTTTCCTTTATGAATACCTTGAAATAGAGAAAGTATTCGTAAAGAGAACAGAAAATAAATATTTCAGCACAGACTGAACTTTAGGATACTACACCAAGCTACAAAACATCGGGAAATCATGAGCCATTCATCCCAGAAAAACACTGAGCATCTCCATTTTTAACTCATTTCTCAAAATATCATTTGGATCCAATATCTGGCAATCATTTCAACATCTGGCAACGCTGGAACATAAACAGAATATTGCTGCCTTATGGGAGTCATAACGTGGTGTGACGTCATATATGTGACGTCACGGTAAGCTTGAATTTCATAAGAGTTCGGCTCCGGGAAAATGAACCCCGGCTTTGCACATGGCTGAACATAATAATTAATCATTCTGTAATATTGGCGTTATTTTTTTGCACAACAAGCGTATTTTTTAAAGGACACATGTTTTAACTATTAATGGCGAACAATGCTTCTCTGCTAGTCTCAAGTGTAGATGGAACCTCAAAGGTATTTTAGGAATCAACCTGTCGTACGCCTCCAGATACCAAACGAATGTTTTCACCTAAAATAATGCAGTCATCGTACACACATATCTTTTGTTCGTTCGATTTCCCTGTACATCCCAAATTGTTACAGGGTTTCGAGTTCAGCAGTTTTTGCCTAAAACCTATTATGGTCTAATATGCCATCAATATATATGCATAGAAATGTTATAAATACTTTTTCAGCCCGTATATACGTGAAGGTAATGAAAACAATTTGTTCAATTCACCAGTTTCTATGACAGCCAAATTTTACGAAAGAATTAGAATTGGAACTCGTGGAATCCATCTCGGTTTTTGCGTTGGTTGTTAAGGGGGATTATTCCGTTCTTTACAAAGGCGGAAAATTAATTTTAATTTTAGGTAAAAAGCAAAGCATTGGGGGACTGGACCTGATTGCTATACAAGGCATAATTTTCAGCCAGATTTTCTTGATAGAGGGAAAAATGCGTGATAATAATGATATTTCGATGAGTTAAAATTTTTAATGAATAAATACTGTTGGCTTTAAAATGATATGCCAATTCTGTGTATATACATATATATATATATATATATATATATATATATATATATATATATATATATATATATATATATATGTGTGTGTGTGTGTGTGAGTGTGTGTGTGTGTGTGTATGTATATACGTACACACATGTATATATAAAATATATATATACATATATACATATATATATGTATATATATATATATATATATATATATATACATATATATATATATATATATATATATATATATATATATATATATATATATATATATATATATATATATATATATATATATATATATATATACACACACACATATATATATATATATATATATATATATATATATATATATATATATATATATATATATATATATATATATATATATATATATATATATATATATATATATATATATATATATATATATATATATATATATATATATATATATATATATATATATATATATATATATATATATATATATATATATATATATATATATATATATATATATATATATATATATATATATATATATATATATATATATATATATATATATATATATATATATATATATATGTGTGTGTGTGTGTGTGTGTGTGTGTGTGTGTGCGTGTGCGCAGAGATTGTGTTTGTTTGTTCTGCTAATAAATCATTTTTACCAAGAAAAAATAGTAAAAAATATTGCTATGCAAGAAAAGATCGCCTAACAGGAAGATTACAAGCTAAGTCTGTCCAATGTATTTTCAGTCACTATAAACAAGCTGATGATCAGATTACATATATCTACTTATTATAAAAAAAATTAAATACATAATCTACGCTTTACAAACAGTTAACTGACGCTAGCTCGACCATGGCTTCATTAAGTTATTGTGTTCTGTCTTTGTTACAAATAACCCCTCATCTATGACGCATGTACGGTAAGTTGCTTAAACATAAATTATCATTTTCATTACTATATTTGTTTTCATTTGACACATAAGGAATCAAGTTTTTTTCACCTAACTGATAGCTAATTAGTGCAAGGAGGAACCTGGCTTTAATACACGTCAAGAAAACAAAAGTAACTGCCCTCAAGAGAAAGTAATAACTTTCCGTGGTTATTATTTGCATAGAGAATTACTATTTTCAACGGAATTTCCAACTTTGTCTTCCAAGTCATAATTATGTTTACTTCATTACTTCGAAAGGGGTCCTAGATTGAAATATGACATTCCAAAAGGGGTCCCTAATATGCTCTTCAAATTAATCATCCATTTCCATCATTTGCCAAAGTGGCCACTCGAATGAATGCAAAGTACCCCTTACCGAAGCCCCTCTGTAAGATAGGCAAGAATCCATATGGACTGAAAGTCAATTATCCTTATGGCGAATGAAAGATCTGGAAAGTTAGGAGATATTTTAAAGATTCACTCCTTCCCTAATACGGAGGCACGGCGAGGCAGATCGATGAAAAATTTCATCATGAAAATTGAAAACCGCAATAGATCACTGTGGCTAATAAATGACTCTCTCTCTCTCTCTCTCTCTCTCTCTCTCTCTCTCTCTCTCTCTCTCTCTCTCTCTCTCTCAGTGAGCACTGAATCTAGATGATTTTACATGGATGACAGGCAGAACAAGCTACGAGATATGATAGACATTACCATAACATTGTTAATCATACCTAAAAAATTATATTTATACTGCAACACCCACCACCCATCCCACTGTGCCTCACCCCCGTCTCTCTCTCTCTCTCTCTCTCTCTCTCTCTCTCTCTCTCTCTCTCTCTCTCTCTGAATACTGAACGTGTCAGTCTAGTCTTGTTTCTTATAGATTACTATATCTACTGGTATCTTAAAACCTCGGCGATTAAATAATGCTGAAATCAATAGCAAAAACAATTTTACTCATACTTTTGGCTCTATACACCAATTTTATCAAAACATCAGTGATACTGTACATGTGCTGATGTAGGGTTGCATATTGTGAGAAAACCTGCGACCAGACAGGTGGTCACAGCACTCTGCTGTAATCATTCTCGCATTGGGTCACGCAACCATCAAAGGGAACTTTCAATTATTGCCGAAGCCTTTGTCACCAATATCGTGTACTGATGACTCATTATGTTAATGAAACCCTGCGGCCCCGGGATTCTGAATGGTCTTTGATGACGCATTATAAATAAAATATTCGTAATAAGATCAGAATTAGTATCATTTGTAATATTCAACGACAGCTCTACAAAAAGTGATTAAATTTATTATTCAATTCTCATTATGGATTATGTATGAGGTGTACCAGTTGCATAATGTATGGCGTAAAGACGTTTATGACCTACCAGTTTTGAATTCTTGCTGGTCGTTCTAGATATCCATGAGAAAGTCTATGCCCTGAATGGTTAACATAGTGTATGCAGGTATCTATAAAGCTGTTGTCATAAACCCATGGGGTTTATCAAAAAGTGTATGGTATGTAAATATATATATATATATATATATATATATATATATATATATATATATATATATATATATATATATATATATATATATATATATATATATATATATATATATAATATATATATATATATATATATATATATATATATATATATATATATATATATATATATATATATATATATATATATATATAATATATATATATATATATATATATATATATATATATATATATATATATATATATATATATATATATATATATATGAATGTCTTTTCCTGTAATACTACAGTGTAATATGAATATAAGAAGGCCCATAAAACACTATTTAAACCTTAATCCTCAAACCCCTCATGAAGAAGATGACCCATGAAAGCGACCGCCAGATCCATTGGGGTAGCTAATGAGGCCAAAAACCACTAGGGAATTTGGCCATTCTCCTCCTTAAGAAACACCATCCATAACATCGGAGGCCTAGGGCCACACCTTTATGTTTTTGTATATATACCATTGTAACTTTTCACCTGTCCATATTCTACCAGTGAACAGGGGCACAGAAGCTAGTGTGAAATATATGGTTTCAACGTTTAAATAGTGTTTTATGGGCCTTTTATATATATATATATTGTATGTATGTCTATATATATATATGTATTATGTTTGTATGTATGTATATAGCAAACCTTTCTTTGGGGTAACGCCGGAAGGGCATTATAAATGTGGAACCTCAAAAGTTCAAGCGGAGATGCAATGCATTACTACCCTAAAGCAAGTCTCCTTGTATTTTAATAATTTGATTATACATTTTCACATGTATATTTTTATTTGCTAATTTTTTTTTATAATTGATCTCTTCTTCCTTTATTTCCTAATAAATTTTTTTACTTCTTTCCAATGAACACCATATTCTCTGGAATATGAACACCATATTCTCTCTCTCTCTCTCTCTCTCTCTCTCTCTCTCTCTCTCTCTCTTTGTATATATAAATATTATTAGAGTTTTACATTGGGAAAAAGGTGGAGCTTACCATGGGGGTTTCAATTCTGACTACAGGTGTGGATTCAGGTAAACATCATAGCAGAAAACTAAACTGAAGGCTTTACTGCAATAGGGAAAGTTCAGACAAACACTTGGTTTCACTTAAAATCACTTATATTTACACTTAACAAACTAAATCAGAAGAAAGGGAAATTTGCAAAACCAGACAGGTGAATCAGATTCCTGTCGAATAACTAAATTTACAGTAATTTACATAATAACAGAAATGGAAGAAAAATCCACTTTGTAGAACACCATTCGGTGAGGGGCAGTGGTTTTAACCACGGCACAAGCAAGAGGGTGAACAGCAGATTCCACAGCTAGCAACTCCGTCTGCAATCGAGAACGCATTTGGTTACTTACACAAAAATAGGTAGCGTAATTATGGAATCGAGGGGGTTGCACATAAAGTGCCAAAGCACCTCGATACTAGGCACTGGTATGTATGTGAACTTGAATATTTGCTCACTGCATCAAACAAATCAGGTCTCTTGAAAAAGATCACGCTTCAGACAGGACAGTAGAAGAATAATAGATTCGTGACTGATTCAAAACCTCGCTTCGGGTACTTTACCTTTATGTCGGAGACAGGGGACCTTGTCTTCAGTGCCAGCAGGGAGGGCATGAATCAGGGGCTTTCACCACAAAGAAAGACTCAGGCTCAAAGTAGCAACATGGGAAGAATCAGGGCTCTGATGGAGCAGATGGGACAAGGACAAGTGTCTGGAGAGGCAGGGGCTGGGCATTTCTGAAGAGTGCCGCCCAGGTGTCCTCTTTTAAGACCCTGGTGGATTACGATTCCTCTCCTCCCAGATGGCAGTGCCTACTCGCTTAGTGGTCCGATTTCTATGCTTTCCATGCTTTCAAGCCCTGTGGTATACCCCGGCCACGTGGTGATTCTGTTGTTAAGGCCCAGGCGCTTTCTCTTTTGGAGTTAATCCCCTTCGCCAGATCATCTGTGCCTCTGGCAGGATTTGGCTTCCCGAAAGGCAGTACCTTGAAGAGAGGCTCGAGCAGTCACTAAACTCTAAGGTTGAGACTTGAAGGTGATTAGCACTGCTGCCTTACTTTCTTAAACCCGTTCAAACTTTTCAGGAAAAAGGGTAATGATTTGGCAGATTTGGCAATTTTTTTTGAGTGGCGCTGCCATTTCCACGTGTATGGATAATTAAGTGAAGTGACCGCGGGTCAAGGTAAGTAGAGGATTGTCTGTCACCTCCCTCCATTCATCAGTACGAAAGCAAAGCAAAAGATAAAAATTATACTTGGACCTTGCTGTGCATTTTTCATTTTGCTCAATACAAAATTTAAATAGTGTATATGTATAATATATATATATATATATATATATATATATATATATATATATATATATATATATATATATATATATATATATATATATATATATATATATATATATATATATATATATAATATATAATATTTTCATATATATATATATATATATTTTATGTATTTAAGTACATATATATATTAACATATATGCATGCATACATACACATCTAATACATTACTTTACAACAAAGTCACTTGTAAGTAAAAACAAACAGCTGGACTGTACTCTCGGATATGTCCACTCTCAGGATTAACCTTATCCTCGAGGTTAATCCTGAAAGTGTACCTTTTTGGATTAGGATTAAATACCTCCTCAGTCAAAATGGGAAACGTGTCAACGCAGCTAACTATAGGAAAGCTATACTAAAACTCAAATGAGAGCTCTCCGGTGTGGCTGTTTGTGTCTTCTCCATGTGTGTTTAATCTCTGCATATCTGCCAAATGTATAACAACAACAATGAGATAACACCATTTCTCCCTGTTACAGATATCAAATACCATCTTTTTCATTACACATAATTGTAAGTCGATTGCATATGTTCACGATTGATGAATTTTTTTATGCAATAACAAGAAACGGAATCAGAATTTCTATCAACATGGCATTTCACTTTGGCGCTGTTGCCAATATTTCAACAGCTCCACGTGCGTTTAAATCCACGGATAAGCAGCTTAAGACTGTCTCCAGGGCCTACTTCCAGTGGTCACGGTAATTTTGGAGGCATTTCCCCCTTCTACAAATATCTTGATTTCTTAATATCATAGGTAAAGAATAAATTAGTAAGCAGGACAAATGAAATAAAGCATAACAATGAGTAAGTTGGACGAGTGAGAAACTAAACAATCGTATACAAGCGCAGGCTGTGGAGAAGAAATGGACTGAAGACAAATCCTAAGCAGGGCGGAACAGGAAGGAGATTAAAATGCCTGGAAGCGAAAATCAACCCCTATAATCTCTTATAAATACAGTCTCAGGGTTTGTCTCAAAGACATTCAGAAGTCTGTCACACACGTGTCAAGTTGTTGTTTTGTAAAACCGGCAACAGAGCAGATCTTTAAACTCCACACCAGAGAGGTCTCCTCGTGAGTGGAAGGGTTTTTTTTTTATTGAGTATAAGTCAAGGAGGAGGATTAAGAGATTATTTTTAAGGGGTGAGGAATGAGAGATTCTTCGAGGAAGGGGCAATATTTTCCCATAACCTGCCTGTTACTCAGCACTGTTATTAACGCGACTACGTTTATTTCAACAGAATACTTGAATTGCGTTGATCTGGTGCATCACTGCACTCTTAGAGGGAGAGTTGACTTCCTTCGTGACATATATATATATATATATATATATATATATATATATATATATATATATATATATATATATATATATATATTATATATATATATATATATATATATATATATATATATATATATATATATATATATATATATATATATATATATATATATATATATATATATATATATATATATATATATATATATACAAATATATACATATATATATATATATATATATATATATATATATATATATATATATATATATATATATATATATATATATATATATATATATATATATAAAATACATATTCCATCCTCCTCTTTCTCTTCTTAAAGAAAGTGAAGATGGCACCCTTCTAGTTCTCAGCAAACCTTCATGAATAAGGTTGTTAGTTACTCATTTCCAGTCACTTGGGGCTAGGGATCGGGGGTGGAGATGGGGATGGGGTGCGCCTCTGGTCACTGTCACCAAAGAATTAAAGAAAGTCTAGGCATCCTTCAGGGTCATCTCTAGTTACACGCCAACGAGATAATTTAATACATTTTAAGTATTTCACCTTATAGATACAGCAAGGAGGATCTGTAATTGTTGCAATTTAGGCAATTTCAAGTGCAGGAAGCAATTTCTGTTTGCGATGCGACAGGACCATTTATCAAATATGTTAAAATGGAAGATTTAAGGCAGGTTAATTCATTTGTGGTAAAGAACAACACATTGAAAATAACAGCGTTAAGAGAACCCTTTAAAAATTACTTTAGGCAAGAGGAATGGGCGAATACTTTCAGGCTTTTGGAAGATCGAATAGGCATGTTTACTGTCTGTATGTATGTATGTATTTATGTATGTTTATGTCAGTCAGCACTGTCAGTTTACATCCCTCATTTACTTAAGTCAGTTTACTGCACATTTCCAATTATATTTCTACTTTTGGAGATCTTCGTACATCGATGTTAAACTGTACAGTATAATTAAAAATGTCTGATACAGTTATTAAAATACAAATTACCAAAACTTTGGGAAGAGTTGTTTCGTTAAACTTAAGAGAGAATATGATTACAAACAAGCAAGCTGTGATCATAAAACACTGCATTGTGTCATTATTATTATTATTACAGGTGGTGTGTTGTAGTTTTGTTAAAGACTCAAAGCTTAAGCATTTTTCATTCAAGACTTAGAGTATGAAATTAGGAGCGACTTGTAAGTGAAAGAGAGGAAAGAAAATCATTCATTTAAAAGTAAGGTAATGTTTACCATGTAACTATTATTACATAAAAATCATAATATACTGTGAAGGTGACACACAATGTTCCACTAAGGGACGATGGAGATGACACTTTCTCGATGATGTTTACGAAAACAGGAATTTATGCTTGAGACGTTTGAGCCAAAACAACATCTTTGAAGTCTCTCTCTCTCTCTCTCTCTCTCTCTCTCTCTCTCTCTCTCTCTCTCTCTCTCTCTCTCTCTCTCTCTCTCCTTTAATAACCTGATTAAACAGTCCATCAATTAGTCTGTCTATATACCTCCCAATATTAAGTGCAATCAGAACGCTCCCTATTCTTATTCTAGTAATTACCTATACACTTTTGCCAACGGGAAATCAGCGCTTAATATGTTGCGTACACACAACCGGGGCACATCTAAGAGCCCCAAGCAAACACGAACGGAGCGTTTCCATTAGACGACTGAGTAGGAAATGATTAAGCTATGCCCCGTCTAATGCAAACTTCGGTTTGCACTGCATTGCTAATCTGTCTTCGCTGATAGGAACTGGGATACTGTTGTAATCATTATTGTAATGTTTTAAAGGAAGTGTGTATTCAGGATTCTTTTCCTCAAGATCATTGTCATTAACTTTTTTCTTGCGTAGTTGCTCATTCTCCATGGTTTGCAGGCTGCAATGCATATTCATATTAAGAGTTTAATGGGATAAGGAGCCTTGTACTCCATTTTTTTTTTAAACGAGGGCTACAGAAACCAACAAAAAGTTAGGGAATTGGAAAGGAGCGGGAAGAGAAAGAAGATAAATAAAGAGAGGAAATAGAAACGAAAGCGACAGACCTACCTCTTGAAGGATGGAATGTTCCAAGAACCAGGAAATGAGCAAAGTGCTGGAGACGATTGACCTTGATAACAACGTAGAGCGATATTAAGCACAAGACAGGGTTGACTGGTACAGTGAGTGCAGGGAGCTTCAACACGCTGTTAATGAGCTTGTTTGGTGTATATAGGTGTTAATGTTGTGGAAGCTTTAGTGCACAGTGATTCATCCACGAACCAGGATTTAAAATTTGAATGTGACATCGATTTTTCCTTGAGAGTTATCCTCTGTAAGGAGAAACAGGTATATGTATATGTGTATATTTATATACATAAACACAGACAGACACATACATTATATATATATATATATATATATATATATATATATATATATATATATATATATATATATATATATATATATATATATATATATATATATATATATATATATATATATATATATATATATGTGTGTGTGTGTGTGTGTGTGTGTGTGTGTGTGTGTGTGTGTGTGTACAGTACAGTATATATATTTTTTTTTTTACGGAAAATGTCGCATACATTTGAAAACATATAATTATCTGCGGGAGCCAGTCAATTAAAAATAAAATCAGACATATTTCTGCTCTATGCATTCTTTATTTTCTTGAAGCATGGCATATGAAGCTATTATAAAAAAACCCTGTTTAAAAACGCGTGGTTTTTAATATAATTTTTATGCAGTTCTCAGTATGAGATGGCAGGAGTCTATTTTAGAGTAAGAATTCACACTGTGTTCCAGTAACAATATTTCATTTGGTCGAGTAATTGACGTCGGGAACTTAGTAATCTTCGTCACGTCCCCTTCCCCTCGCACACCCCCCTTCCTAAACTCCATCCCCTACCCCCATCCTCCTTCGCCACACCGCGAAATATGCTTCTCAAACCTCTTCTCAAGTGTTAAAGACGAGAGGGATAAGGCTTGGAATGCCATCGGAGTCTCGTAATTGAAAATTACCCAAAATAGGGTTAGTTTTCAAACAGCAAATTGAAATCCCGGGCAGTCATCTGACGAAAAAGGGACAGTTAACGGCAAATTCTGCGAAGGAAGACCAAGATGTCTTGAGAGAGAGAGAGAGAGAGAGAGAGAGAGAGAGAGAGAGAGAGAGAGAGAGAGAGAGAGAGAGAGTTTATAAAGATGGCTTTTCCAAAGACAAAGAGAGAGAGAGAGAGAGAGAGAGAGAGAGAGAGTAGAGAAAGATATATATATATATATATATATATATATATATTGTAAATACAAACGAGTTTGATAGAGATTTGAGAGAGAGAGAGAGAGAGAGAGAGAGAGTAGAAAAGATGGCTATTTGTAAAGACAAACGATGTTGAGAGAGAGAGAGAGAGAGAGAGATGAGAGAGAGAGAGAGAGAGAGAGAGAGAGAGAGAGAGAAAAGATGACTAGAGAGAAAGAAAACGAAAGACAGTAGAGAAGAGAGAGAGAGAGAGAGAGAGAGAGAGAGAGAGAGAGAGAGAGAGAGAGAGTAGAAAAGATGGCTATTTGTAAAGACAAACGAGTTTGATAAGAAAGGAGGGGGGGGTAAGAGTATTCAACAAAAAAGTTGAAAGAGTTAGGGTTATGGGTACCGATGTGGAATGAGTTGGTATGAAAATGAACAGATAAAAATAAAACTTAATAAATAAATAAATAAATGAGCATTTCTTAGTATGGATACGTAATGAAAGAGAATAAAATCAGAATTGGTAGGATATCTAAAATTACTGATTACTGAAGAGTAAAAAAAAAAAAATGTGTTAATGTAGTTGCAGGACCAAGTGAGTTAGATAGACTATTTTGAAAATTTGTTAAATATAGAGGATAGAAAAGAGGGAGCTTTGAATGTTGCAAGAGTGGAAGTCGTTAGTGTATATTTGAGAAAATGTGGACATGACTGTGAAGGACATACGGTAAACAATTTAAAAACTGAAATGTGAATAGAATCTAAAAGTCACTGGATTCAAAATAACTTGTCTCTAGCACTACAGAGTAGCCTAAGTGTGATTGAGTGGCTGTGCAATTTGTGTCCGTTTGAGGAATAAATTCCAGAGTAATGAGTAAGAATAACAATAACTGTGTCTTTACCTATAACAATAAAATCCGAGAGTATCTGATCTTCTTTGTCCTCCCCCGGGTGACAGTAGAGGAGACATGACACAGCCACCTACCCCGGGCAAACCTGTTTGTCTTCCCCGGGTGGGGGGCGGGGTAGGTAAGGGATCGGGAGGGTAGGCGAGACAGCAGCCCCGGTTTTATGATGAATTTCGTATGAACGCCAAAATCATCAAAAATATTTATTATACTATACATAAATACTACAGGTATGACAATAATATTATGTCATTAATACATATTCAAAATTATCACAACCAGAAAAAATAGATCCTAAGTGTAATTCGGCTCTTTCCCTTCACTTCTGACTCCTCTGGATATTAAACCATTAAATCATTAGCTTTCCGAATCACTTACAACTCATCAAATATTTTCTCATAAAGTGTCACTGATAAGCATATAGTTTATATATTTGCTTTCTCCTCGTATTTCACTTTGTCGTATAAGGGAAGGAAAAGTTAATAACCGTTGTTTATTGTGATTAGAATGAAAATGTATGTGCATGAAATATACATGTAAGCTATACACGCATACTCACACACACATATGTATATGTATATGTATATATATATATATATATATATATATATATATATATATATATATATATATATATATATATATATATATATATATATATATATATAATTTGTGTTTAAGTTTACAATGGCATCTTTACATATCAAATTATTACCGTTCTATATACTATAAAAGTACAGAATCTATATTTACTTCACAATATAAAACAACCAATTCATGAAAAAGAGGGGATCCTGCAATCATACCAAGAATATAGCCCAGAATCTGACGCATACCTGAAATATAAAAAGAAAATAATGAAAATAATAATAATTCAACTCCGGCATTCTTTGAAGTTAAAGAAATAAGTGAATAGGAAACTGAATTATTATCGGACGTGTCTGTCTTCCAATTCGTTAAACCGAATGGAAGGAAGCGTTTTAATCAAGGAAGTATAACCGAACGCTGTTTCCATGGAGAAAGGATTACACAAACTTGAGCCACATCTTGCGCTCGCCGGGATTAATCTTCCTTAAGGACTCATATAAGATGATTAGCATCGCCTGCAGAAGTTGCTTGAATGTTATGGGGGTGGGGAGGCAGGGGAAGAGGATGGACTCAAATGAGAAGATGAATAAGTGGAGCTAGTGGGAACAGAGATTGTAAAGCTGAGTCGTGGTAACTGAACTTTAATGATGTTCTGTAACTGTCAACAAAAGTTAAGTATACCTTAAAGTTAAGTATACCTTAGTTTAACCAGACCACTGAGCTGATTAACAGCTCTTCTAGGGCTGGCCGGAAGGATTAGGCTTATTGTACGTAGCTAAGAACCAATTGGTTACCTAGCAACGGGTTACCTAGCAACGGGACCTACAGCTTATTGTGGAATCCGAACCACAGTATACAGAGAAATGAATTTCTATCACCAGAAATAAATTCCTCTAATTCTTCATTGTCCGGTCGGAGACTCGAACACGGGCCTAGCAGAGTGTTAGCCGAGAACTCTACCGACTCGTCCGACGAGGAACTGTAACTATCAACAAACTTGTACAGTTCATATTTAGCGAAATTTTGTAAAAAGCTTTTTAGCACGCAATGACGTTTGTGGTTCTAATAGTACAATAATACCAACCACTATGAACGCTTTTTTTCCCCTTTCATCCGTCTCTCTGTATACGTCCGTTCCTTAACGCAATATCTCGAAAACCGAAGAAAACCGGATTTAAGTGGACTAAGAGGATACACGGTATTGGGCCATTTTGCCCAGATGATGAAATTTTATGACATCGAGGACGTTTTTTCGTATTTTGTACGCTATTAATTAGCGAAATCATCATCGATATCCTTCAAAAAAATAAAAAAAAATCTGAATGGGTCACCCAATGAACGCTATACAAAGCTTCACGTAAATTCGTTCGTTAGTTCTTTGCGTAATCCTACAGACAAATAATACCAAAGAACGCAACCTTTGATCCTTAGTCAAGCTGGAAATTGTTCTCAGTAAAATGTTTGGCCGAAAATTCTACATGCATAAATTAACCTCTAAATGTGAACAAGCCTATGGTACAACTCCTTCGGTTACTGTTATTGCTCGTCTCTGAAGGTAGGCTTTGCTCGGTGCGATTATAGCTCAACGATGATCGTTCATGGATTAACGATAATCGTCAAACGATTTTTAGAGCACTAACTACCGTCACTCGTTCAAACAAAACAGCCCAGATTGAAAAAAAACGCAAATTTATTGCTCTAAAAATCGTTTGACGATCATCGGTATTCCATGAACGATCATCGTTGAGCGATAATCCCAACGAACAAAAACCTTAATCAGCGCAAGTAGAAAAAATGTATGCAAAATATCAAGGGACACATAAGGCAGTATTTTTACTTTTGAAGGACGCTGGTTAAGGAAATCATGAAAAACTGAGGGCGGGAGAGAAGATCAAAGCATAAAAGTGAATGGGCGAAACGAACGATTATTGTGAGGGATAATATCCAATTAATGATACATGATCAGACAGGAGAGCGGACATAGCCTGTCGATCAAACTGATGGTTCGAAGGCACAAGTGAGGTTTGGGTTAGCTGCGTAGACAACAGTCTGGTTTAGGTGAAAAATCTTACTTTACTTCTTTGATCAAAATACATATACGAACATTCACATACAAAATGCATTGCACTCCCGTAAAACATGCTGTACCGCGCGCTAACGATATACGCAGAAAACAGATTAAATGCTCTATCTATTCACAATAACTGGCATTACGTTTCAGTGCATGAAACTTCTTGTCAAGGACAGACACCACTCGCTCAGTCATGAAATAAACAGGCAATATTATAGCACCAGAGACACCTTTTGCTCTTATCTTCAGTATTATTTTACAGTAGCTGCCACAGATATGGGGTAACAACCCCATTCCTTTTTCTTGTGAACATAATCAATCAAGCAGAACAACAGATTTTCTCTTATTTTAAACTCTAGATTTAAGACTGATTAATCAATTGCCCTTATTCTTTTAACAACAAAATCCAATGGTTGTTGCTAACGCGGGAATTCTTACTCTTAGAGCAGCCTGCAGGAAGGATGGGGAACTTGAACTTTTCTAGCCCAGGCGAAGGAAAAAGAGAAAGTTATAGCTAAGTATTATGAAAAACGGGAAAACGGTCTCTTATAGGAAGAAAGTAAATGAGTCTTGAAAAACGGGGGTGTGGAGGAAATTCCAAAGCCTGATGTCATTAGGGAATTACAAAGTCTGATAGCAGAAGGAAAGAAACACTCGGAACCATGCAATCAGAGGAATGCAGATTCCTTCGAAGTGACTGTTGGAAGACGGGAACTGGTGCATATCACAAGGCTACTTCAGAGGATGAAGGATTCGTCGCTTGACCTTAGCGGTACAACGCAACTGACACTTAAAAAAAAATAAAAGGAAAATCGATGCTACTGCTTTACAGCCATGTTGAATAAAGCAGTAATCTTTCATACAAGCAGTGACATCGCGAAACAGTTTACGTTATGGGGGAGCGCAAAGCACATAAAAAAGTATGATAGGAAAATAGCACACTTTAGTGAAATATGACTCCCCTGGCGTTATGTAAGTCTAGACTTATGAGCAAGAAAAGTGTGTTATTCATTGCCATAAACTAAACAATTATAAAAGGATTTTTTAAACAAAGAAAATGCAGACGCACTGTAAAACATGTGAAAGTCGTTGAAGAAAAGCTAAGTAAATTCAATAAATAATTGTGGTATAAAACTAGGTTATTATTATTATTATTATTATTATTATTATTATTATTATTATTATTATTATTATTATTATGAAAGAAGAAGAAGAAGAAGAAGAAGAAGAAGAAGAAGAAGAAGAAGAAGAAGAAGAAGAAGAAGAAGACCATCTTCTGTTGCAGTAATAATAAAGTGATCATTGTCTTAACTGCATTAAATTATCATCTATCTTTTTTACTTTTCATTTACTTCTATGTTGGGGGAAGGTCATATCCAATATTCCCCATATTCATAAGGAAAGAACTTGAATATTTTATCACATCAGGTCGGGTGGGTTTCACCTCTACCTGTTGTCTTCTGACAAAGCTAGGATGGGCGTGGGGTTTATTAATACTGTTTAGCCATTCACCCACCTTCACAATAACAATGCACATCCTTCATTCGTTTGAAGAAGATGAGTACAGGGAAAACCTACTAGAAACGTCCTAAATGAATAAAAAGTTCAATCTGTAATTTTCCTTTATCAGTCATCAAAATGTTATATAGATGACTTACCACAAACAGGGAACAAAATTAAAAAAAAGGATACACAAGTTAACTAAAATCTTAATCTAGTTGGAATTACGTTAGACCATTATTATTATGTAGAAACTTCAGGAAAATTAACCAGAACATTATGTAATTTACCAGAGGTTGTCTACCACATACATGTGCTCATTTCAGCGATGAGCATATCAACAAAAAGAAATGTTTTAATACAGAAATATGTCTTTATTTCTATTCCGTAAAAGTTTAAATTACAATTTCTTATTTCCATCTATTAGTTTAAATATTTTCAGCTGATAAAAAGAAAGATAACTGAGATACGTGTTTTTAAACCTTGCTGTTCATATATACTTTTATATACTCACACATATTTTACGCAAACTGTTAGTTAATAGAGTAGACATCCGATGTGCTGGCAGTGGTTACTAATTTCCGTAACAATACCGCTTTATTTGATTATGGCAAAATCCGGGTAAAAATAATTCTCTCCATTTTAATTCAGCTCTGCGATTCTCGCCTTTAATGCCCTCGGAAATTTTGGGAACTTGCCGGAGGTGTGTTCTAAGAAAGACCTTCATATCGAGCCAGTTCCCAAAATAGCAACCATTCGTAATATTCGTATTTTTAATTCTGGGGAGAGACGAGGCTAACGTGTTATTAAAATGAGTGAACTCTAATTCTGGGGAGAAATATGGTGCTAGGCTACCGAGAATAACAAACAATAATATATTTTGCTGCTGTTTCTGAGGAGGGATGAAGATTACTTAGTGAAAAGTGGATGAATATGGTCATGGAATGTAATAATCTGACTTAGTAAGAGAAACATGGTTTAAAGTGCTGTGAGAAGTTGTGGAAATTTATTTATTTCAAAGTTTCATGTGAATTATTTACTGGTGGTTATCTTCCCATTATCCAATCTTTAATCACTCTCTTCCTGCCAGTATACGAAAAGAACTGGATAAAAAAGAAGTAGCTTTCATAATAATTTCCCAAATGAATTATTTTTATTCTTTAGCACGCTTAATATTTTTGGGTTGATATTAAGGATTTGTTAACGGCTTCCCCAAAGTACATTCAATGTTCTGTCAAATACCGAGAGAATATCCATCCTCGTATTTTTAATGCGTATTCAGCAACATCTCTCCCAAATAAAATATAAAAGGAATCAGAAATGGAAATAAACGCTTACTGCAGGGATATATTTTGTTCTTTCCTCCCTTTATACATCCTCACTGAATCTCCCCTTCTGATTAAAATTTAGAACCAATACACAAAACTGGTAACATTTCTTTAGTAATATCTCACGTATAAATGCACGCGGACTGAGAAAGAAGCAGGCAAATGTTCTTTAGACTTAAGTGTTTAATTTCTGTCCTCCACTAACCTTCCAGAAAAATTATTAGGATAATGACTTCAAACATATCCTCAAAAGTTATATCTGTTTCCTCTTTTCTATTCTTATCTGATGACGAGATATATATATATATATATATATATATATATATATATATATATATATATATATATATATATATATATATATATATATATATATATAGGACCTCATTCAAACTGGGTGGTATCTAATGGGTATTTATTCAGAAAAACTGGGTGTTACCAGTTTTCTTGGACAAACAGTTCACTTTATCAAGTATCCGTACGGGTACTTGATAATGTGACTGTTTGTCCAAGAAAGCTGGTAACTTTTTCTGAATAAATACTCCATTAGATACCACCCAGTTTGAATGAGGTCCTTTTAGTAATTCTACTAATGCACAGAACAATTGTGTATGTGATAAAGATATATATATATATATATATATATATATATATATATATATATATATATATATATATATATATATATATATATATATATATATATATATATATATATATAATATATTAATATATATGTATATATGTATATATGTATATATATATATTATATATATATATATATATATATATATATATATATATATATATATATATATATATATATATATATATATATATAAATTAATACCGGCTTAGTTTACATCTCTTAAGGATCTAACTAACTGGATACTCAACAAATAAGGATAAAGTATTTTCTGTCTGATTATCCAAACATTATTCATTTCATAATATCTATAATATAAATGCAAAATTCTCAGTAAAATAAAGAATATAGCTACCTTCATAGCACGTTGTAGAAGTTCATTACCTCAGGACACTATTTACTGATTCATTAATAACAAATAAGGCATTAAATATTCATTTATGTTTGCTAACAATATATCAAAAGAAATTGAAAACTAAAGACAAGGGCATTATTTTCCTTAAATATATCCCGCCTTCTTAATTTCAATTTCTGGGGGAAAAGGACAGTTAAAGCAAATATGTCAAGTAAAGACATTCGAAAATCCTCGTTTTGAGAATTACCGGTAAGGAGAGATAACTTTAAAAAAAAATAAAGAAAAATCAAATTGAATTTGAAATGGAAGACTGAAAATCACAAAAAAAAAAAATAAATTTCACTCAGGTGACGCTACTGGTAAGATTCAGTAACGCAAAAACCGACGATCTAAGCACCCAACAACTTTGAAGTTACGTAATCAGTATTTAGTGAGGGTCTTTCAACTTGTTTGTAGAAGTAAGTTTAAATATAATTCTTGAACGTAAGTATTATTTTCTTATTAAATAAATACAAATTATACGTAAATGCAACATCTTAGAATTCAGTCCAGAAACACAACTGATGCTCTTGAAATACTTAGTGCCTTAAGATTCATACTTTAAATTATTTTTTTACTAAATTACTGACATACATCCAAATTTATATTTCGCCGCCTTTTGACTAAATTTAATTTTCCTTTAAACATGCAACATGAACTAAACCAAATCTCAAAGTTCTGTTTGTCTACCTGTCACGTAACTGTTTTCCCGGATTCCACATATACTGTATTTTTCATCTTTACAGAACCATCTCTGTATGGGCAGTGCTACCTCTAGTCTTCCAACAGAGGGGCAATTACACCTCAAAATAATCATGTATATTCCCGTACCGATTATATGCGAGTTGGCTTATATCTATGTACAAAAACTCCTACATCGACAGTGCGTTTGTTCAACAGTTTTTGTGCAATTCGTTAGTCCTCCCGCCCTCCCCCTCTCTCTCTCTCTCTCTCTCTCTCTCTCTCTCTCTCTCTCTCTCTCTCTCTCAAAAATTCCGGCAAATGTTCTCAATGACTTTTATTTTTAGCATTTAAATTCAATTTAGCTTTCATATCAAGAATTCCTAAATAGTTTTACGCGGTATTCTTTATTCCTCGCACGAGAGTGTGAAGATTCTCGCTTAATTAAAAAGAAACCATTTTTCCTCTATGGTGAGAATGCAATTATATCGAATTCAACTGCTTTTATTAATTTTTCTCAAGTTTTCGTTGGATTGTCGTAAATTAACATCTCATTACCCCTTTATCTTTTCTGTGCGAATTAATTTTCTCGTTTTTTACTTTAATACTTTACTCTGTTTACCAGAATACGGAGACAATGAATACTAAAGAACTCTTCTCCCTCTCTCTCTCCTTTATCCATATTCATCCATTCCATTCTTGTTGGCATTTTCGTTATATGTAATTTTTTTTTTTTTGTCCGCGATTCCACCCTTCACTTTGACATGTCTATGGCCATTATGACCATACCGAGGGAACTAATATGGATTGAGGGAGGTAGGGGGGTGGATAAAGGGGGGTTTTGCAGACTCCCTTTGCTCTTATAAACGCCATTATCCTTTTTTTCCTAACTTTTTAGAGCGTGAATATCCTGCTCATTTTCATTTTTGGAATTAAATGCTACAGACTGAAAACTGGATACGGCTGAGGGGAGGGAGCAATAATCATCAGCGTCAACCTTTTTTTGTTTTAATGGAATTCTGTTTTTTTTTTTACTATTATGAACCTTAAAATGTTTTTCATTAATAACTGAAATTTTAAAAGTAACTATAGTATTATAGTTGCGTAGTGGCACATAATATTGTTAGTACAAAACATCTTTTGATATCGCGAGTAAGAGAATGATAAACATAAATATTACTTTAGCAAGACATTCATACTGGTTTTTATCAAAAAAAAGTTATTCCAGATTGTAAAAACACCTTATATGAAGAAGAGTCGAGAATGAATAAGAATGAAGAAGCAATAACAATATTAACTATGATAAAGCGACTTAAGAGTCTCGGAAGGCACGTGGTAATCCTGCTAAGTAAAGGGCAAACCCTATCGAAGAAAAAAAATAAAATGCCTTATAATACCTTAAACTTTCTCCTTTTCAGTCACTCATTATGAAACTTACTGTTGCATGCATCTCAATAAATAATTTAACTGGATGAAATACTTCAACTTGTAACTAGAAGGTTATCAAGGAAATATACCATTTTAATATATTCAATCGAAGTTATCTACGGGAAAGGCTAACTGGATATGACAGATTTATGGTTTTACTATCATGGGGATATAATACAACCTAGAAATCTAAACTAATTCTTCTTGCAAGATAATTACTAGAACAAGGTCGAGTGAAATTTAATTTGGTTAATGGTTACCCTTAATTCTAACATTCTTTGACTGTTAAAGCAACATTTTAAGCCAACTGGTATTCTATTGCAGAGGTAGAAGGGTGTTTCGTTGTGCCCTACAAAAAAAATGTGTACCTTAGTTTTACCAGACCACTGAGCTGATTAACAGCTCTCCCAGGGCTGGCCCGAAAGATTAGACTTATTTTACGTGGCTAAGAACCAATTGGTTACTTAGCAACGGGACCTACAGCTTATTGTGGAATCCGAACCACATTATAGCGAGAAATGAATTTCTATCACCAGAAATAAATTCCTCTAACTTTTCATCAGCCGGCCGGAAACTCGAACTCGGGCCTGGTGAGACGCCAGTCCACAGCTCTACCGACTCGTCCAACGAAGAGCTATACACAGAATATTTCATTTAAGTTGCCATAAACCCCGAGAGTAGGTCACTGAAACGATGATACCACAGAGCCTTACGTAGTATAGGTTAACATAAGTATTAGTTGCAAGAAGCGCCTTGTTTAAGCTCTTTATTCAATAATATATCAGAAAGTATATTTTTACATTCTTTGTTTAAAATGAATTCGGCTGTGAATACGAAGAGTTCATTAGAATTTGGTTTATTTCATTTGCCAGATATTATCTACAAAACATAAGAGTAATATTAACAGAAAAAAAAACACATTTATATTCAACTGGATTCTGCACAATTACTCTACTAAACAGAATGTGAATACAGAGTAAAATTAATTTTTGTGTATAACACTGGTAATGATATTCTATTTTAAATGAGACATTTCTAAATAAGACATCTAAGTAATTCGTTTGCCTAAAGTAAGCTGTCTGTCTTACATTAAAAAAAAATAATATCTTTCTCTGCACTTCTGAAAGTCATTTTTCTCTATTTGTCTTACCCGCTTCTTGATACTCTCTCTCTCTCTCTCTCTCTCTCTCTCTCTCTCTCTCTCTCTCTCTCTCTCTCTCTCTCTCTCTCATCAATTCATATTGATAACCCTTCACCACTAATCATTTACTTCTCATGTCAAGAGTTCATTAATCATTCCCATTTATAGAACCATCAAGTTGTTCCTTCATCTTTCTTTACGTTATATAGATGAAGTAGGAAGGTGTGGGGATTCTCGCTCCAGAATAAAAATATAATTTCCCCTCTGTATACATTAATTCATCCGGAATCACCTTTCCGTCACCAGTTCTTTAATCTTTTTAGAGCTCGATTAATCTTTTATTTCCCCTTTGCCATCGTTCTTTTGATATATTCGCATTATTATTTACTTTCCATTTGCCTTTCGGTTTTTTTTTTTTTACTTCAAATGTATTCAACATTTACTTAACTGACTCCCTTTTTAGTTTTCTGTAAAAGGAAACTAATGTGCCGGCTTTGTCTGTCCGTCCGCACTTTTTCTGTCCTCCCTCAGATCTTAAAAACTACTGAGGCTAGAGGGCTGCAAACTGGCAAGTTGATCATCCACTCTCCAATCATCAAACATGCCAAATTGCAACCCGCTAGCCTCAGCAGTCTTTATTTTATTTAAGGTTAAAGTTAGCCATGATCATGCTTCTGGCAACGATATAGGATAGGCTACCACCGGGCCGTGGTTAAAGTTTCATGGGCCGCTGCTCATACAGCATTATACCCGGGCCACCGAAAGATAGATCTATTTTCGGTGCCCTTGATTATATGCTGTAGCAGCTGTACAGAAAACTCGATTGCGCCGAAGAACCTTCGGCATTTTTTACTTGTTCTTCTCTTTTATAAATATTCGATAAGGTACGTTTTTGAAAATCCTCTGTATAAGTATACTTGTTCATTTCACTCCATATTTTTCGAATTTCTCTCTTGCTAAATTGTCATTTGTTACTTGGTTGATCCACATCTTTTAACAAACAATTATTTCTCTCAATATCTCTTCCTTCTCTTTCAAATCCTCTTCTATTTTCGTCAGTAAACCTGTTACTTATATGTCCTGCTCCAGCTTTTTTTTTTTTATTCCATTTCTTTCATAACTGGAACGTTTCCTGTCTCCTGGACATTTCCAATATCGTCTTCCCAAGGCTGTTTTACCCGTTGTGTGCCTTCTGTCGCTTAAACGTCTTCGCCAAGAAGAAGAAGAAGAAGAAGAAGAAGAAGAAGAAGAAGAAGAAGAAGAAGAGGAAGAAGAAGAAGAAGAAGAAGAGTTAAGGAGAGAGGGTGGAGGGATAAAGAGAGAAGTTCGTTCGTCGGCTGCACAAATGCCATCTTAATATTTTGTCTCCTTTTTCAGAGAGTAAATATGACATTCCTCGTAATCTTCTGGATTAAACTCTGCAGATAAGAGTCAGGAAGACGAGCAGGAAAAGGATAATCGTGATAGTGACGAGGGGATGAAGTAATAATCGCCACGTGTCATTTTTGTAAAGGTTCTACCTTTTTCAACATTACAGCGTTGACAGCTGGATTAAGTTCAGTTCCATTTTATGAGGAATCCGGGTGTCATTTATTGTATCTGACAGGGTAAAATTATCTATATTTTACGAATGCATTAGCGTATAGTTGCTTTTATAACATACCAGGTATGTCCTTATGATAATAATCATGTGCGAAGTCTTTTCACGATTGCAAATACATGCATAGTTCTATATTTTCTTCATCTATACATACTTTGAGAGGCGAAGACCCCAAGTGATCATTAGGTATTTTCAATGAATGTCAGGTATAGAAAAATCTAGAGAGTATAAAAGCTCGATTATTCTTATTATGCAAACCTTTAACGAAACATTCTGAGGATCCGAAAGTCATGATACAAAAATATCAGCAGATTCATGGATAAATATGAAAAAAATCAATTATTGTTCTATTATATGCGCCTCATTGCCTGGTCGACTGCATAACTTTCTCCGAAACTTTTACTGTATCGATTTAGCGCTATATTTCATTCTAATGTTATATAATGTCATGTTCCATGAGGAAATATATCGTGATTGCTTGTTTATTCGCGGATTATCGTTCGCCATTATTTTTCTCCCTTACCCGACCTAAAAAGAAATATGATTGGCAACTACGTTCTTCACGATTATATCAGTCCCATTTCCTCATAATTTATATTGCCTGAAAATGGCACAGGCCCTTTTCACTCATTTCTATACCGTATGACTTTCACAATTCCAAGAATGAAAAAAAAAGTACCGTAACGATTTAAAGTAAATCACGGTTATTATTTTCTTAATGGCCGTAATAATCATTGTTCCTTGGAGGCAAGTTAAGAAGCAGAGTTCGCCAAATGCTTCGAGAGATTAAATGGGAGAATGGGAAACTAACTTAGAGCTGGAAGAGAGTTCCTATCGAAAATGTAGAGCTTATGTTCTGTGTATTTTTAATTTCTGCTTATTATAAGAGCGAGGGACAAAGACACATAACGCAAATGCACGAAACTCTAACATTCCAAAATTCTCGTTGTGAGAACCACGTAATGCAAATAAAAAAAAGGAGAGACGAAAGAAAACATCATTAAGATACCTAGGGAGAGAAAATCGTAAGATGTAATATGGAAGTCTGAAAATCACATCAACAAATCTATATTTTTTATTCATTCAAGTACTTGGTTAATAGCTGAAGGTACTAGCAAGATTCAATAACTTGAAAAACGAATATCTAAAGACCTGCCAACTTCGAATTTACCTCAATCACTAATCAATGGTCGTTCTTCATCTTGCTTGTAGAAGCAAGTTTATATGTATTTTTGGGCAGTAAGTTTTATATTCGTATTAACAATAATTTATACGTAAATACAACTTAAAATTCACCCACAAATGCAACATATAAGTACTTAGTTTATGCTCTTGAAATCCGCAGACCCTAAGATTTAGGCTTTAAACTATTTTTTATGATAATACTACATAATATTATATTTATAATGTGCCGCCTTTTGATCAACTTGAGATCTCTTTAAACATGCAACTTGAAATAAATCATATGGCATAATTCTGTTTGTCTGCCTATCTGTCACATAACCATTTTAACGGGTACCACATATCAAGAATTGCATTCATTCTTACAAAATGATTTTTGTATCGATCGATTATAAGAGAGTTGTCTTATATAATATCTATGTACATAAACATCAACAGCGACTGTTTATCCACTTTATATCTCCTGCGACAGTATGATTTTTGTAATTTCCAAGAATGGAGAAAAATGAAAGTAAGCATTTAATGTAAATCACGGTTACTATTTTGAGAATGCGAACGATATTCACTGTTCCTCACAGACAACTCAAGCAGAGTTCGCAAAATGCTTCGAGCGATTAAAGGTGAGGATGGTGGACTAAATCAGAGCTGGAAAAGAAATCTTGTGGAGGATATAAGGATATTACGTTGTTTTGCTTGGCGCAATGTTTACTATTTAAAACAGACATAAACAAACGGACGCGCATACTAAGACTCACACAGGTACACAAATACATGCACACACACACACACACACACATATATATATATATATATATATATATATATATATATATATATATATATATATATATGCATATATATATATATGTATGAATTATATATATATACATATATATATGTATATATATGCATATATATATATATATATATATATATATATATATATATATATATATATATATATATAATATAAATATATATATATATATATATATATATATATATATATATAATATATACATATATATATATATATATATATATATATATATATATATATATATATATATGTATATATATATATATATATATATATATATATATATATATATATATATATATATATATATATATATATATATATATATACATACATATATATGTGTATATATATATATATATATATATATATATATATATATATATACATACATATATATATGTATGTATGTATGTTCTTTCTTCGTCATCCATTCTGCATTTTCATTTTTCTTTTTTTTTGAGTTGGCGAAACACCAGAACACCCATAAGTTGAATAGCAAAACAGTATACACATTACATTCCGAGTCGAGCAACATCCATCGTTAAGACTCTCGATCACTAAACACAAGAAAATGTACCGATATTTACAAAGAGTAACAAGATAAATGATACTGAATTTGATCCCATTTTTTTTTTTTTTTGTTAATAATACAGAAAACTGAACTAACTCATAAGTAAAAGTATGATATAAAATACTATGGTAATAAATGTTCGAACGTGTTCACATTTCACTAAGACTGAAAAATGAGAGAAAATGAATGATGACGAACTGCAATTGCATCCAGAGTCTTGGCCCCATACGCACTGGAAGGACATTTCAATAATAATGCACGAAAGTTTAAATACTTTCAGTTCCATTGTTTTTCTTGATATGACGATTAAATTACACTAATAGAACTTCCGCAACACTTAACTGAAGTATCAGCCAGAAAACAGCAATTTATCTAAGTTATAAACACTCACCACTGGAAATAAAATGGGTAGCAACCACTCAACGCAACGATTCGTCCGAGCATCTGCCTTCCAGACTGGCAATTCACAAAGGGTTAAAGCAAAGGTTGTTCATCGAACTAATGACATTACCCCTAGTTCTGTTATTCTCTGTCTCAAGGTGGTTTCTCAGTCTCTTTTATTCTCTATCTCAAGGTGGCTTCTCAGTCTCTTTTATTCTCTGTCTCAAGGCAGCTTGAGACAGAGAAGTAGAAAATTCTTCTTTCTCTCAGACATAACCCAGGTCAGATCGCCTCCCACAGCTACTCTGTGGAAATGAGATCGCAAGATAAGAGGCGACTGGCTCCTTATCCTTAATGCCAAGGCTATAGAACCGTTTCCTCAGCTCCATCTTATCTCAATCGTATGTAAGGTCCCGTTCATGTGTATTACTTCCTTCGGAGTTCACCCCTACTCTTCAGGTTCCTCATTGGACGGGTGGGTACCGTTCTCAGATAACACTCTGCTGGCCCCGCGTTCGATTCTCAGACCGGCCAATGAAGAGTTAGAGGAATTTATATCTGGTGATAGAAATTCATTTCTCCCTATAATGTGGTTCGGATTCCACAATAAGCTGTAGGTTCCGTTGCTAGGTAACCAATTGGTTCTTAGCCACGTAAAATAAATCTAAGCCTTCGGGCCAGCCCTAGGAGAGCTGTTAATCAGCTCAGTGGTCTGGTTAAACTAAAGTATACTTTTACCCCTATTCTTCCTCTGGCACATACAAAATAAGGGCACTGAGTTGGAAGCCACATTAACCTCAGCACCCGAAAATAAACGAAATATAACAACTGGCTAACACAGACATATATCCATGGAAGAACCTCCAAACGGTTCAGTTGATTTACATAATCAAATTTTATCACAGTAGTTATTCACTTAACCAAACCGCGAAAGTCATTTTTAAGGGTAAAGGTCATCATCCATCACAGCAGTTCATCCGAGTAACGACCCTTAGGAAAAGCAATTTATCTAAGATTCCGCCCTGGCGTCATTTTTGCCTCATAATTTATGCAACTGTTATATTTGTTAGCATTTTATTTCACTCTAAGGTTTGGGAATTTTCTTTCATTATATTGTTTTTCGTCTTTTCCTTAACCACACTCCTGACAAGATGATAATCAACTTTCTTCGTAGTTCCAGGTATATTTTTAATTTCCTTTTAATTCTCTCTCCATTTTCCCCTCCAAATCTAGGATTAATAATGGCAGCAGCAGTAAGAAAAGCGCATCACATTCACTGGATAACCTTAGGGTAAAATAAGCTGTAGAAGCTGGACTATTTGTCAAGTCTCCTGATGCCGTCGAGGCTTCTTAACATGAATAGTCCTCCTGCCTCCTGTTCTTGTCGGCAGATTCCCTCTCTCCCTCCTCCATCAACCATTCAAAGAACTGCTGCAGGCGAAGCTAATCATCTTATACGAGTCCTTAAGGAAGACTAATCTTGATGCGTGCAAGATGTGTCTCAAGGCTGTGTAATCCTTTCCTCGGGATAATAGGGTTTAACTGCTTGAGTTTCATCGCTGAAGAGGTTCCTTGTCTTTAGTTCAACAAAATAGATTTTGGTGTTTCTTCTGTTTTATGATGACGAGACTGGAACGGACATGACTGAGCAAACGAAGATATTTCACTGTTTCTTGTACTATAATTTTTACAGTGGTTTATAAATATAAGGAAAGAGCGATGGGTGTAGAATTCCACATTCTGGAAGTGAATAGAGACCGAAAGGTAGAAATATCTTACAGTTAAGAACCTCTCGAGAGCAACAACGAAAATGACAAACCAAATAGCAGAGTTGGAGGTAAAAAACTACCGTAACTCATTAAAATGATCTTGAGGTAGACAGTTTCTTTTGCAGAAACAATGGTAACTTAGTTCATTACAGTTAAGACATTTCTTGATTTTCAACCACTGCACATTTACTTTGAGGCTAACAGGGTCCCATCGCTTTTATCTTTCGTTTTTTCTTATGTAAGCGAATCTTGATGCACCAGTCATAATTTGATTCGAATCTTGATACACCAGTCATAATTTCATTCTAATCTTGATACACCAGTCATAATTTCATTCGAATCTTGATACACCAGTCATAATTTCATTCTAATCTTGATACACCAGTCATAATTTCATTCGAATCTTGATACACCAGTCATAATTTCATTCGAATATTGATACACCAGTCATAATCTGATTCGTAACATTGTATTTAATAAGTGAAAACTATAATCATAAGCACGTTCAAAAAAATTCACAAATATATGCATACAAAATTTTCATTTTCCATGGTGGTAAAAATATCCATGCCAATGCCAACAACTCTGGAGAGAGAGAGAGAGAGAGAGAGAGAGAGAGAGAGAGAGAGAGAGAGAGCCTGAACCCGGCGTAGCTAAATCTCAATGAAAAGTGTGAGTTAAGAAAACCGAACTTCCACTTCTTCATTTTTTCCCCCACTGGTTCAACTCGATTTAACTGAGGTTATGTTAACAACCACTTTCAGATATTTCCATACGATGTATAGTAACGGTTGTATAGGGCTTTGAATAATTGCGCTAATAAATTCCCTGATATTCTATGCCTAGCGATCTACGACTTGGCATTACACAATTCACTGTTAGTAATAATCAGACCCGGGTTTTTTGTTAATTATTTAATAACTAAAATGGCTATGCTACAAGGTAGTCCTCCACTTTCCCTTGGTAAATAACTCTAATACTTCCTAACTCTTGACTGGAATTCGAAATCCTTAATATCCACTAACCAATATATATGGTTTTATGATAAGGAAAAGAATAAGTGAGTTATTAAAGTCCCTTCGTCGTCTGTACTGCAAAAATGGTATGTTCAAATGCTTTCGTGTCACAGAAATTTACGGAGTGATTTAAATAAGATGCTTAGATGCTCCATATGGAATTAATTGGCGCACCGAGTAGTGCAATTAATTTCTCGAATAATCCGCCAAGCACAGAATAAGAGCTAGTGATTAATTTAAGGGGTCATTCGCCCTGTATCCCAAAAGTAATTTTAACTTTGTATTTGCTTTAGATACACGAAGCTGAAGTGTGCCTTCGATGTGTATTATTTAAAAACACTAAATAATAAAAAAAAAAAACACAATAATCCACTCTTCAGAAAGCTTCCAAGAGGTTAAGAACTTCACGTCCGCGGAGCGAAGTTTTTATCATGAAACTGGATAAAGATGGCAATTCTCTCCTGGGCAAAAAATATATCGGTACAACAGACCGATGACTTATTCGAAGACGATGAAACCTACGAAAATAAACACAAAGATCACTTCCATAATTCCCCACGCTGTTTAATAACTCAGAGAGAGAAAGATAAGGGGAACTGAAAAAAGCCATGATTTCTCGGAATCATTAAAAGAAATCAATGGTTCTTTCCACGTTTCTATGTCTTTCACAAAATGTAAAAGAACGGAATCCTTGTACACCATAATAACAAAGAAAGGGTTCTTCAGCACAATATTCACAATTTCTTTCATCCATTTTCTCAGATATTTCAATGTGTGATTAAAAATCAAGGCTATTCGCAATCATTTCCTTAGGGCTTAGGAAATGTTCACAAAAGTATCTCGATAAAGCATCTGACCCAAGAACTGCACACTTTACATGGTTATCGAGAAAACCGTAGACAGAGTGAACAATATTTACGATATATGTTCAAAAAACACTACCGGACTAAGAAACTAGAAACAAAATTAACCTACCATTTGTAGAAATCATTAAAGTTTCTGTAGGTTATCTCAAATCTGACGATTAATTCAACTTCAATATGAAAATTTCGCTCCTTAATATATATTCGAACAAGAAAAAGCTTTTTCGGTCATTTAGAAAAACCATTCATAACCTTGGGACACCAAACTTTCCTTTTCTTCAAAAGAATGGAAGAGCACCAGTGCCCAGTAAAACAGAGACCAGGTAGCTCGAATTTTTTGTATTTACTTGTGCCTCAAATGACGGTATTGACCGTGAACAGGTCGTGATGTTTTTCAATAGTACCTGCCTATATTAAAGAAAGATTCTGGAATTCACCAACAATAGTCATATAAACAAAATGCTCTTGACACACGTACACTGAAAGCTATATTTTATTAACTATCTTCTCAGATATGTGGCATTTTGCGTCAAATCAGGTTCCCTCTAGAATTCCTTTCGTCAGATGGTCTCTAGTTGGTCACCGTGTATAATCTATCAGAAAATTTTTTATTCCCCACATTTAACGCCTATATTAATATCCATTGCAAATTAAGTACACACACACACACAAACATATATATACATATATACACACACATATATATATATATATATATATATATATATATATATATATATATATATGTATATGTATATATAATACGTATGTATAGATGTATTTATACATACATACATACATACATACACACACCTATATATATATTTATATATATATATTAATATATGTATATATATATATATATGTCTCTCTAATCTCTCATCTGAAACTGAATACAGGAAAAAATTAGAGTCTGCATGATTTACTTTAAAAAATTTATTCCGTATGACGGTGTGTGAAAGTTTATGATTTTGGAATACGTGACGTGATGGCTCTGGAAGTGAACAATAAAACATCCAGTTACGCTT
>NC_089748.1:58947093-58959593 GCF_040412425.1 Macrobrachium rosenbergii
TTTTAAGTACTGATCCTTTGATATCATTCGACAGCCAGAGGCGTAAATATACGTTTTACCATGGGAAGAAGAACCTTATGACTTTCTAATTGCCAGGGGCGATAAAAGGGGATCTAAAGGTAAGGGAGGTCTGGAAATATAGCAGCAGTGATTATACATAAATGTTATGTTAAGGAAAGTTTGTAAATAAAAGATGTGAATGAAATTAGAAAATAGGGGTCTATTTATGAAATGGATCGCCTTTGCTATTAAGCTGAAATGAAATGGAACGGTACATTCGCCCAAAGGAAACCCACTCATCATGATTATTACTCCGTGCTCTAACTCTGATAATCTGTTCAGCAGCAATCCTTCTCACATGACCTGAAAAATACAGGGTGCTTTAACAGAAATATATCGTTTTGCTGATTTTTTAAAACAATTTTTACTACTTTATGAATGAATAAAACATATTTTTCTTTCGAATGTTATCTAAAGAATTTTTCGTAATGAAAAGGGAATAAATATTGTGCCCTCGGATTTTTATCAGTTCTGAACAAAGATTGTATGTCTGTCAGTCTATTTATCTGTCAGTATACGGAAACACATCTCTCTCTGGATAATACCCAAGAAGCGAGAGCTATGAACATCATAGATTTGAATGGCACTGTTGGTGTAAGAAGGTTTGACGCCCTTATGGTGAGCCTTCTTTCGAGTTCCATAAGGTGGCTAATATTGTGAATGTCCTCTGTGGAGGGATGTTAATCTTTAATTCAAAAAATAAAAGAAAAATATACAGGTAAATACTGTCGTGTTTATTCTCTGGGGTCATTCTCAGTTAGGAGAAAAGGTCTAATTTTGGAAAAAAAGGATCTCTGCATGATATGGAATTAATTTCAAAACTGCCCTTTTCGCTCCTCATTTGTATTTATTTTCTTTAAAGAATATAAATTATGTAAAACTACGTTCTTTAAGCATATTCAGTGAAACTGTACAGAAAATTCAGTTCATGAAAGGGCGCACTTCCTTCAGAAAGATCCACTGATATTACCAACGTTGTAACGAAGAGTTTGATTACAATATTTGCCATGAAATTCAGTTATGGAAAAACTGACTGCAGAGAAATAAAAAAAAAAAAAAAGAATTTATGTGCTAATTAAGTAAGTGGCCACAAATTACATTTATCCTCGTTCGCTGTCATGTAGACAATAACCAGAGGTTAAGCAATCAAGGAAGGCAAATACCGGGGAAATGACAAGGTAATCAGGAAATGTCGATGCTGCATAACCACCTCTGAATTACCAAGTGGACATGCTTCTCGGTAAACAGTCGTCCTCTGCTGTAACAGGAATGCATATACGAGTATTTACATGTATTTATTTGTACATTCAATGACTGACTGTACTATATATATATATATATATATATATATATATATATATATATATATATATATATATATATATATATATATATATATATATATATATATATATATATATACATATATATATATATATATACTGTATATAGATATATCAATCGTGAGTTCTTGTGTACCATGGTTCGAGCCCATGGGACAACGACTCTTTCTTTTTCAACTAAAAATTCCCTTCGGTTAACATATATAAAAATATGCTATTTCCGGGAGGTAGAGCGAATTGGATATTAAACGGCATTTGTAGCTTAATGCTTGTTTATGAATCACTGATGAAATAAAATATATATATATATATATATATATATATATATGATAAAATATATATATATATATATATATATATATATATATATATATGTATATATATATATATATATATATATATATATATATATATATATATATATATATATATATATATATATATATATATATATATATATATATATATATATATATATATATATATATATATATATATATGTAGAATCTACTGGTCACTTTTACCAGACACATGTAATTCTAATAGCCACAATGCCCTCTTAATTCTCGAATTCTTCGCGCTTTTTTGGATATGCTTGTAACTACGAAGCCATAATAGACTTTTTATCCTTCTCGTGGTCAGGTCGGCAACGTGACCTCCCTGTGGTTATGGTGACTCGGGTTCGTCTCCCGCGACCTGCAAGTCACAGTCTCTTCAATTTCTTGTGTTTGGATGTTATGGCTTCGTAGTTACAAGCATATCAAAAAAGCGCGAAGAATTCGAGAAGTTAAGAGGGTACTGTGGCTATTAGAATTACATATATATATATATATATATATATATATATATATATATATATATATATATATATATATATATATATATATATATATATATATATATAAAATGTGTGTCTGTGTGTGATTGTGTATATTGCATATCAGTTATACTCCCATCCACATACATGTTTTTTTAAAGGAAGACAAAATAAGAAAATGCAAGTTTGTAATAAATAATAAGTATGCATGCAAAGTACTCTAATATAGCCGGGTTTACTTCTCAAAAATCTATGCATTCAACAGGAATTCATTATGGTCATTCATAAAAAAAGTACAAACAACTTCAACATTATTATTATGTACAGCACTGTTTTTGTTTATGATATTTTCAGAATATGATTATGGTGAATTCTAAAACAAGGTTTTATTTCTAAAAAGTCATGAATTTACAATGTTGACAACAAAGACTTCAAATGGAATAAATTCTTCCTTTGATTATTATCCTGTACCAAGAAAAGATTTCGCAGAGAGTAAAGCATCATATTGTCAAAGTTCGATTAAGAATTGTAAAGGTACCTCAAGCAACGAACTACTAAACATATTCCAGAGTTCGTGCATACTGCTATAAATGCTACTAAAAATAAATCAATAGTAATTTGGCATATTTGTCTGAAAATTCTAGAGATCGTAGAATCTGATTCTACTTTTCGACAGATGGTACTCAATAAAATTTTTTTGCCCGAACAGATCTTTCAAGAGATGTGCCGGATATATACATGTATTCTGCGTAGGTACTTAATAAATTTCTGAAAATTTAGCGCTCCCTCTCTCAGTTATGTATGTAATACATGTACGCGGATGTAATCGTAAGCGATCTTTCAAAAACATAGTGATGCCTAAATGCATGATTCTCATACTCTTAAAAAAAAAAGTCCTCAGTGATTCAGAAATTTTTATGATTTGTTTATATTTACATTGCTTTCGGCATTAAGCTATTTCCCCGAACGGAGGTGGTTTCATAACAAAACCTCTGTTACATTCATCTCATTAGAGAAAGAGAGAGAGAGAGAGAGAGAGAGAGAGAGAGAGAGAGAGAGAGAGCTCTTTAGGGATCTCTTATAACTTCCCATTTTCTTGTGGCCATTCAGAGGGAACCTATGGGCCAGCTCCCCTTTCGTCTTTCCTTAGATCCCTCATTAAGATGATTGACTTACATGTTATAAGTCTTCTTTCCTATTATTCACAAGAGGCTTCGATTTTAGGGCACTTTGCGTTTCCCTGGACAGACAGAGATTTCGAAAATGAGGGAAAATTATTACTTTCGGAAACTGGATAATCAGCTAAGAAATTTCTGCAATAGAGATTCTGCAATTAATGTAATGATAATGTTTTTGCCACAGGATATTTTTTAAGGCAATCACTCATATCCGAATTGCCCAGGACCCAGGGTATGTTTTGCAGTAATTACAAATCACTCACCTGTCTGCAACTAAATGCATAATTAACTGAAGGGAAAATACCTTTTACAATGAGCGCATGAAGCGTCACTCATTTAATATAATCAACATTAACAATTTATGACTATGATGTATTTTTGCTTCGTCTTTCTTTATAAAAGATGGTGAACTTTTTTTTTTATCACAGGATAATTTCCAAGTAATTCGTTAGTAAAGTTATCCTTCAATATCTCCTCTCCCAGTCTTTCACTATAAAAATTATTAAAATCCTATTAATAAAGCCGTACCCCACAATACCATAAATGAATTCCAAACTTATTCTACTGCCTCTCAGTTCACTTGACAAGAATTTTTGTCTACTTCTAAAATGATAACGTATATTCTGTCGGAAAAGAGAAATGAGAATGGTTCGATACATCAATATTCCGGAGTATACATAGGAAAGAGTACAATACGATTTGTTCTAGAAATTTAGATAGATTATGAATGAACTGACAAGGGAAAAAGTATCATAGGTTTAGGCAAGAAGGTATATAGATAAAGTTCATGTTCTGAAAGACCAGACTGAGAAGTTTGATAGTGACAGGAAAAATCTATAAGGGGCATAAACGGTTATTGAGAAACAATACAGGTATAGATGAATATTTTAGCAATGAAAATGAGATTTTTTTTACCATCAATTTTTGCAGGTTTTAAATTAACTTATGATTATACAACATTTCAGAGGAGAGAGCTATATATTTTTAACCAGACTTAAATGTTTCTTAAACAGAATAATGGCTGCTTAAAGCCTACGAAAATGCGATCTTCAGTTACATAAATACTTGGAAATTCCTTATGTAAATGAAAAATATGGATTTCAAAAGAAAGTTAAGAAATATCTGTAAATAGGGCGAATATGAAATCTTTAGATTCATTCAAACACGGGAATACTGAAACACAAACAAACGAGCATTGTAAAATGTACACATGGGCACACTAAAGGATATACTGAATTTTCGAACATACAGCAGCTGTCGTATACATTTACCATTGCCATTTATCTTCATGCAGCTACTTTTATTTATCCAAGTACAATATTCACCCATGCCGTTTGTTTCCATTTACTGTCACAAAGCGCTCTCTCTCTCTCTCTCTCTCTCTCTCTCTCTCTCCTCTCTCTCTCTCTCTCTCTCTCTCTCTCTCTCTCACAAACAGCACCTTCCTCTCACTTCATCAGCTAAACCTTTTTTAACAGAACTGCATCTTTAATCTAATTATCTCTTGGAGAGTGCATTAACCACTTCACTCCATACCTCATTAGCTTATTGGCTTCTTAATCATTTACCATATCAAAAACAACACTTGCCTTCTATGACAATGATCATATCTTCTATGCGGCAACCCTTTTCAGTTCAGCTTCCCTTAACTACTTCACCTAAATTTGAAGCTCTCTGATTAATCTTTTATTAACCCCTCTTCGTCTTATGTGAGTGTATTAATTTTCTCTTTTTTTCACCAAGATTTCCTCTCCTCCGATTACGGAATCAGTTTCGTCAAATCAGGGATATCAAGAGGTTCCTTTTAATTTCTTTATCCATATTCTTCCTAAGTTCTTGCTGTAATGCTAAAAAAAATCTATGAATGCTTCTTTAAAATTCTACTGAATTACGTTATGTCCCGATTTCCTTAATGCTCTCCTGATTTTTAAATAATCGTTATTCTTTATTGTATATTAAAATATTTCATTTCTTTGCTTCTGTTGTGTCTTGCTCTTTTTATCATTCATCCTTCATTCTCTTCATTAACTCTATCACCATTAGTTGTGGTTTCTCCTGTTTTTTACGCTGCACTTATTTACTCTGCTCTTTCTTGTCTATTCTGACCACCCTCACGTCCCAATGACCGTACTAAAAGGATTAAAAGATGGGAAGGGACTAAGGGATTATGATAACATATGGGCCCTGTACGATTATGCAAATGTTATTCTAATATAGTTGTACTTTTTACTGCTTTTTCAGTTGTGTTCTCAGTATTCGAGATTAAACGCCGACTGTTATAAATGATTGGAAAAAATGATATGCAAGATTAGGATAACCACATGAAAGACGAATGCTGAAAATTAATATTCATGGCATATTATATCATATTATTTTCATTCAGCAAGATTAATAAAGCTTAGTTATCTGGTGTGAAATCTATATCTGCTCACTGATGCCAATGCATCTGCGAGAAATGTCTACTTCGTAATAAGGAATACCGTTGTTTTCATATTTCTTTATAGCAAAGGAATTAATATCATAACAACATTCCTAATTCCTGAATGTCAAGCGGCATTACATGCATAAATGAGATAACTGTCTTATTGTAGTAATGACCTCATAATAAGAACTGATGTACTCGTTCTTGATAAGCATTGGTTTTCATAATTACTGTTTTTGGTGGACTATTTTTATTACTATGAAGCGGGCTTTTTATTAAACCAGCCTCACTTATTTCACTAATGAAAGTTTTTTGAACTAAGAGTAACTGATTCTCTGGTTGTGAAAAGTATTAAATTATTTTGTGATATGAGAAAGTTAATGATATCCGTAAACTTATGTACATTACTCTGAATAATGTTGGAACATTATCACAGAAATTATATCATTGCGAATCATTACGAATATGCAAATCCTTCTCCTTTCCATTATAATTCAATTTCAAAGCAATGAACGAAATATTCTATCGGTAATTTCTGAATTATAATTACTTTCAGCGACGGACAGTACATTTGTGCTCAGAATAATGATCTATAAAATAGGTGCTTCTGTAATATTTTATTCAGGTTCAATTAAATTATCAAATCAAGCGTTCAGTATTTCTTAACGTCAACCAATGTTCATCTCCTATATCTAGTTATTAATTGAACGCCAGCACATAACCTATAAGAAAGCATCTCTATTTGAGCCACTATTTCTCCTGCACTTGCTCCAGTTTCTTTCATCTCGCCTACATTTCTGTTCTTTCCACCATTTTCTATCCCCCCTTCTGTTGTGTTCGCCCTAGGGCCTTACCCTTCCATCGCCTTAGCGACCATACTAGAGAAAATGGTATGTGAAAATGGAGGTGAGGGGTAGGGATAAAGAGCTATATGGGACCCTTCCGTGATATAAACGTCAATGTTCTTTTCTTACTTTTAAGAGCGTGGGGAAGAATCCCTTTTCATTTCGTTCATCAAAGTGATTAAAGTTAACTATATAGTGGATGCTGTTTAAGGAAGCGGATGTCAGGTATAAATGTTATGAAGATTCTCGTGTTTTCAAAGCGATAAAAAAAGTTTTTTTCTTGTTCTTTTTATGAGTGAGTATAAGTATTACACTCGAGTTGGGCCTTCCACTATTTTTAAAAGGGAACATCATTTGGTCGCAATTCATAGTTTAAAAATAAATCTCATCACCAAACACAGACATGGAATATAGAAACCGCGACCATATCACAGAGAGAATACTGTTATTTCTCCAGATCTTGGACAGAAACATAAGAATTTTAGTATTATTCCTTTAGTTACAAAATGGAAGTCTGTTTAACAAAGAGAGGTTTTGCATTTTTTTATACTACTATCCAGACAGCCTTTTCAGCCATGTGTATGCCATGTTAACTAAATTTCCATGAGACCTCAGCTTTCCCCCCGAGTTTTTAATCAATATTGTGGCTGTTAATTCTATATGTTTTCTAGAAAATAATATTTTTTTTCGTAATAAAGACAATTGAGTGTTACCAACTATGCTTCATGCCATCTTTGCTATGTGTTTTCAAGACCTATAGGATAGATCGGACTGAAATCAATTCTAACATAAAATCCCTACAAAAACTTAAACAACTGAAGTCATTTACAATGTTGTTAATCTGGAAATGATTTATTCACAGAGAACATTTTACGAGTCATTACATAAAGACTGATATGAGATTCAGTACACAAGACTAGTTGGAGGAATTTTTGTTTCTCAAAGTCAACAAAACCGTATTGGGGGAAAGCATTTTAATTTCGTTAAATCGCATTAGGGCTGCTTTTGAGACTTTTCAGTACCGTTTAACGTACATAATATTAGGACAAACGTTAATGGTTGCACTGAAAAGTATTTGTTTCAATCCCGCACCCACTCATGGATACTGAAGACCTATCTTTTTAGAAAATTTCTGTTGAGTCCTACAATCTTTCCGTATACATTAGTTTAATGAAAGTATAGGTCGAATTTTATCTTTCTCTGGTAACTCATGTTTATTTCCTATACACCGTCTATTCAATGAGAAACCCAGAGCTCACATTTACACATACCTGAGGTAAAAACGAAATAAGAAATTTGAAAGAATAGTTACTGATATTCCAGAGCTCAGTAAATACACTTAGACAGGAATTTTTTTGTTTCTAATATTAAACAAGTAAAAAAAGCGCCGAAGTTTCTTCAGCGCAATCGAGTTTTCTGTACAGCGTATAATGCCACCGAAAATAGATCTATCTTTCGGTGGCGGTGTCAGTTTGCTCCTAGAGCGGTCCAGTGAAGGGTTCGTCGGCGACGCCTGTCCTATATCGTTGCCAGATGCACGATCCATGGCGCTAACTTTAACCTTAAATAACAAAAAAAACTACTGAGGTTAGAGGGCTGCAATTTTGGTATGTTTGATGATTGGAGGGTGTGATGAACATATCAATTTGCAACCCTCTAGCCTCAGTAGTTTTTAAGATCTGGGGGCGGAGAGCAAGTGTGGACAGAAAAAAGTGCGGACGGACAGACAAAGCCGCCTCAATAATTTTCTTTCCAGAAAACTAAAACGGTGAAGAAACAAATACATTTATTTTTTTTATAAAAAATACTGTGTTTAAATCTAGCAAGAAATGACATAGAAAAACCAGCTAATATTCACTTAACGCACCTGAAGAAAAGCTAATTAAGTCCCTTCGGTATTTATAATCAAGAAGCTTCTGCATTCCACGAGCTCAATACCGAAGAGATTTCGAACCAAGATTATACTGTTTTCCCGTCTACGTGATTTTCATATGCCATTTTGGTCTGAATTTGTGAGTCGTAAGTTGAACGTTAAAATGCTACTCTTTTAATCCTGGTAATATAATACGCAGTCCTCACTGCAATTAATTCATCAAAGCTGGAAATGTTACCATTTTTCCTTTGTACTCTTTTTATGCTATGAGAATACCACATTTCTAAAGGGTACAAAAGAGGATATAATTATTATCAGGGATTTTGAATGGCCATGAATTTTTGCTCCATAAGAAAATTTAGTTATGTAATATTAGGCAGAAAATTATGAAATTTAATCTTTTTCTTCCTTTATAGCTAGTCTCTAATGGAAAAAATGGCAAGCCATATGCAATAAACAGTGGCATAATAAGATGACTGCAGTACTTACCTAAATGCATCGGAAACAGATATTTCCTGCAAGATAAGGAAAAATTAGTATTAGATGAATTCCTGATATACATTTTCTATAAAAGTTATTTGTTTTCTTTTCAAAGTGTCTGAATTTCGAAATCATTTTCATCTGCGATTTACATACGTGACAGATTGATGGTCTGGTTAAACAGTTTCAAAGACATGAAAGCTCTCAAATTTGAGGAAACCAATTATTCCTATTTTTTCTTGCAATATAATTGGACATTCTCTTCTTCCTTTTTGGTTAAAAATAGCTTAATCGTTAAGATTCCTAACAGTGCATCACATTGTCGATTATATTAAGCCTGGATGGTGACAGACAATTTTCTCCTTAATACTGAAGGCAGTAAAAAAAGTTAGCAATGGTTTGGATAAAGCTTGAATTTTTTGTCAATATTGGTAGGTTAGTTTTTATATTAAAGGTACCCTTATGCCAGAACGGGCCGCAAGTAAGACCCAAGTCACCAAAGAAGATGATGATTATGTCTCCTTTTTTTTATTCATCATTATGAATTTTTACTTGTTGATAAAATTCATCGTATAAGGATATTTATTTTTTTAAAGATTATTATTTGTCCACTGGCTTCTAGTTAAATTAGTTTTACTCTCTCTCTCTCTCTCTCTCTCTCTCTCTCTGGTATACGCCAGTAAATCACAAAGATATTTTCTCAAAACGAGGGTATATCAGTTATCAAATTTATCTGCTTTGGTGTAATTTCTTTATATCGAATGCTATTTATTTATATTGTTGGATTTTCTTTTAGACTTCTCAGACGCCGCTCGTTCACGACGCTCTCTCTCTCTCTCTCTCTCTCTCTCTCTCTCTCTCTCTCTCTCTCTCTCTTTCAAAAATTTTCAGGCAAATGTGCTCAATAACTTTTGAAGTTCAGCATTTCAATTCACTTCAGCTTTCATGTCAAGAACTCCTCAGTAATTTTATGCTATTTTTTCATTTTTTCCTCGCACGATAGCGTTAAGATTCTCGTTTAATTGAAAAGAAAGACTTTCCCCCCTACGAATAAAATCCTAATACATCAGATTCAACCACCAGTCATTTTTCTCAAGTTTCCTAGAGATTAAATTAAATTAGCATCTGATTAACTTCATCTATTCTTTATGAGTGAAGTTTTTCGTTTCCTACTCTAATCCTTTACTATATTTACCAGACGGACGTGGAGAAATGAATACTGAAGAACTCTTTACCTTTTCTCTCCTGTATTGCAATTTTATCTAGTCCTTCCTCTTTAACCTTTTCTATATGTATATATTTTTTTTAATTCCGTAATTCCACCCTTCGCTTTGACATGTCTATGGAGGGAACTAATATGGATAAAGGGAGGTAAGGGGGAGGGGGAGATAAAAGGGTTTTACCGACTCCCTTAGCTCGTATAGACGCCCTTGTCGTTTTTCCTAACTTTTTAGAGCAAGACTATCCTGCTCATTTTCATTTTTGGAATTCAGTGCTACAAGATGAAAACTTGATGAAGCTGAGGGGAAAGCGGACTCTGAAAAGCGCCATAGCAATAATCCTCAACGCCAAGCTTTTTTTGCTTCTCGTTTTAATGAAATTCTATTTTTGTATTATTATCATTATGAACTTTGCAACGTTTTCCATTATTAAAGAAATTATAGATATTGTAGTAGTGTCATACTTTAGTAGAGGAGCGTCATATTGTTACTGCAAAACATCCTTTGACAGCGAATAAGTGAATAGAAAATAGTATTACTGTAGTAGGAAATTCGTATCGTTGCTTATAAATACATAATATAAAAGAATGCTTATGTGGACAAGAGTTGGGGGTGAATAAGATTGAAAAAAGAATACCTATATTCCTTATTATGGAGTGACGGAAGATTCTCGGAAGACAAGTGGCAATCATACTAGGGAAAGGATACTCCAACCGAGAAGAGAAAAACAGTTTTCCCCTTTTCAGTCACTGAGTGCCTGTCTGGCGATCTTAGATAATCGTCTTCGAGTTAGTTATAAAATTCCTTCCTGTTATTCAACTATGGCGATAATCTCACAAAGATCTGTAATTTACTGTTGCATGCATCTTAGCAATTAATTTAACTGGATAAAATATTTCATCTTTTAAACTGAAGGTTAAAACACGGGGGAAAATGAGCTAGGATTATTTTGGGTAGGACATTAAGAAATATACTTATATGTTTGATTCGAGTAAGTATGTCATGCTTTAAATGAATTATATAATTTTTATATATTTAACTGAAATTATAAATGCTAAAGGTGGACTGGATATGACCGTTTTTCGGTTATTACAACAAGGAGATATTATACAATCTAGAAATCTAAGCTAAATATTCCTGCAAGATAATTAGGATAACCAGGCCGAGTGGAATTTTCATTTGGTTCATCTCACCATATATTCTAGCATCTATTAACTGTAAAAAAAACAATGTTTTAAAGCCACCAGGTATCGCAATGCTGTGGCAGAATGAGCATCTCGCTGTGCTTTGCACTGTCCAAAATGGAAAACTGCGGTATCTGCAAAATTTTCCAAACTGAGATATGACACCGACTGGGCTCGTGAAACACTAATAAAAAGTTACTGCAGTTTCAGAATGATTCTTCAATGCTTTATTTAGGGGGACCCATTTACAGTATCTGCAAAATTAGTAGTAGGGCAAGGGAAAACTGCAGTATCTACCATTTTTCTCAGTTTTGTATTTTTGTAGATACTGTAGTCTTCCATTTTAGGGTAGTGCAGTATCTAATGGATCACTCACCTAACTCCTCATATACACCAAAAATAGGTCACTGAGATGATGATCCACAGAGCCTTAATTGGCGTAGGCTTAACATAAGTAATAATAGATAGAAACGTCTTCTTAAAGCCCTTTAAACAATTATACATCAGAAGGCATGTTTTCACTACTTTTGCATAAAATGAATTCGGCTGTGAATACAAAGGGTGCATTAGAATTTGTTTATTCTATTCTGCAAGATATTATCTACGACAAATATGATTGACATCACCTGAAAATGTATACTTATACTCAACTAGACTCTACACAATTCGCTACTGAACTGAAGGTGAATACGGAGCAAAGTTAATTTATTTTATTTAATACTTATAATTATATTCTATTTGATTGAAATATTTCTGAATAAAATATTCAAGTAACTCGGTTGCCTGAAGTGAACTGACTATCTTTCATTTATAAAAAGAATACAATATCTTTCTCTGCACCTCTCAAACTCATTTGTCTTTATCTGTCTTAACAGCTTCTTCATGTTCCCATTTTCTCTTTCTCTCTCTGTTTCAACTCTTTATGAAAACCCTTCACCATTAATCATTTAATTTACTTCTGATGTCAAGAGTTCATTAATCATTTCCATTTATAGTGCCATCAAGTTATTCTTTCATCTTTCTTTGCGCTATGTAGATGAGGCAGTATGGTGTGGGGATTCTCGCTCCATAATAAAAA
>NC_089748.1:58962093-58969593 GCF_040412425.1 Macrobrachium rosenbergii
CCAGACATTGGGAGATGAAACAATTTGAACAACCAAGAACTACAACTGCTTTCAGACTCTTGTCTTCATAGTAATCGAAAAATAACTGCATACTAATGCACAACAGTGCAAATACTTTGAGTGCCACAGTTAATTTTTCAATGACGATTATATAAAACCAAGAAATGATACACGAAACTGTACTGACATAACTATGAAACAGCCATTCATCTTGGTAATAACAGCCCAACTGGATATAATATGTGCAGCAACCACTGAAGGCAAATTTTTATCCAAGTAGCTCCCTAATATGTGCAGCAACCACTCAACGCTAAAATTTATCCTAATAGCTCCCGATCAGCAGGAAGGTGATTCGTCTAACCTGTGATGTTGCCCTTGTCCTATTGCCCACTGTCGCAGGGTGTCTTTTCCGTTTTCTTTTTTTATCGGTATTATTTGGCCAGGTAACAGTAATGCTAAGTTCACACATTCACGTATCAAGGCACGCATGCGCACGCACAGCCGGAATTGGTGAAACTTGCGCATACGTGAGAAAATAGGCCCCGCCCAACTGGATACGTGTCACGGGACGATGTGCGTGATGCATGCGTATTATAGTGCGCCGCAAATGTACGCACTGCGTAAGGGTGACGTGACGCTGACGAACAAGCGGCGGCGCAGGCAGAAGTAGTGCGTGGCAGAGCACGTAACACCAACGTGACGTGATACCGTGTGTTACGTTCTGCGTAACTGAGTTACGCAAACGTCACGTTGGCCCCACGTACTGCGGGGTTAAACCCCAGCTATATAAAGGCCGGCAGCTGCACATGTGAGCTAGTCAATGCCGTAATACCACAGCGACAAGACATACTACCAACGTGCAAGTTGAAGCAACTTGGACAACATAGCTGAAATGCGTCAACTCATAGCTATAGCACGTACGGATAGACCAGAATTGTTGCCACTTGTCATTGAGTATGTGCACGTCATGTTATTGCTGGAGCTTGTAATGACTGCTGCAAAGCACTTAGCGCAGAAAAAAGGCGCCCAAGGAGGGTGTGGGCGTGGCCGTACCTGCAGAAAAGGATGGAGCAAGGTCATTATGACAACCTGATGGCGGAGTTGTCAACCCGAAGCCCCAGAGCTGTACAGAAATTTTACCCGGATTGACAAGGACCTCTTCAATGAAATTGTTGAACGGGTCACACCCACATTCAGAAGAAAGTGACATTCTGGAGGAAACCCATTGAGCCAGGCCTATGTGTTGCTATCACTCTACGCTTCCTCGCTACAGGTGATTCATACAAGAGTCTGCAATATTCGTTCCGGGTAGCCCACAACACCATTAGTCTCATCGTACCAGAGACCTGCAGGGCCATTGTTGCTGCCTTCGGGGATGAGGAACTGCAGGTGCCACAAACACCTGAAGCGTGGCAGGAGGTTGCACAGGGTTTTGAGGAACGGTGGAACTTCCTGCACGTAATTGGAGGTATAGATGGGAAGCACATTAGGCTCCGTAACCTCCCAAGGGCGGTACGCATTACTTCAACTACAAGAAGTTCTACTCCATGGTATTACTTGCAGTTGCTGATGCTTCATACAAGTTCCTGTACGTCGACGTGGGAGCCATTGGGTCAGAGTCAGACGGTGGTGTATTTGCCCAGACCCGACTGGCAGAAATGCTGTTGCAAGAGGAAGCAAATCTTTCCCAACCGGATGCCCTGCCAGGTCAACCTAATGGATCTCCTGTGCCCTACTTCCTAGTTGGCGATGATGCCTTCCCCTGAGGAATTACCTTATGAAGCCCTACCCCAAAAGAGGACTTAGCAAGGAGGAACGGATTTACAACTACAGGTTAAGTAGGGCACGCAGGACGGTGGAGAACGCCTATGGGATTCTGGCAAACAGATTCCGAGTATTCCACACTGCAATATGCTTGAAGCCTGACCATATAGAGCCATTAGTGATGTCCGCATGTGTTCTGCACAATATGATCATAAGAAGAAATGCACGAAGACAAGAAGGAGATCAGGAGCACCCTGTCACACATGCTGTCATCCCTGGTAGCTGGAGGAGTGACCCGTCCTTAGGAGCAGCCCTTCCAACCGTGACCGCAACACTGCAACGAGGGATGCAAAGGAACAGCGTAACTTGCTGAAGGAATACTTTTCATCGGCTGAAGGCTCCGTGCACTGGCAGAACATGATTTAGCTCTCATGCATACCTGATTGTTGTAATTACTTAAATGTCTGTTCCTGCATATATTTTGGACTTATTTAAAATTCAATAATGTATCAATTCAGGATTATTTTGCCCTGTGCATTTGTGTACTTTTGTTTGTTTTAGTTGATTTAATAAAAGATATTGCTCAAATCTATGATATATTACTCTCATCAATACTTGGTAATTGGGAAGAGGATAGAGCGGGACATGACTTTGCAAATTTATGTTTAATCAATATGAAACAAACATACATATAAATAAAAGAAAGAAGATGTAGTTATTTTGCCCTTTTTAATAATTTCTTAACATGGAATCTATTCTGATATGATAATTCTATCATTTTGAAAGTACCTTCTCTTAACATTGTTTCTATTCTGTTCTTGTATTTATTTTGGACTTATTTATAAATCAATAATGTATCAATTCAGGATTATTTTGCCTGTGCATTTGTGTACTTCCGTTTATTTTAGTTTATTTAATAAAAGATATTGTTCAAATCCATGATATATTACTCTCATCAATACTTGGTAAATGGGAAGAGGATAGAGCGGGCCATGACATTGCAAATGCATGTTTAATAAATATGAAACAAACATATATATAAATAAAAGAAAGAAGATGTAGTTATTTTGCCCTTTTTAATAATTTCTTAACATGGAATCTATTCTGATATGATAATTCTATCATTTTTAGTATTCTCTTAACATTGTTTCTATTCTGATATGATAATTCTATCATTTTTTGAAAGTACCTTCTCTTAACATTGTTTTTATTCTGAGGTGATAATTCTATGTTCTTGAAAGTACCTGCTCTTAGCATTTACATTGTTGATATTCTGATATGAAAATTCTATCTTTTGAAACTACCTTCTCCCTGATATTTGTGACATTTTATATGACTTGCTAATATTTGGCCTGTTGTCATTTTGCTTCTGTGCACATATGTTACATAAAGTATTTTGAACTTATTTCAAAGTCAATAATGAAATGTTAGTGTATTCGGGTTCATTTTGCCTTCTTTATTTGTGTACTTGTATTATAGCTACTTCATTGAATACATGATATTTGAGCAGAGGATAGAGCTAGACATGATATTGCAAAATATATTTATTTAATATAAAATAGAAACATACACATACATAAAAGCAAAAGGAAAAACAACAGTATATACATTAGCTCTGTAAATTGTTAAGGAATGTCGTGTCAAGCGACAGGTTGCTGAGGTCTTTTGGTGTGGATGTCACCAACTGTGCTTGCAGGAGTGCCAGCTGCTGTGCAGTGAGTGCCCGCTGCTGCTGCGATGCCGACAGGCTGGCAGGAACTGCAGGTGCCTGACACTCTGCTGTCACTGCCATGGTGTGGGTCATCATGGCCCTCGACGGCACCGTGGAGCCTCTTTGGTGGCACGGATGTACCTTTGAATGGCACCAAGCACCTCCATTTTCAGGTGCAGGCCCAGCTGTTCTGACACCTGTGCGCACTCATCCTCGACCTCTTGAAAGAACTTCCTCCAGTAGAGGACGCGGGGTTATGAGGAGGTGGGTCGACAGTCGTCAGCATATCGTCCCGGAGGGCCTCTGCCCTCGTGAAGGCGACGTCGAACAGCTCGGAAACTTGGTGTTTCCGAGCCTTGGTTGTTGCTCGATCAACCGGAGAGGGCGTGGGCGTCGGTGTCGGGCCACCAGAAGAAACATGAGCAGGCAGGTCCAGAACTTGGGCAGGGAGGGCGGCAGCAGGGAGGGTGGCAGCAGCACAGGCAGCCTGTAAAAAGAGGGGAGCGACATATATGAGAACATGGTATAAAATGTACATTGAATGCATGAAACTATGTAATAACATTATATTCAGTAATAATTATGCATGGAAACACATTAAAACAAACATACCATGGGAAGTCCCAACACCTTTGGCTTCCTTTGACGCACAATGTGTGGCTTCAGGAAGTGGAAAATGTTGAGGATCCATTTCTCCCGGTCCGTCAGCCGTCTGCCCGCCCCTTGGCCACTCTTCTCCGCCGTAAGCCGCCCAAAACGACTCCTGAGGACGTAAACCACGTCCTCAGTTCATGGCCACTCACGGGAGGAACAAGTGACTGGCCCTTCTCTTCGAAGGCCCTCCACACCTTGGCCTTATCCTTGTAGGCTGTGAGGCCCTTATTATAGAAGAACTCGGCCTCGGTCTCCAGCCACTCGCCAACTAGCCTCTCATTTTCCTCCGAGAGGATCACTGACGGGTTCTTCTTGCGGCCTCCTGTAGGGCCATCTCCATCAGGAGTGCTTTCGGTGTCGGCGTTTGCATCCCCTCGTGGGCGTTGTCGTCGGTGGCGGCGGCGGGTCGCTCTCGAGGCGAGGGCAAGGTCTCTTCCTCCTCCTCAGGTCGCTCTCCGTCACGAGCTCGTCGGCCTCGAGCTGCAGCACAACAGCATCGCTGCCTGAAGGGGACCATCAGCTTCAGGAGGCTTTGCGTAGGGGGCAACTCCAGCTGCCAGGGCTCCTGGAGTTCTCAGGGCTCTTTCCTGGTCCTCTTCAGCATGGGTCCTTTGGGCATCTTGGCTGCTGCAGTGGACAGCGAAGATGGAGGCGCTGAGGGAGATAGCAACAGGATGCTGGCCGGAGAAGCACTGACCTGGAAGCGCGCCGCCTGCCCCTTTTATCCCAGGTCAAAGCGTTGCCACATCTACGCGATTTGCGGGGTGCGGCAGCGTTGCCACATCTACTCCCACGCCATTCTGACAGCCACGCGGTGCCCTGGGGGGCAGCATGTGCCCCAGGTAGGTAACGGCGTGGCAGCTGCGCGGTCAGCCGCGGGTGGCGCCACGCTGTGCGGGTCGGGCCACGCTACCTGACAGTTGACCTGGCCACCCCGCAGGGTTTCGAGCAGGCCGAAAGGTTCCTGGCCCCGGCGCACGGCCAGGTGGTCCGTAACGGTCGCGCCGCATGCTGCCGCATTTACACAGTACTTACGGTACATTTACGTTGTGTTTGCGTTGTTTTACGTACTCTGGCTCCGCCCCGTTCGTGGCCGTGCGTGGGCGTGCGTGCCTTGATACGTGAATGTGTGAACGTAGCATAAACCTCAAGGACGAAAACCATTTTCTTTCTGACGGGATCTCAACACACGCCATGTCACTTCCCAGTTACTCTGTGGAAATGATGTCGGAAAGTAAGGGATGACCGATTCCTCATCCTTAATACTAATGCTATAGAACTGATTTCTTGATTTCATGATATCTTAATTGTATATAGCATCCCATCTTTCGAGATTCAGGTATATTACTTCCTATAGGGTTTATCACCAGTCTTCTAACTTCATCTTTTTTTAATTAGGTCACTTGCTAGATAAGGGCTATGGGTTACAAGCCCCATTAATATCTGCACCCGAAAATAAATCGAATGCTTTATCAACCAGATATTCAGTTAATAAAATCACACTGGTTTATCACAGCAGATATTCAATTAACAAAATCACACAAGTCCTTTTTAAAGGTAAAGGTCATCCATTACAGCAGTTCGCTCGAGTTGCAGCCCTTAAGAAAGGTCATTTATTTAAAAATTAGCCCTGCGTCATTTTTGCCTCCTATTTTATGCGTTTGTTTTATCTGTTATAATTTTCTTTCATCTAAAGCTCGATAATTTTCGTCATTATACTGTTTTCATATCTTTACCACACCCAAACTTCTAGCAGAATAATAATCTACTTTCTTGCAGTTTCAGATATATTATTCAATTTCCTTTTCATTATCTCTACAGTTTCCCTTTCAGATCCCGGATTAGTAATGGCAGCAGTAGTAACTGTGGAGTATCACATTTGTTTGGTAATCTTAGTAAATAAAGCTGTAGGCAATGAACTCTGTCAGCAAACAATTTGTCAACAGTCCTCCTTCCCACTGTTCTTGTCGGCAGATTCCCTCTCTCCCTCCTCCATCAACCATTCAAAGAACTGCTGCAGGCGAAGCTAATCATCTTATATGAGTCCTTAAGGAAGACTAATCTTGATGCGTGCCTGAAGTGTCTCAAGGCTGTGTAATCCTTTCCTCGGGATAATAGGGTTTAACTGCTTGAGCGTCATCGTTACGGAGTTTGCTTGTCTTTTATTTCAGCAAAATAGAGGCAAAGGGTACTATTACTATTTTGATTTTGACTTTTCTTCAGTTTCATGATAACGAGACTGGAGCGCACGTGGCTGACCAAATGATCATTTTCACTGCTTTTTTACTATAATTTTACAGTAGTTGTAAACATAAGGACAAAGTAGTTATAAACATAAGTAGTTATAAACATAAGGACAAAGTGAATTCCACTTTCTGAAATAGAGACCGTAAGATAGAAGCATTTCACAGTTCAGAAGCCCTCGAGAGCTGTAACCAAAATAACTACCTAAATAGCAAATAGATCTTTGGAGGTAAAAAAATTACCGTAACTCATTTATTAAAATGAGTCCCAAGTTCATCGCAGTTCACACATTTCTTTGAAGAAACCTTAGTAAATTAGTCAACAAGTTATTTTCTTGAGGTCACACATTTCTTAATTTTTCAGTAAGATGTCAATTAAGCAGTGTCTCAACGAAGTTATTTTCTTGATACACAAGCCGTAATTTAATTCGTAAGATTTTATTTAGTAAGGGGAAAAAAAGAAGCATACGGATGTGAGAGAGAGAGAGAGAGAGAGAGAGAGAGAGAGCCTTGACGTCGGAGCAGCTAAAATAAAATAAAATAAAGTTTTAAGTTTAGAAAACCTAACTTCCAAATCTTCCTATTTTCGCACTGTTTCGACTAAAATGAATTGAGGTTATCTTAACAACCATTTACATAATACGTACATTACCGATTCTGTAGTTAACACCCGAGCTGATAAATTTAACTGATCTTCTGTATCCAGTGATCCCCTTCTAGTTATCGCACAATTCAGTGCCTGTAATATTTGACTAGGTGTACCGAGTCTTTTGTTACGTGGTTCACAACTTTAATACCGCGTTAAAGCGCATTATTTCACTTCCCCATGAGAATAACTTTAATACTCCTAAGATTAGTTTTGCTATTCAAAATCATTAATACCCGCCATTCCGTATGGAGATGATGACGATGATAAAAATAAGTGACCCATCCAAATCCCAGAAGTCATTTTAACATTGTAGCTGTTATATATAAACGTCAAGGAATAGTTCCTTCAAAGTATTTTACTAGAAACACTTTTAAGTTTCCTAAAGATTAACAACTTTACGTCCTGGGGCGAAGTTGTTATCAAGAAATCGGATAAAGATGACAATTTTCTCTTTGGATAAAGATATCAGTTTTAAAGGT
>NC_089748.1:58974593-58979593 GCF_040412425.1 Macrobrachium rosenbergii
GGATGATGATAAGTGAATTTGTTTTGTACGGACAGATCTTTCATGCGATGTGCCGAATACACACGTGTTTCCTGCGTAGGTACTTGATAATTCATGAAAATGATGTAGTCCCTCTCTTAGTTTTAAAGTAGAATACATCTGGATGGATGTAAGTGTAAACGACATTTTAAAAAGACATTGACACCTAAACACACAATTAGTATACTCTTAGGAAAAGAAATCCCCAATATTTCAGGGACTTTTATGATTTGTTAATATCTATATTGCTTTCAGCATTAAGCTCTTTTCCTTGAACACGGCCGGTGTCTTAGAAAAACTTCAATATTTTCCGCAACAATGGGAGGGAGAGAGAGACAAAGAATGTATCTACCTCTGGGATCTCTTACAACTTCCTATTTTCTTGGGGCCATTCAGAGGGAACCTATGGATCAGCTCCCCTCTCGCCTTTGCTTAGATCCCTCATTAAGATGACTGACTTACCTGTTATAGGTCTTCTTTCCTATTATTCTCAAAAGGCTTCGATTTTAGGCCACTTTGCGTTTCCCTGGACAGACAGAGGTTTCGGAAATGGTTGGAGGGGGGGGGATGACTAATTTCTGGAAGTGGATAATCCAATAGGAAATTTCTTCAACAGAAATTCCGTAATTACTGTAATAAAAATGTTTTTGTCAAGGGGTATTTTTCAAGATAATCACTCGTCCCTGAATTGCACAGGACGCAGGGTACGTTTCGCAGTAATTACGTATCACTCACCTGTCCACAACTAAATGCATAATTAACTAAAGGGAAAATACCGTTTATAATGAGCTTATGAAGTGCCATTCATACAATACATTATACTTTAAATATATATGACCAAGATGAGTTCTTCTTTTGTCTTTATTAAGAATGGTGAAACCTTTCTTCCTATCTTAAGTGACCAAATAAGTTCCAAGTAAGGTTACTTATCCTACTTTGCACTTATTTCTATGCATACGTTTTCGTCTATTTTTGCTCATTTGGTAAACCATTTGTCTCTCTGAAGTCATGCTCACATAATTCTCTCTCTCTCTCTCTCTCTCTCTATATCTATCTATATATATATCATATATATATATATTTATATATATATATATATATATATATCATATATATATATATATATATATATACATATAATATACATATGCATATACATATACATTACTTAAACATACATTAATTATAAATTCTGAGATAAGCTGAACAATATTTTTCTTGGCTATACTGTCATTTACGACCTTTTCTGTGAAACGTACCCGTTGCATAGATGTTTGAAGTACTATCAATAAAATTCATAATGGTTGTCTATTTGCTTGTGCGCCCTTTGTAATAATTTTCCCCTATTTATTTAAAATCATCTTTCCAGTCTTTCCCTATAAAAATAATAGAATCTTAGTAATGAATCCATAATCTAAAAACTATATATGAATTCAAAACTTATCCCTACTGCCTATCAGTGCAAATGCATAGAGAATCATTTTTTTTCTACTTCGTGAATAAAAACTTATATTCTGTGAGCAAAGAAAATGGGAATTAATATGATTCGCTAGATCCAACAATAATTACTTTTTAAATTCTGAATGTTAAAGGTAAATTAAACAGTGATATCAATAATTCCCTGAACATGAAGCTGGACTTAACGAACATTTGTCGGAGTTGCAAGGTGATACAGACGGTTCTAAGAGTTATAGCAATATTCCGACGCATACATAGAAAAGCGTAACGCTCATTTTTTTTTAAATAAAGAGAAATTGTAAATGAGCTGAGAAGGAGAAAAACAGTTAACGTTTCAGTAAGAAGAAAGTATATACTTAGGTCAAGTTCATGCTATGAAAGACCGAGTAAGATGCTTGATATTAAAAAGAAAATTCTGCATGTGGTATAAATGGATATACAGAAAATATACCTATCGGTTTATATTTTGGCAATATATGTGCAATGTTTCTTAATCAATCTCATACTTCGTCATGCATAGCTTTTGTGGTCTTAAGTTAACTTATGACTCCGTAACATTTCAGAAAAGAGCAGAGCTTGTACATTATTTTTTCAGGATAATTGATTTACGAGCAATATATTTTTGACAAGGCTTAAATGTTTCTTAAATAAAATAATGTTCTGCAAAAGATCTAAAGCAATAGGATCTCCAAAGAAAATGACATCGATACTTGATCATTCTTATGTAAATGGAAAATACAGATTGCTAAAGACTTAGGAAATATTTGCAAATAAAGTGATTACGAAACCTTTCAATTTATTCAAACACGGCAGTACGGAAACACAAACACACGAACACGAACACTATAAGATCTACACATGGCCATAACAAAGGATATGTTGAATTTTCGAATGTATACCAGTTGTACACACACTCTCTCTCTCTCTCTTTCTTTCTTCTTTAACACATACATACATTCTTATTTGCACCTTCCCCTCGTTTCATTTGTTAAAGGTTCTTTTTCATTTTTCAGACAGAATTGCATCTTTAATCTAATTCTCTCGTGGAGATTTCATTAACCACTTCGCTCCATACTTCATTAACTTACTGGCTTAATCATTTCTACAAACAAAATCGACACTTGCATTCGATGACAATGACCTTATCTTCTATATATCAAGCTTTGTCATTTCACTTTCCCTTACTACTTAACCTGAATTTGAAGCTCCCAGTTAATCTCCCATTACCCCTCTTCTCCTTATATGAGCGCATCAATTTTCCTTTCTTTCCAGAGGTTTCCTTTTCTCCGATTACGGAATCGATTTCTCCCTAGGTCACCCATTTCCTAGCTGAAATGCTCAAACAACTTTATGAATTCTTCTCATAAAACTCTATAGTCTAAAATTATCTTGAGATTTTGTTGTTGGATTAGTTTTTAAATGATCGTTTTTCTTTTTTGTATATTAACATATCTATCTCCATTTCCTTTGCTGCCGTTGTGTCTCGTTCTTTTTATCATTATTCCTCCATTCCCTTCATTAACCCTGTCATCATTGATAGCAGCTTTTATTCTTTACACTTTGCACTTACTCACTCTACTCTTCCATGTCAATTCTGACCCTCCTCATGTCTCAAAGACCCTGTTAAAAGGATTAGAACAAGAGAAGGGACAAAGGGATTATGATAATATATATGGGCCCTCTACGCTTATTCAAATGTGATTCTAATAGTTGTACTTTTTTACTACTTTCTCAGTTGTGTTCTCAATATTCGAGATTAAACGCCGACGTTTTAATAAATGATTGGAAAAAAATTATTTGCAAGATTACGATAACCACTTGAAAGATGAATGCTGAAAATTAATACTCATGTCATATTATATTAGCTTCATCCAGCAAGATGAATAAAGGTAAGTTATCTGGCGTGAAATCTATATCTGCTCACTGATGCCAATGCATCTGCGAGAAATATCTACTTCGTAATAAGGAATACAGTTCTTTTCACATTTCTTTATAGCAAATGAAATGATTTGCTAACATCAATAATTAATATCAAAACAACATTCCTAATTGCTGAATGTTAAGCGGCACTGCAGGCATAAATGAGATAATTTTCTTATCAAGGTACTGACATCATCAAAAGAACTGTATTCATTCTTGATAAGTTCTGGTTTTCATAACAACTGTCTTTGGGTTTAAAATTCATTTTACTATGAAGCTGGCTCTTTATTTTACCAGTCTCACTTATGAAGTTTTATGAAGCAAGAATAATTGATTTTCTGATTCTGAATCGTATTAACTTATTTTATGATTAGAGGAAGTTGATAATATCTTTAAGCGTATATATAATCATGTGACTAATGTTGCAACATTATTCAGTGAAATTATATTACCGAGAATCATTATGAATATGCAAATCCTTTTCCTGTCCGTTATAATTTAGTTTACAAGCAAGAAAGAAAATATTTTATGGCGACTTCGAAATGATCTCTACTTTTAGCGACGAAACACTACGAATATTTGCAATTGGCAATAGTCTACAATATCGGTGTTTCTGTAAGCTTTTTTTGAGGTCCACACGGGTAATCAGATCAATTTCCTTTTATATCTTAACACTTGTTAATGTTCATCTCCTTCATCTAGTTACTAATTGAACGCTAGCACATCTCTATTTAAGTTACCTTTTCCTCTGCCTTTGCTCCCTGTTCTTTCATCTCTCCTTCCCTACGGCCTTACTCTTAGGTTGCCTTAACGACCATACTAGAGAAAATAGTACATGAAAATGGAGGTGAGGGGTAGGGATAAAGACCTGTATGGGACCTTTCCCTGACATAAACGTCAATGTGCTTCTCTTACCTTAAGAGCGTGGGGAAGCTTTCCCTTTTCATTTCGTGCATCAGACGATTAAAGTTAACTAGCCAATGTTGTTTACGGAAGTGGATTTTCAGGGATAAAAGTTGTAAAGATTCCCATGTTTTCAAAGTGATAAACACGCAAGTATTTCATCTTTTATGAGAATATAATTATTACGCTTGAGCTGGTTCATTCCGCTATTTCTACTGCAGACTATATTTTAATCACAATTAATACTTTCAAAATAACTCTCTTCATCAAATACACTTATGAAAAACAGAAACCTTGAACACAAAGCTAAGGGAAAACTGGAATTTCTGGTAAGAGTGGAATTTTAGCGTTATTCCTCGAATTTACTAAGTCGAGTTTCGTTACAGAGTGATTTTCGATTCTTGTCTATTATCCAGACAACCTTACGAAATTTTGGCCAAGTGTTTGCCATGTCAACTTAATTTCTATGAGTCCTGAGCCTCCCCCGATTTATTCAACTCTATTTTGGCTGTTAATTCCATTCAGTTTTCTAGAAACACAAGAGGATCTTATTTTTTGCATAGTTACTCACCTCTCTCTTCGCTGTTAATGGCATTCAGTTTTCTAGAAACACAAGATCTTATTTTTTGTATAATTATTCACCTCTCTCTTCGCTGTCAATTCCTTCAGTTTTCTAGAAAATATAACACATATTTTTTTGC
>NC_089748.1:58989593-59004593 GCF_040412425.1 Macrobrachium rosenbergii
ACTAATTTACCATTGCTTCTGCAAAGAAAATGAGTCTGTCTTAAAACCACTTCGTCTAATAACTGAGTTATGGTAATTTTTCACTTCCAAATCTCCGTTCGAAAATTTTAGATCGTCATTTTGGTTATTGTTCTCGTGAGTTTCTTAAGTGTAAGATGCTTCTACCATGCGGTCTCTATTTACTTCCAGAACGTGGAATTCTATGCCAATTACTGTTTTCTTTTATTTATAACCTACTGTTAAAATTATAGCAAAGAAGCAGTGAATGTGTTTATTTCGTCAGCTGCGTGCGTTCCAGTCTCGTCAACGTAAAACAGAAGAAACATCAAAATCTATTTTGCTGAGCAAAGGGACAAGGAAACTCTCCAACGATGAAACTCAAGCAGTTAAACCCTATTATCCCGAGAAAAGGATTACACAGCCTTGAGACACATTCTCTGCTCATCGAGATTAGTCTTCCTTAAGGACTCATATAAGATGATTAGCTTCGCCTGCAGCAGTTCTTTGAATGGTTGATGGAGGAGGGAGAGAGGGAATCTGCAGACAAGAACAGGGGGGAGGAGGATTATTCATGTTAAGAAGCCTCGACGGAATCGGGAGACATTGTTGACAAATTGTTTACTGACGAAGCTCAGTGTCTGCAGCTGAATTTACTCTTAGGATTATATAGCGAATGTGATACGACGCTCGAGGAGAAAATGGAGAGAGAATTAAAAGGAAATTAAAAGATATATCTGAAACTGCGAGAAAGTGCATTATTATCCTGTAAGAAGCGTGGTTATGGAAGACAGAAAACAGTATAATGACGAAAATTCTCAGGCTTTAATGTGAAAGAAATGATTAATAGATATAACAATCGCATGAGAGACAAAAATTACGCCAGGGATAATTCTTGAATGAACTGCTTTTCTTACAGGCTTTTACTCGGATAAATTGCTGTGATGGGTGATGACCTTTACCATAAAAAAAAATTTCGTGGTTTGGTTAACTGAATATCTGTTGGTACATACTTTGATTATTAAAATGAACTGAAGCGTTTGGAGGTTGTTCCAAGGATATGTTGCTGCGTTAGTCGGTTGTTAAATTTTATTTCTTTTCGTGTGCTGAGGTTAACGTGACTTGCAGCCCAGTACATTTATGTAGTACAGTATATGCTCAAGTAAAAAAAAAAAACGAAATTAAAAGAGGGGAGTAAACTCTGAAGGAAATAATATACCTGAATTGGACGTTACATATAATTTAGAATAATTAATAGAATATAGAATTTAGGCCAAAGGCCAAGCGCTGGGACTTATGAGGTCGTTCAGTGCTGAAACGGAAATTGACATTGAAAAGGTTTGAAAGGTATAATAGGGGCGAAAACCACTCGGTTGCACAATGAATCAATTGTCTGGAGAGGGTGCAAGGTAAAATGAAAAAAATGAGAATATGAACGGAGGTACAGTAAAAGGAATGAAAACCGTTGCAGCACTATCCCCTTGCGGGAAGGACGTTACATATGATTAGGATTAAATGGAACTAAGAAAACGGCCCTATAGAGACGGCTTTAAGAATGTGGAACCAGTCATCGTATACCGCGTGATCTGATCTCCACAAAGTAACAAGGGGAATTAACCTGAAATGTATTTCAGTCTGTCTGAAATGCGCCGAAGTTTCCTCTGAGCAATAAAGTTTTCCGTACAGCCGCCACAGCATATAATCAAGGCCACTGAAATAAATCTATCTTTCGGTGGTCCGGGTATAATGCTGTATGAGCCGCACCCCATGAAACTTTAACTACGGCCCGGTGGTGGCCTATCCTATATCTTTGCCAGAAGCACGGCCATGGCTAAACTTAATCTTAAATAAAATAAAAACTACTGAGGCTAGAGGACTGCAATTTGGTATGTTTTATGATTGGAGAGTGGATGATCAACATACCAATTTGCAGCCCTCTAGCCTCAGTAGTTTATAAATCTGAGAGCGGACAGAAAAAAGTGCGGACGGACAGACAAAGCCGGCACAATAGTTTCTTTTATAGAAACTAATAAGGAGACGAAAAAAGGCACCCTGGGGCGGAGGGCTGTAGGACTAAGGTAATATTACTGATTAGAAGAGTCACCCTGGAGTCAGATCGTGCGTGAACTGCTCTGCTAACAGGGAGCTACTTGGGTCATTTTATGCGTTGAGTGGTTGCTGGATATTCTATTTTCGGTTGCTGCTTCCTGGTTGATACGTTAGTTAAATGTTGCGTATATTTTGTGAGTTTTATAGAATGGTCATAGCAAGAATAATTGTGGCCCTAAACTTTTGTGCGGTTTTTATTATATATATATATTATATATATATATATATATATATATATATATATAAATATATATGTATATGTATATATATGTATATATATATATATATATATATATATATATATATATATATATATATATATATATATATATATATATACATATATATATATATATATATATATATATATATATATATATATATATATATATATATATATATATATATATATATATATATATATATATATATATATATATATATATATATATATATGTGTGTGTGTGTGTGTGTGTGTGTGTGTGTGTGTGTGTGTGTGTGTGTGTGTGTGTGTGTGTGTGTGTAATTTAGTTCTCCGTTCTCACCTTTAAATTAATCGCTCGAAGCATTTTGCGAACTCTGCTTGAGCTGCCTCCAAGGCAGAGGGATTACTGCGCGCATTAACAAAATAGTAACCGTGATTTACTTGAAATTCATACTTTCATTTTTATTCATTCTTGGAAATTTCGGAAATCATACGGTGTCGGAATGATTAAAGAGGGACTTTGTCATTTTGAGGTAGTAGAAATTACGGGGACATAGAAATTGTATAATAGTCAAGAAACTAGTTCCCTATCATACTTCATTTTAGGTGAGGTGATGGAGAGATATAAAGTAGAACATTTATTCATGAATAATCATGCAATCACGATATATTTCTGGCTAGAACATGAAATTATAAGACATTCAAAAGAATAAGCAGGCGCTGAACTGATGTGATACTGTGCTACTTCAAGAGAAAATGATATAATCGACCATGCGATGCCGGCGCTTATTGTTACAACAATCATTGACTTGCGCTTATTTATTCAGGAATTTGTTAATTTCATTCATTTTTTCTCTCAAACTCTTGCTTATTAAATAAAATTTGAATTATAAGTAACAAATAAATATCCTTCAAATTCTCAAAAGATAATGATATTCGTTCTTAAATCTAAAAATTTATTTTTATGCCTGACATTCTGTGAAAATAATTCGCGATCACTTCGAGCGTGAGTCTGTGAAAGTATAAGTACGAACAATCTTATAGATAATAAAATATAGAATTATAGATATGAATTTACAATCTTGAAAAGACTTCGCGCTTGATTTATTATCATAGGAACATTCCTGGTATGCTGAAAAGCAACTGTAGGTAAATTCATGCGTTAATTATTCCTAATTTGACTTTGTCAAGTGCAATGAATGACATCTGTATTCCTCGTAAAATATTAAACAAGTAAAAAATGGGCCGAAGTTTCTTCGGCGCAATAGAGTTTTCTGTCCTGTGGTGGCCTCAGCCACGGCCCATGAAACTCAACCACGGTCCGGTGGTGGCCTATGTTGTTGGTACCTATAGCGCTGGCAGAAGTACAAATAACATAAAAACTACATAAATAACATAAAAACTACTGAGGCTGGAGGGCTGCATTTTGGTATGTTTTATGATTGGAGGGTGGATGATCAACATACCAATTTGCAGCGCTCTAGCCTCAGTAGTTTTTAAGATTTGAGGGCGGACGGAGAGACGGAGCCGGCACGATAGTTTTCTTTTACAGAAAACTAATAAAAAGGGAGAACCATTACAAAAATGACACGTGGCGATTATTACTCCATCCTCTCGTTATTACCATGACTACTCAATTCCTACCCTTCATCCAACTTTCCCCACTTTTATCCGTGGAGTTTAATCCAGAGCATCGAGCGAAAAATCATATTCACTCTCTGAAAAGGGAGACAAAATATTAGGATGGCATTTGTGTGACCGAAGAACGAACTGCTCTCCCTTTCCCTCCACCCTCCTCCTCCTCCTCCTCCTCCTCCTCCTCCTCCTCCTCCTCCTCCTCCTCCTCCTCCTCCTCCTCCTCCTCCTCTTCCTCCTCCTCCTTTTCTTCTTCTTCTTCTTCTTCTTCTTAATCCTTTTGGCGAAAACATTAAAGCGACAGAAGCTTGAGAACGGGTAAAACAGATTTGGGAGGACGATACTGAAAATGACTGGGAGACAGGAAACGTTTTAGTAATGAATAAAAGTGCAATAAGAAAAACTGAAAGAAATAAAATGACAGTAACAGGACATGTAAGTAACAGGTTTGCAGAAGAGAAAAAGAGGAAGGTTTGGATGAGGAGAGAGAGAGAGAGAGAGAGAGAGAGAGAGAGAGAGAGAGAGAGAGAGATGGGAATCACTAAGTAACAAAAGGCAATTTAAAAATACAGAAATATGAAGAAAATGGGGTGAAATGAACCAGTTTTTTTATACAGACCATTAAAAATAACTGACCTTATTGAAATAAATAGGCTGATGTTTAAAATCCCATAACCTGATGTAAAAAAAACGGGAAGGATAATAAATAGCAAATAATAGTATGAATGTATCAAAAGAACCCTGGCAAAGGGGAAATGAAAGATTAATCGAACTGCAATAGATTAAAAAACAGGTGACGGAAAGTTGATTCCGGATGAATTAATAAATAGAGAGAGAAAGAATTATTTTTATCAGAGAGCGAGAATCCCCACTCCTTTCCTACTTCATCTACATAACGAAAAGAAAGATGAAAGAACAATTTGATGGCTATATCAGAGGAAATGATTAATGAACTCTTGACATCATAAGTAAATCAAATGATTAATGGTGCAGGGTTTTCATAAAGAATTGAAAGAGAGAGAGAGAAAATGGGGACATCAAGAAGCGGTTAAGACAGATAAAGACAAATGGATTTGAAAGGTTCAGAGAAAGATATCATGATCTCTTTTTAATTTAAATAAGACAGTCAGCTTACTTTAGGCAAATGCTTTACTTAAATATTCCATCTACAAATATTACTTTCGAAACGGAATACCATTACCAGTATTATATAAAAATTAAATTTTGTTCTGTATTCACATTTTGTTCAGTAGAGCAATTGTGTAGAATCTAGTGGAGTATAAATCTACATTATCAGTTGATATTAACCTATTTTTTGTTAGATAATATATTGCAAATTAGAATAAACCAAATTTTAATGAACTCTTCGTATTCACAGTCAAATTCATTTTAGGCAAAGAAAGTGAAATCACGCCTTCTGATATATATAATTGAATAAAGAGCATAAAGAAGACGCTTATCCCACCTATTACCTATATTAAGCCTATTCTACGTAAGGCTCTGTGGTTCCCTCATCACAGGAAACTACTCTTGGGGTTTATGAGGAGTTAAGCGATGCATTCGGTACTATAGTGCACAGCAAAATGCTCATTCTACCACAGCAGTGAAATACCAGTTTGGCGTTCGGACATTGCTTTTAAAGGTAAAGAATGCTACAATAAAGGTTAACATAAACCACATTAAAATTTCACTCCAACCTGTTAATGTGATCACCTTACAAAGAAAAATCATCTTAATTTATAACTTGTATTATATCTCCTTGGTATTATAACCATAAGTCAGACGTCTCCAGCTAGTTTCTAACCTAAATAGAATGGAATACAGAATTCAGGGCAAAGGTCAAGCGCTGGTACCTATGAGGTCATGCAGCGTTGAAACTGAGAGTAGAAAGGTTAGAAAGGTGTAACAGGAGGAAAACCTCGCAGCTACACTACAAAACAATGGTCAGGAGAGGGTGTACAGCAAGATGGAAGAAAGAGAATATGAATGGAAGTAGAGTAAAAGGAATGAAAGAGGTTGCAGCTAGGGGCCGAAGGACGATGCAAAAAAACCTAAACTAATGCCTACAGTGCACCGCATGAGATGCACTCATGACACTAACCCCATACGGGGGCTACCCTAAAAGACTTCAATTAAATCTATTAAAAAGGTTCAGAAGGCATTGTGGTTATAACATTTACGTTTTAAAGCGACTTATTTCTTTTAAAACATGGCGTTCTTACTGTAGTATAGATTTCTGTTTCGCCTGTCTAAAATAATTCCAGCTCAATTTTAACCACTCGTTTGACCTTCACCTTAAAAGATGAAATATTCTATCCAGCTGAATTATTTACTTAGATGCTTGGAACAGGCGAGACCACTGCCATAATAGAATAAAAGGAATCTGCTTTAAAACCAGCTCGAAGAAGATTAACTTGGATTGTGGGGGATTGACTTGGCTTGTTGGGGGATTGTCCTTTACCTAACATGATTCCCAGGCGTCTTCCGAAAATCTTTCATCACTCGACCTCAGTAAGTATTATGACTACTTTTATAACCGTATTAATTCTCAACTCTTGTTCATATAAGGCTTTTATATATATATATATATATATATATATATATATATATATATATATATATATATATATATATATATATGTATGTATATGTATATGTGAAATTTTTTATCACACCGTGATTTATATACAATCATGAAGCTACAAATGTCGATTAATATAAAAAAATCACGCTACGTCTGGAATATCTCCGATGGAGAATTATCACCTAAGGGGAATTTATAAGTGATAAATGGATTGGTACTGTCGGGTCACGAACCCTCGACACAGAACTTATCCAGCAACTCCAGTCGAAGTTACCACTGAGCTATCAAGAGAGGTATAAGTCAATACCGAGTCTGTTGTACTTTTTTACCCGTCATGACTGGAGTTGCTGGATAAGTTCTGTGTCGAGGGTTCGTGACCCATCAGTACCAATAAATTTATCACTTGTAAATTCCCCTTCGGTGATAATTCTCCATCGGAGATATTCCCAAGGTAGTGTGAATTTGATATTAAGCGACATTTGTAGCTTCATGATTGTATATAAATCACTGTGATAAAAAATTTCATAATAAGAGCTGTGTGTTCCAAACGTACCAATGAACTATCATGGCGAAGGTGGGTTGGTGCCGAGGCTAAGTACAACTTCCCAGCTCACGACGGGTAAAAAAGTACAACAGACTCGGCATTGACTTATACCTCTCTTGATAGCTCAGTGGTAACGTCGACTGGAGTTGCTGAATAAGTTCTGTGTCGAGGGTTCGTGACCCGGCATTACCAATCCATTTAAGTTCCTCGTTGACAGGTCGATATCGTTCTCGGCTAGCACTTTTTTTTATATGTAATAATATGACATTTCTTGTAAAAGTACTGTTGCTATTTATTATTTACTTATCGCAATCGCAGAATGTTCTGTATTAACAGTATTAAGTGCCACCACGTAACTCAGATACTACAGTACATATATTATAATATCAGTAGTAATGAAAAACATTGCAAGGTTCATAATAAAAAAATAAATAGAACTTTATTAAAACAAAAAAATGTTGACGTTGATGATTACTGCTCTCTTCCCTCAGCCTCATCCAATTTTCAGTCCTCGGCGTTTAATTCCAAAAATGGAAATGGGCAAGACATTCATGCTCTTAAAAAGTTAAGAAAAAAGGACAATGGCGTTTATACGAGCAAAGGGGGTCCGTAAAACCTCCTTTATCCACCCCACGCCCCCTTTATCCATATTGGTCCCGTCGGTATGGTCATAATGGCCATAGACATGTCAAAGCGAAGGGTGGAATAGCGGGAATAAAAATAAACAATATAGAGAAAGCACCCAAGAAAATAAAGTAAAGGATTAGAATAAGAAACAAAAAAAAAAATAACTCGCATGTAAAACATGAAGATGTAATGAGATGTTAATTTAATATAATCTCAAGCAAACTTCATAAGAAATAACCAGAAGTAGCTGAATTTGATATAACATCATCCTCACCATTGAGGGGAAATGCTTTCTTTTTAATTAAGCGAGAATCTCCAAGCTCTCGTGCAAAGAATAAATGAATGTAGTATAAAACTACTGAGGAATTAGTGACATGAAAGCTGAATTGAATTGAAATGCTAAGACTGAAAATTATTGCGAACATTTACCTTGAAATTCTGAGAGAGAGAGAGAGAGAGAGAGAGAGAGAGAGAGAGAGAGAGAGAGAGAGAGAGAGAGAGAGAGAGAGAGAGGATTTATAGCAATATAAGTAAACGAAGATGTACAGGAGGTCTAAAGGAAGATCTAACAGTCTAATAAGTAAATGGCATTCGATGAAAAACAATTACCCCAAAGCGGATAAATCTGACAAATGATGGAATGGTGTCCGTGTGATTTACGGTCGTATACTAGACTTTGCCTTGGGATGTTTTTTGTTTATTTTTTTTTATGTTAGAAGGCCTACTTACCCCTACGAATTACCCATTGTTGTCGAATGGCAGCTCCTACTACCAAAGTGGCAGAGGAATCTGTATTATGGATATGAGGAAGATACAAAATATAAGTTATGCAGGGGAGGTTGAGGGTCTGCTATACAGCTATATGGAAAGAACTGGAAGCAGGTTGTTGAAATCAGACAATAAAACCAAATGAAAAAGTTCTAGCCCATCACGGTTTTATTAACTTTAAGAAAGAAATTGCTCAACTGATTCTTTTGTAGTGAATCTCATAACCTTCATGTAATTACTCACATGATGTTCTTTGTTAGTAAATCACTTCTATCTTGAGAACGCCGTAAAGGCCCTCAGTAAATTATAATTCTTAGGTTATTTACCAAGAAAAACTTCAGTTCCATCTGCCCTACGAGTATAAGCAATACATAAATATATTGAAACTGGCATAAAACATATAGGTGGTAACAATATCTTGACTAATTGATGCAAACAAGCAATTCTTTTGTATTTCTAGAAAAGAGAATAGAGTCAACATCAAAAGCAGCGTTGAATAACTCGGTTGAAGCTCAGGTCTAATAGGAATAATGTTGACATGACATACGCATGGCCAGCGCTTTCGAAAGACTATCTGGAAAGTAGAACTGAAATGTAAAATCTCTCTTGAATTAACGAACCTCAATTTTATAACTTCAGGAATCGTTTCTTGTTAACCTGCGAAGAAATTCCACTTTTTCTTTGTGTTATAGTTACAGTTTCGTTATTTCATAACTATAATCGATGAAGATATTTATTTTGAAACTGAATTTTAGTCAAAATATGTTCAGTAATACTCATGCGTAATGCTTAGATACATTCTCATAAAAAAAAAGACTCGCGTTTTTATCACTTTGGAAACATGAGAATCTTTACAGCTTTTATCCCTAAACATCCGCTTCCTTAAACAACATCCAGTAGTTAACTTGAAGCGTTTGATGCGCGAAAGGAAAAAGGAATTCTTTCCCACGCTCTTAAAAGTAAGGAAAGCACGTTGACGTTTATATTACGGAAGGGTCCCTTATAGCTCTTTATCCCAACCCCTCACCTCCATTTTCACAAACTATTTTCTCTAGTATGGTCGTTAAGGCGATAGAAGGGTAAGGCCGTAGGGCGAATGACAGGCGTGGGGATAAGAGATGGTGAAAAGAACAAAAGTGGAGGAGAGATGAAAGAAAAGGGAGCAAAGGCAGAGGAAAACTGGGATGTGTTAGCGTCAAACTGAAGTTAAGAAATAATGAGAAATTGACTGATGATTTTCTTCGACCTCAAAACAAAATCAATCTAAACAAAAACGCCTGTTTATTTATTAACTCGGGCGACAAATATACTATTTTGTGGCTAAAAGTAATGAAAATTCAGAAATTAGCGATAATATTTCCGTTCTTTGTTTGTAAACTAAATCATAATGGATATGAAAAGGATTTGCATATTCGTAATAATTCCCGATAATATAATTTCAGTGATAATGTTGCAACATTCAGCTGATAAATATACATGTGTTTAAGGATGCAATCAACTTCCTCAAATCTTCATATAGTTTAACACAATTCAGAACCAGAGGATCATTATTTTTGTTTCATAAAATATTCATTATTTAAATATGACAGAACGGGAAAATTAACGGCAGATTCACAGGAATATAAATATTCCACTACAAAGATTAACATTGGTTTGGAGAGAGCTTGAATTTGTTTTCGATACTGATGGGATAATTTTTAGTTTTCTGCAAAAGAAAACTAGTGTCCGTCGGCACTTTTCTGTCCGCCCTCAGATCTTGAAAAACACTGAGGCTAGAGGGCTACAAATTGGTATGTTGATCATCCACCCACCAATCATCAAACGCACCAAATTGCAGCCCTCTAGCTTCAGTAGTTTTTTTTTTATTTGACTTTAAAGTTAGCCATGAATCGTGCGTCTGGCAGCGCTTCCCGGAGTCGTCGCCGACGCACCTTCACTTGACCGCATCTGGGGAGCAACTGAGCGCTGCCCGGTTGTAGTTGAAAGTGTCATATTGCAATACACGCTGTACAATAAAGTTAAGTATATCTTAGTTTAACCAGACCACTGAGCTGATTAACAGCCAGCTCTCCTAGGGCTGGCCCGAAGGATTAGATTTATTTTACGTGGCTAAGAAGCAATTGGTTACCTAGCAACAGGACCTACAGCTTATACTGGAATCCGAACCACATTATAGCGGGAAAGGAATTTCTATCGCCAGAAATAAATTCCTCTTAGTCTTCATTGGCTGGTCGGAGATTCGAACTCGCTTCCAACAGAGTGGTAGATGAGAACGGAACCCGCTCGCCCAACGAGGACCTATTACACGCTATACAGAAAACTCGATTGAGCCGAAGAAATTTCGGCGTATTTTTTACTTGTATTAGATTAAGTCAGCCTTGTGGCAGTATAGTGCGTGGTGTGGACCTCCAGATTCCTGCCAATCAACAATGACGAGGACTATTCTAAGTTTTATTTTGATTCATCATGCATGAATCTTTACTTATTCATAATTTCATCACAGATGCATATTTCATTTTAGAGCATATTTTTTGCACACTAGTTTTAGTTAAATAAATTTTACCCATCTCTCTCTCTCTCTCTCTCTCTCTCTCTCTCTCTCTCTCTCTCTCTCTCTCTTTTTCACAATCTGTTTTTATATAACTGTATAGCAGGTCCTCTGCTTCCCCTATTCGAATGTTTTTCATATAACTGTATGACTCTCACCTTCCCCTGTATACCTCCAATATTATATATTTTCCATATATCCATAGCCCAGATTCCTCAAGCACGTTCGGAGCTATCATCATCAAGAATGGCTATTTCTTATGGGTATGTAGCCATTCCAACATGAAAAAAAAAGATATACTAAATATATACACAAAGTCTGGTATGCGTATGTAATTCACAAAAAGATGATTCCATAACTAGTATATATCAGCTGTCGAATTGATCCGCTTTGGGGAAATTTCTTTTTACCGAATGCCATTTACTCAATAGTCCTCGATCTTTTTTAGACTTCTCAGACACCATTCATTTACTTATATCTCTCTCTCTTCTCTCTCTCTCTCTCTCTCTCTCTCTCTCTCTCTCTCTCTCTCTCTCCTCGTCCAGTAATTTCCAGTTATTTGTTCTTGCTAAAGGTCCCTTTCCCTTTAAGTTTCTCCCTCCCTTCACCTCTGCTTTGATTGTACTTTATTCCTTCATATCACTCCCTTTATTCTCTGCCTTAAACCTGATATTAACACTCCCTCTCCCTCTCCTTATTTTCACTTTCTTGTTCATTTCCATCCCTCCTCTCCGACATTTCTTATCTCATCTCCATTTTATCTCCTTTCCTTCCCAAATCTCCTTTATCTGTTCTTATCCTTCTTGCCGTTTTCCGATCGCCTTAAGGGACTAGCAAAATGAAAAGGACAGAAAGGGTAAAGGATGAGTGACTAAGCTGACAACAGCGAGAAATGGAAATGTTTTCCTTTTACAGATGATGTAAAGTATCGCCACCGTAATATTTCGTGTCCTTTTTTTTTAGGACGTGAATATGCTGGTCTTTTAATATAGGAGATTAAGCCCTACGGATAAATACTGGGAAAGGGGGATGGGTTGCAGGGCGTAGTAAATTTATGGATAATGGGAAAAGGAAATAGCAATAATAATCGAACGCCATTTTTCTAGAGATTTCTTCTCTCTACTATTTCGTTATATTTCTCGGCTAGCACTCCGCTAGTCCCGAGTTCGAGTCTCCGGCCGGCCAATGAAGAATTAGAGGAATTTATTTCTAGTGACAGATATTCATTTCTCGGTTATAATGTGGTTCGGACTACACAATAAGCTGTAGGTCCCGTTTCTAGGTAACCAACTGATTCTTAGCCACGTAAAATAAGTCTAATCCTTCGGGCCAGCCCTAGGAGAGCTGTTAATCAGCTCAACGGTCTGGTTAAACTAAGGTATATTTTAACTTAAACATTATAGCGTAGACTTTGTAAATTATTTCTGAGTCTTAAACGGTACATCTTTCAAGAATAAGAAAATTACATATACATAAAACATAAATTACTGAACCTACTCAGTTTACATTTATGGTCCTATACATTTTCTAAATACAGAAACATATGAATTCGTAGTGACATTAATGTGATTTCACGTTCACATTCGTTTGGGGAAGGTTCTGAAATGTTTTCATATGCAAATATCATTGTACTGTACATCTCTGTTCACGCAAGTCGTCCACAGGCAAGATTAGTTAACATTGCTTATTGAAAGTAACCCACAACTATTTTCAATAAAGTATATTTAAAATATGATTCTTTAACTGACTTTTTATCTAACAATCGTTAAGTCATCAAGATTTTACAACAGTGCATTTCATTACGGAATTGAAAACTCTCTAGAGTTGGCAAGTTATTTTTCTGTGTTATAGCATGGAAGGGTATTTGAAGCTAAATCGTTTGGCGCTTCCTTATATATTTTATACATGTTTTACTATGATAAGGATTCCCTTTAACATGGTAATCAATCACTTCTTTATAATTCTGTGACCTAAAAGCTTTAAGGGTATACATTTTCAACGTCCAGGGAGTTCCTCCCATATAGCCTACACTCAAGGAAACAACGATTGGAATGTCAAGAAATTATAGTATTGGACAGTAAGCAAAATACAAAAAAAAAAAAAAGACATGATTGAATTATTTCTTTGTAAACGTAAATTGTAACATTCCAGCGACCTATTCCATGAAGTCACCAAAAACTAACAAAATAAAATAGTTGAGGGTAATGGACCTGTACAATAAGCAATTCCTAGCTCTCAACCATACAAGAAAGAAATATTGTTAATTAAATCATTTTAATATCAGATATTATGAAGCTTCCCACAAAGGCTGCGAATTCCACATTCACTCATTTTGAAAATACGAGATTTTCGTTTGAGATATGAATGAAAACAAAGGAAGTATTTCGTAAGATTCCCATTTAATGGGCTTAAGATTCAACTTTTCCCTGAAAATCGCCTCCAGATCATTGTTCGAAATAACGGGAACAATGGGATTATATCTAATAAGTTAAGCAGAAAGGCAGACGAACAGAGAGGCAGCGCAACTGCTGACGAAGATTCACAATCGTGCGGGGACGCAATCACACACTCCACCCCACACACAATATATATATATATATATATATATATATATATATATATATATATATATATATATATATATATATATATATATATATATATATATATATATATATATATATATATATATATATATATATATATATATATATATATATATATATATATATTAAGAGGGCATTGTGGCTATTAGAATTACATTATTATATATATATATACATATTAAGAGGGCATTGTGGCTATTATATACATTATATATATATATATATATATATATATATATATATATATATATATATATATATATATATATATATATATATATATATATATATATATATATATATCGTCAGGAGATCCATAAGACAATTAGTCTTCAAGGTTCTTTATTAAGTAACGTTTCGTGCAATCCTTTGCACATCATCAGTCTGCAATTTATGATAAACAGCAGTTCAAACTAAAATTAAAATAGTTATTTTACTGACAGTAAACATTTTTATATAAAATAAAGTTAACATAAAAGCTGCAAATTTTATTTAAAAAACATTAAAATTCACCAAGTTTAAGAAAATTAAACTACCTTTCAATACAACGCGAGAGGCAAGAATGGCCTGAAGAAACGTCAATGCCCAGACAACACCTTAAGCGAGAGAGAGAGAAACCGCAGAAGTGTTACTATTCAAATTGGGGGACAGGTGCTTTATATATAATGACTCAAGGGTAGTTAAAAAGGCAGTCTGAGATGTAGCACTGAGAATCGGAAAATGTGTTTTTTCAACATGAATTTTACATTTAGTAGCATGTGTTCTAATGCTAGAAAGTTCTGGGTTGGATATACGGGAACCTATACGATAACTGAGTCATAAGTGGCTGTAATACCGGACATGCAAGAGTCTTTTACTGGAACCAACATAAATACCAAGACATCTTGGGCATTCAAATTTATAGATACTGCTGGACCGCATAAAATCCTGTAACTTATCCTTATAGGAGAAAAAATTTCCTACCTTTTTTGGATTAAAAGGGATCAAATTTAATTTTAAAAACCTATTTCTCTTTCAATGATACTTTTTATTTTTGAGCTTAATTTATCCGAGTGAGTTCCTCAGTCGGATAAATTTATTCTTCATATTTATGGAAAGGGAAGGTTAGATCATAGTATTCTGTACGATAACCATTATTTATAGAAATTCATGTTTCATATCACTATTCGAAAAAAAAAGGGGTTTTACTGAAAAGATTAAATAAAGAACAAAGAATCCAATGCTGTAACATAAAGTTTCCATGATATATATATATAATTATATATATATATATATATATGCAGTAACAGAAATATATATATATAAAATATATATATATATATATATATATATATATATATATATATATATATATATATATATATATATATATATATA
>NC_089748.1:59012093-59029593 GCF_040412425.1 Macrobrachium rosenbergii
AATTAGTAGAACTGCCAAAACACGGTTAAATATTTAAGAGGTTTTACAAAGGATTAGGATCAACCGTTTGCTAAGTAAAGGACGACAGAGTCGAAAGCCTCGCAACACTCAGTGTTTCCCTTTTTCTTCGTGGATTTTGTCTATCTATCTATCTATCCTATCTTTATCATCTGCTCTATCTGTCTATCTATATATATATATATATATATATATATATATATATAACAACAACCTGTATATATATATATATATATATATATATATACATACATACATAATATTCTGGCAATTGGGTCTAATGTTCACCGATTTCCCCGGTGTCATAAACAGAGTTTTAAGTCCTCAGTATAGGCTTCATGACCATGCCTTACGTTCTTGATAATTTAAACTGTTCAGTTCGTCGATGTGCCTATGTACCAACATATACATGGAATCTCAAGCAGTCTGGAATGGAATTTTGAATAAACTTTCACTTCTGAATAGGTCAAACTCGCATAACTAAGCTGAGCCTATTGTTCCATTTAATAATAGTTTTTCAACATAATGTCGAACTCCTTGACGTTCGTTAAACATTGGGTCAAGGCAAAGCCTTGTTCAGTGACGATTATAGACGGAATTACGTGGAGAAACAGTGGGCGTATAATGTTTGGAAAATGAATACGTTTACTTTGAGGCGGAATAATTATGCCCTACCAAGAGCCTTGGCTGAGTTTACGCTGCAGCAGAAAATAAATATAATTTGACTATTATAGAAACTCTTTCTGGTATAACTCTTGCTTTGCTTAAACCTGTTAGCTCTCAGTGTTCAAAGGAAAAGGCGACCTTTTGGAACATGCCCTTGACAACAAGCAGAGCAATGGGGAACTTCATTTGCCTCATTTCCTAGACCCGAGTTCGAGTCTCCGGCCAGCCAATGAAGAATTAGAGGAATTCATTTCTCGCTATAATGTGGTTCGGATTCCACAATAAGCTGTAGTTCCCGTTGCTAGGTAACCAATTGGTTCTTAGCCACGTAAAATAAATCTGATCCTCCTGGCCAGCCCTAGGAGAGCTGTTAATCAGCTCAGTGGTCTGGTTAAACTAAGGTATACTCTCTCTCTCTCTCTCTCATTTGCCTCAATTATGTTTTCTTGAAAATAGAGTGACTAATTGAGCTTTTTGGTCCCGTGAAATTAAGATTAGTTTTCTCAAAGGGCTAGAAAAGTTAGGCCTACTGTATACTATTATCTCAAAAAAAGAATATGAGACAATTCAGGACCATCTGATCCAGTTTCATTACTACGGATATATTACCAAGAAAGCCATCAACATAGCAATTAGGTTTGCAATATATATTACCCGACAGCCAAGCGACTTTAACAAACTCCACATATGAGGATTCGGCTCAGTATTAACTTGGAGTAAACCAGCCCTCTTTTACAAGAGCAACTTTTCGTATAAGAAGGAATATTCTGGAATCTACAATCATCAATTACAACAGCAATAAAACCTTATCAGATTCGAACTGGGTTATATGGACAGGTGTGAAGTAATGTCAGTTAAATTGAGTGAATATAATGAGTTTAATTATATAGACTCAACAAGCTAATTACTTTTCATTATATGACTAAAACCGTTGGGACTAACGGTTTTAGTCATATAATAATAATCGATAATACAGGACTGCAAATGAGTTATTACTCGAAACATATAGTGTCCCGTGTTCATCATATGTATGTATGTATATATATGTATGTATACAGTGTATATATATATCTATATATATACATGTGTATATACATATATATAAATACACACACACACACATATATATATGTATATGTATATATATATATATATATATATATATATATATATATATATATATATATACTATATATATATATATATATATATGTATATATATATATATACCTGCATATATAATATACTCATATATATATATATAGGATACAGGCAGGACAACCATGATCAGACATATCAAGGTTGAGACAGTGGAAACAGACTGGTACATAAAAACATCTTTATTTTTGCCGACGTTTCAAGACAACTAGTCTCATTTTCAAGGCTGCAATAAAAGAATAAATATTGAGAATACATATAAAATATACAAAAATCTCTTTAAAAAACATTTGTACATAACCATAGTTCATGCGTTGCACAGAACACCAACCTATATAGAAGGGAGAAGGAGGGCGACTGGAATACGGGCAAGTGAAAAGCAAGGAGAGCAGTTGACAGATCAGAGGTGGAGGTTTTGGGCATTCAACAATGGTACTGTCTGTTTTGATAATTAACGATTCAGAATAAGAAGTGCTAGCTCGGAAGAGGCCCTTGTAATGATTTTAAATTGATCGTATTCAATGTAATTACCACATTTTTTGGCATGCTCCCTGATATTTGAAAATTCAGGATTACTTAGTTTATTGCCCGTTCGATAGCTCACACCTTTGTGAGAATCGGCGAACATAGAGATCTTTAAGGTGCAACCCACGTAAGTTCCTCGAGAACACCGAGGACAAATATATTTATATACCCCAGACGTCATAAGGTCGCTTAAACGGTCTTTAATACTAGATAAAGAACCAATTTTCAGAGGATTCATTGGAATTAGATTAATTTTTACGGCTCCATAATGTCTAGAAATAATTTGAGAAAGCTTTTGGCTAAAAGTTTTATCATGTAAAAATGGAACACTGGCATAGATTTGAAGTTTGGGAACAGTTGGAATTTTGTACTTTGGCATGAAGTTGTTCTTTAATATTTTCCGCACATATTGAAAAAATAAGTTGGATGGAAAACAATTGTTGGTGAAAAAACAATGTAAAAATTGTATTTCCTTATTAAACATGCCAGTTCGAGGATAAATGGAAGGCTCTATGTAAGTGAACAAAGCATTTAGTTTAAAATTAGCAGCTATATAAAGTTGGATCTAAACCAGTAAGTGGGTTCTCAACATCAGTGTTAAAACAGTCTGATTCTCGTGAAACTGAGACATCTAAAAGGATAACTTATTATCCTGTTCAACTTCAATACTAAATTTTATATTCGGATGTCTACTGTTAGCGAAATCGAGGAATGCTTCAGCATCAGACCGAATCTAAACAAAGGTAAAAGTATCATCTACCTTTGTGAAACAAGGAAAATACTGAGAGGGCAGCTGTCGGCAACTGCTCCTCGAAGTGACGTGAATACGATCAATTTAAAATCATTACAAGACCTCTTCGAACTAATCTCTGTTGCGGAATCGTTAATTATCAGAAGCAGACAGTACTAATTGTTGAATGCCCAAAACTCCTCCACCTCTCTATAATCGTAACCGTCTTCCTTGTATCGTACCGTATTTCAGGTCGCCCTCCTTCTCCCCTTCTATATAGGTTGGTACCCCAGCAACATGAACTATGGTTATGCTTCGTCGTTTTTTAAAAGATTTTGTATATTTTATATGTATTCTCGTATTTATTATTTGTGCAGCTAACTAATGAACAATTGTGTGAAACAAATCAAATATAAAATATTTGTGTGAATATGTTTCCTGCTACTCCAATCCTTGATATATATATGTATAATATGTATGTGTAATAATATATATATGTGTATGTGTATGTAATAACTAATATATGTATGTATATGTATATGCAATTAATATATGTGTATTATTGTATTATATATATATATATATATATATATATATATATATATATATATATATATATATATATATATATATATATATATACTATATATATATATATATATATATATATATATATATATATATATATATATATATATATATACATTATGTATATATATATATATATATATATATATATATATATATATATATATATATAACTATACATATACATATATATATATATATATATATATATATTTCTTATATATATATATATATATATATATATATATATATATATATATATATATATAAGGTAAGCACAGACCTTTTTCCTCAAAACTACTGAAATGAAAATTCTATTTATATGGGAAATATACAGTCAAATCGAACGGGGAAAAGCAAGAGATGATGGCTGTGCAATATTCTAAATGGAAAATATCCCGATGCAGAAAAGGGAACAAATTCGCTCTTTGGCAGCGTAAAATAGGTTTGGTTACAGCCTCCACTTTCCCTTTAATTTCATCATTCTTTCAGAATTCACAGAGAATTGAAGCTATAGTCTACTGATTTTTGGGTCTTTTTATTGTATATATTCAAAATTATTTTTGATAACTGACTGTATATAAAAGTGTATATATATATATATATATATATATATATATATATATATATATATATATATATATATATATATATATATAAAATATAAATATATATATATATAAGACAAATGAAAGGAAAAAAGAAACAACAGAGTGGTTGCTAGGACTTTCGACACAACGGTCCTTTACAAGCAGTAAAGGACCGTTGTGACGAAAGGCCTAGCTACCACTTCATTGTTTCTTTTTTCCTTTGTGGCATTTGCCTCTATGCATTCGTCACGTTCCATATCTTCTTGAATCAGTTATAAATGCGTGTGTGTGTGTATACAGTATATATATATATATATATATATATATATATATATATATATATATATATATATATATATATATATATATATATATATGTTTCAGTTATTTCCACTTAAATTTGATTAGGAAAATTTGTTTATGAATATAAGCACTAGGGAATTTTCAGCCATTCAACGCCTAAGACAATGAAAAGATGAAATTTGTGTGGTTGGATTGCAAGTTGGAAGAAAGGAGGCCGGAATGGAGGTAAGTGTATGTCTAAAACATGGTTGCAGCTTGTGCCCGAAGGGACACTGCAAAGGACCTTTCATAATGTCAACAGTCCACCACTTGAGGTACACTGATGGCACTACTTGCCTCCAGTGATTTGAACTAAAAAGAAAAATGGTTTACCGACTTCTGTCAGTCACCTAATGGCATAATTTGGATGATAATATTGATACAAAAAAAAGGCTATATTTTCAAGTTAGAAGAACCTACAGACAGCCAGTGATTCAATGAGGTAATTAATCATGTTTATGGCATATTATTTTGCTTATTACGATGGATCTTCCATAATTGTTTTACTGGGATAAATGATTACATTTCACAATTTGAAGCAATAAATCTAATATTCTAGGTCGTATAAAGATTCCACATGCTGGTCCGAGTTCGATTCTCCGACCGGCCAATGAAGAATTAGGGGAATTTATTTCTGGTGATAGAAATTCACTTCTCGTTATAATATGGTTCGGATTCCACAATAAGCTGTAGTTCCCGTTGCTAGGTAACCAGTTGGTTCTTAGCCACGTAAAATAAATCTAATCCTTCGGGCCAGCCCTGGGAGAGCTGTTAACGAGCTCAGTGGTCTGGTTAAACTAAGGTACACTTAACTTAGGTCGTATAAAAGCGTTTGACAGAATAACTGAAAGTCAAGTTACATCGAACAACCAAAAACGATTCTGTGTAGTTCAGCAAAGCGAAAGAGATACAGAAAGAGGCGCTAATTGCACTGAATACTAAGAACTGTTTTGCTTAGATAACCGGTTATTTTGAATCCCTTCAATAGTTGTATAGAAATTCAGGTATCTTACGACGGACCCCTATATAATTCCCATCCATATTAAATAGGGATGTTAACGAAGATATTCTGTTGAACATCGAGTTTTCTTTTTTCTTTTTAATGGATGTTAATAGATGTTGATAACCGTAGGTTCGAGGCTGTAATGGTACTACTACGTGACTTGCCCATTTACGCTAAATGTTCTTTTTAATTTCTCTAACAGATTTCATTTCTCGCGTAGTTAGTTTTTCTTATCTTTCTATACGTAAATTCTACCGGAATTTGATTATAATTCTCTTTCCCCTGTTTTTCTCCCCTTTGACTAATGGCCTCGGACGCCAGAGAACCCTGAATCAACCAACCAATCAATCATTGATGCCCAACCTATTCGAGGAGGGGGGCCGAGGAGATTTCTCATCTATTTAATTATCTTTTTTTGTTCCCCATTAAAAATATACATACTATGATGAGAAATACAATACATATATATACATATACACACACACACACACACACACACATATATATATATATATATATATATATATATATATATATATATATATATATATATATATATATAGAGAGAGAGAGAGAGAGAGAGAGAGAGAGAGAGAGAGAGAGAGAGAGAGAGAGAGAGAGAGAGTGCATTAATCAAAGCCATATATGAAATTGCTCAGTTGAAAGGGAAAAACTATATGACCAAAACTATTATATTTTGTTAACAGTATAGCGATGATAGGTACATTGAATTCTTTATTTTCTGTCCCTTTTGAATATGACAGAGTATGAAAAGAAACAGATGCAAAACTAATATACCTACAAAAATACCTAAAAATTGTTTCGCCCAAAGTTTATTATAGTTAGAAAAATAGTGTCATATTCTGCGCGAACCCTCTTTCTAGCATCTAGAAAAAGAAGAAAAAATAATAAAATTAGATTCGTTCCTTAGATTTCCTGACTAGGAACTTATTTCCTTATCTCATCCTCCATGTTCCTCACAATGGGTGAGGCGGCTGAGCACACGTCTGTCTAATCCAATTAAATTCGGAACAATGCAAACTTGATTGGACCCGGAAGGATAGGGTGCAGCCCAGGCCAGCGAACAATTCAGGATCTGATAAATTCAGATGAGAAAACTTTTATGCAATTTCTTTATGTTGCAATGGGGATTAGGAGGACCCACCTCACAGCCCACCCCTCCAACCCCCCACCCCCCAGTTTTGAAAAGAAATGAGAGGTAAAAAGAAATGAGAAGCAAAAAGAAGAACAGAAGAGCCAATAGATGCCTAGAAAATGGTGTTACAATTTTCCTGACGTGGAAAGTGAGTTAGTGATATTAAAAGTATGTAGACTTTTTATTTATTTTTACAAAAGAAAACTTTTTCTATCATATAGAAAGAAGAACGAAGGCACTACTGAAAATTCCTTTCTATTCCTGGGGTGAAATCTGTTTCTTTGGAAAGGAAAATCAATACAGTCTTATCATAAAATACATAAAAGAATCTATTTCATGTACAGAAATAAATATATTTGACAAAAAAGGGAGGTACTGGTAGTAAAAGTGTGTGAGGAAAATCCTTTCTTTCACAATCCTGAAAGTTCACATAAGTACTATCTACCTTAAAACAAAACCAGCAAAAGAATATATAATGAAAAAAACCTTTCCTATACGAATCAAGTGCAATCATAAAAATTTTGTTTCTAATAATCTCTGAGTGTCTGAATAAAATCGACTGAAAAGTTACTCTTGTAAATATGTACCAAATGTAAACTCTTCGTGGCAGGCTTTTTAAGCTTCAAAGCGCACGAACGATGAAAATGAGAAATATTGACAGTTCATCTACCATTTGAGAAAAAATAGTTATTGACAGACTACACAAGAGCTATTTGACTGCATCAAATAGGATGGAATACCATTTACGTTTTCGATTCAAATTCGTGCATCCCTTTGAAATGTCCATGGAATGAAAACTGTACTACATTTTCCTAGTTTTCACTTCAGCGGTTGCAGTCCTTCAGGGAAATCATCACACTATTTATGATGCATAATAAAATTCTAGAAGATAATTTTCCTACATGGCTATTATAAGAAAACAGAAGGCCACACACATCTAGATAATTAAAATAGTACAAAAATTCTTCGGCATTTTATCAACTTATTCAAGTACAAATTACGTTAGCAAATTAATAAATGTATTCATTATAAATGGAAGCACTACACAGAGCAAGGTAATGATAATGCATAATAAGTATCATGCCAAATAGTAAAACGTAGAAATCTATAACAAAACACCAATGAAGTGTCTGGTACCTATGGTGTAAAACTTAATTCACTGAGAGCAGTTAAGTCTTATGTTGAAATTTAAGCTTATGCTTAGATAAACTGACATTATAATAATTCAGCTGTTGTAAACGTTGCTTCCATAAAGTACTATAATTTTTTTTGTTTGGATGGATTAACGAGAAACACTAAAGAAAGGACAGGTTATATGTTTATGTGTTTGTGCATAGGGTGTAGAGCAGATGATGGTTGCTGGTGAGATTTTGTTAGTTGGTGGTAGAGATGAGAAGCTGCTTGATACTTGTAAAAGAATTTGGAAATATTGGTAAGAAGCAAAAGTTGACAGGGAATGTTAGCCAGGTTATTAAGGTGAACGGAAACCGAGAAGGTAGGGAAATTAGTGCTTGCAGGTATGTTGAGACTCGAACTGGTTAATTTGTATTGAGAAATAAACGTAACGGATGATGATAGACGACGACAGGTGAGTCACAATAAATACGCCAATCGGATCTCGTCAAAAATCACAGAGGTGGAAACCTTGCATGTGCCAACTCTCCTTTACGGAAGCGAAGTGTTGGCACTGAATGCAGATATTTGGCAAACACACACATATAAAAACACACAAAGAATAAAATAAATGAGAAGCAGTAAAAAAAAAAAAAAAAAAAGGCTAGAACCAGAGTATTTTGACATGATCTGCTCATATGGAGAGAAAGATGACGGTAAGCTGGTGGCAGAACTGGGGTTTAATACCCAGGAGGCGTGTGAGTCCTGGTAAGTAACGTGTTGTTGGGAAGTTCGCAGCTAATGAGCTTTATGTGTAGGTGTATGAAGAGGTTGATGTTATTTATAGTTTCATGCGTCGAGGTTAGCCATTCATGCAACAGGTAAATGATAATCTCAACGCTGACTGCAATTATATTTTCTTGAAAAAAATTGAAATCATTCAAATCATTTGCAAAGTTCCATCAACTACAAAGAAAATCGTCTTGTCAGATAGAGAGAGAGAGAGAGAGAGAGAGAGAGAGAGAGAGAGAGAGAGAGAAAGCAAAATGGACACTGACGAATTTTACTCTATCCAACCCTTTCTCAGTGAATATCACCTTTCCTACTTTTCATTTACTTTTTATTTTCCATCTTTTTCTACGGTTTTAATCACGAGCATCAAAAGGGACGGCGCCAGCACGTGAAAACATGTAAAAAAAAAAAAGCGCCGAAGTTTCATCGGTGCAATCAAGTTTTCTGTACAGCATATAATACTATATGAAACTCTCAGCCACGGTCCATGAAGCTCTCAGCCTCGGCCCGTGAAACTTTCAGCCACGGCTAGAGGGCTGCAATTTGGTGTGTTTGATGACTGGTGGGTGGATGATCAACATGCCAATTGGCAGCCCTCTAGCCTCAGTAGTTTTTAAGATCTGAGGGCGGACAGAAAATGTGCGGACGGACAGACAAATAGTTTTCTCTATAGTTTTCTTTTACAGAAAACTAAAAAGGGCCAAAAATATTATAGGACTGAGTATAACTATAGACGGGTTATATATTACCCTTGTCTTTCAGCCCTACCTCCTTAACCTATAATCCCTCTGGGATGGTCATTAGGGCGAGAGAAAGGTCAGAAGCGAGAGGGGAAAGTAGATTTGGTAGAGGAGACGGTGAAAAGGCCGAGGATAGAGGAATCAAAGCAGAGCTGATTGAAAAGCGGAAAGCAAAGGGTAAGGAATAAGAGGCACCGCTTTTGTTGGTGGGAGATTGAAGGAAGAGAATGGAGGGAGAGCGATAAAATGGCCAGTTGCGAAGGAATTATGGGAAAGGGAGAACGAAAGGATAATATATACGGGGAGATACAGGGTTATTAAGAATAGGAATAATATTCGGAAAAAACTTAAAGCCACTTGATTAGCCAATTAGAAAATAAGGAATGGACGGACTAAGTAAAAGAACCTGTCAAGGCCATTCGTCTAATTTCGTCGATTACGTAAATGGAGTTATGGTGATAAAGAAAAGGGAAAATTAATGTGGTCAGATAAGTCCGAGATGTGTTAATGAAAGCTTATTGGCTAGTCTCCAACTCCCAAGAAAACTGAAATAAAATGGGTCAAGGGATAAGATCGTTATTGTGACAGGGAATTGTTTCTTTTAATGTAAAAATGGATCTCGAAGTCAGGGGGTTGATGACACCTCAAATGACGGGATCAGTGGACTTTCAAAGAGATTTGAAGAGAGATTTCTATGAAGAACTGCAGGTAATACAGAGAGAGAGAGAGAGAGAGAGAGAGAGAGAGAGAGAGAGAGAGAGAGAGAGAGAGACTGGCAGCAGAAATGAAAACATACGATGGTGTTGGCGAGGTCCAAAAGAGGGTATTGCACCTGGACAAATAAAGGGAAGTCGATGAAGAGAAATGACTTTGGGGAATGTAGCGACTGCTGATTTACATTCGGTACGGGGATCTTTCTTTTCTTGGGACCAAACGCATAAATGATTTCGAGAACAGTATAAAAGAATGATAATCTGTATATTATATAATGTATGGCGAAATAATTTAATTGATGAATTTTTATTTGTATGAGAGCTTGTTGCAGATTTCAAGTAATTACTTTTTCACTGTTTTGTGTTATATGATTCTTTAAAATTTCATTTAATCCGAATTGTTGTGCATTATTATGTGTGAAAATTTTCATTTGAATGATATTGGGGCATCTTTAACGGAGATATCAGAACAATTGATTGATTACAGAGAGAGAGAGAGAGAGAGAGAGAGAGAGAGAGAGAGAGAGAGAGAGAGAGAGAGAATGATTCGAAACCTTTATAACAAATCTATTAATTAAAAGCCATTATGAAAGGGTCATTGGTTGGGATATATGGCTGTAATATTCTTTTGATGTTAATGAACGAATAATATTTCAATCTGAATTGGTGAAGAATTATCATTATGTGAAATGTATATTTCCCTCAGTTGGGCAGATTCTCGAGCATTCAAATTCTGGAATGGCTAATTACCTGTGTGTTCGTTGACAACCTTCATAAAACTTTGAAGAGTGAAATGTTAAACCCCTCTGAATTACGTAACATATAGTCAAAATCAAGTTTATCTTCGCCATCTGTTAAAATTAAGATAGAATCACCTTAATACAGAAATTTCTTCATTTTGTTCATCATTTGGATCTTAGGCCTTGTAGTGACAAGCATATCCAAAAAGAGTGAAAAATCGAAAAACCAACGAGGGCTTTGTTTTATATATATATATATATATATATATATATATATATATATATATATATATATATATATATATATATACATATATACATATATACATATATACATATATACATATATATATATATATATATATATATATATATATATATATATATATATATATATATATATATATATATATATATATATATATATATATTACTAAAAGGACCTCATTCACACTGGATGGTATCTAATGGAGTATTTACTCAGAAAAAGTTACAAGCTTTCTTGGACAAACAGTCCACATTATCAAGTATCCGTGCAGACTAAAAGGACCTCATTCAAACTAGATGGTATCTAATGGAGTATTTATTCAGAAAAAGTTACAAGCTTTCTTGGATACTTGATAATGTGGACTGTTTGTCCAAGAAAGCTTGTAACTTTTTCTGAATAAATACTCCATTAGATACCATCCACTTTGAATGAGGTCCTTTTAGTAATTCTACAAATGTACAGAACAATTGTGTGTGTGATGAAGTTTATATATATATATATATATATATATATATATATATATATATATATATATATATATATATATATATATATATATATATATATATATATATATATATATATATATATATATATATATATATATATATATATATATATATATATATATATATATATATATATATATATATATATATATATATATATATGTGTGTTTGTGTGTGTTTTGTGTATGTGTGTGTGCATATATTACCGAAAAAACTTTCCTTTATCAGGAACAACGCAATCAGGTCTCCTTGTAACTACACTTTAAGAATTTCAAAGGCATTTACTAAAATAAATGACACCGTGAAGACCCCTTAATGAATTGTAACCAATCAGTAGTTTTATGGGTATAATACACGGAACGCACTGACAAACTTTTTCCAAACCAGTTTGGGATGAAGGTTGTCGTATGTTGTCACAAAATATTTAAGGAGCCAGAAGAACTAAACAGAATTTGGCTAGAGTTCAGCAAGCAAATACCTGTTATCAGAGAGGGTGGAAAAAAATTAATTTCTTTGAAAAGCATGCCTAAAGAATTTAAAACTTCAACTTAGGATTTAACAAATTTCGTTGCTAAGACCCATATTTCATAACGTCTTGCTTATGACCAGAATTGGTGACATATAAATTTCTTTATATTTTTGTTAAAAAGTTTTCATACAAGAATTACTGAGGAAGGTCACTAAACTGAAAATATCGGCAGACAACGGGGATACAACTGACTGCACTCTATTAACAACTTCGCCTTTGAAGTTCATACCCATAACAAAACGAGTATCTATAGATCTAAAAAAAAATTGTTATATAAAAAATATCTTTAAAGCTTGAAGCAACTGGGCGTGGCTGGGGGAGTTTACAAAAACTGGATGTGGCATCACTTATTTTGCGATAAAGAAAATCATGGTCAGGTTCACCTTTCTTGAATATCTTCCTTCAGGATTACAGACGTTTCCGAGGGGATCCATGTACTTTACTGGAACATAATGAATGTACAGTCGCTTCTAGAGAATCGAATTGCCAACGGGATGATTGCGGGGGAAAATACTTTAGGCGATATATAAAAAAAAAAAAAAAAATCCGACTTGACATGCTAAAGTTCGATTTTGTGAAAATGGCTTCGAAGCTACAATATCAGTCACATTTTTTTTTACAAAAATACAATGGATCCACAGTAAATTGTAGGGAAACCGGGCAGAGAATATAGGAAAAAAGGCAGACATCGATTTCATGTTTAAAAACATAAATAACCTAATCTAAGGAAATAATATTATCGTCTTCCACAAGTAAAGCATGAAGTTGAAACTTTAGCCGGAAACAGTGTACCTAGATAAAGAAACATTAAGTATAAAAATAAATTCAATTAAAACATAAAATGCTTGAAAATATCTGGAAGGAAGAGCCTGGATCAGTACGGGGGTAGTGCCGTCAGTGCACCTCGTGCTGTGCACTCTAGGCATTACTTAACGTTCTTTGCAGCACGCCTTCGACCCTTAGCTGCAACCCCTTTCGTTCCTTTTGCTGTGACTCCTTTCATATTCTCCATTTTCCACCTTGCTTTTCACCCTCTCCTAACAATTGATTCATAGTGCAACTGCGAGGTTTTCCTCCCGTTACACCTTTCAAACCGTTTACTGTCAATTTCCGTTTCAGCGCTGAATGACCTCATAGGTCCCAGTGCTTGGCCTTTGGCCTAAAATCTATATTTAGTTCAATTCAACGGAAATTGTTGCAACCAGCAAGCTTATAATAAACATGACTCGCCGAGTATGTATTTGCAATGCATGTTTAAAAGCCAACTAATACGACACAAGCACACGGAAAACGGAAAATGGTCAAAGGAATCGCGAGAATATTTATATTAATTCATATTTCCCAGCCTTACGCTATTACTTTTAGAATTGTGTATTCTCGAATTTCTTCATGTTTGCTTTAGTTACTGAAGAGATGTTATGTTATATATTGACGTCAACGTAGGAATAGGCGAAGGTATAACAGCCTGCAGCAAAACTAATTTCCGAGAACGTATATGGAAGCTCCAAGAGAGATGGAGTGTTTGTTGTCTTGACAAGGCGAAACATATAAAGCGATGAGAGATAAACATTTCAATAAATCAACAAATAAGTCAAATGGATAAATCATGATATATATATGTCAACATATGGACAGATAAACTGATAAATAAAACGAATATCCCAAAAGCCTAAGACAAAAAAAAAAAAAAAATGGATAAAAGATAAAAATGTCCCATTTGGCGCAGTCACTGGATGATGATATATTGCACGGGTGGCAGTTAATACTTTCGTTATCAAAATATATTTTGCTCCTTCGTTTTACCAGGCACTTAGTTCCTAACAGCAAACTAATAGCCAATTACGGCGGGACGTAATCTACGGCCCAGCGCATGTCACACAGCCATGAGTGATTGCCTTTTAAAATATGCCGTGGGATGAATAAACTTTTAACGTCAAATACTGTCTCGCGCGTGCAGTATTTATTGAAAGGGAGTTTTCCAAGAGGCAGCAGCCAGAACGGAAAATTAATTATTTACGAAAGAGCCGATAAAAAAAGAAAAAGATCATAATGAATTACGTCCATTCTCACAGCTAAAGCCATCTTCAGATAAAATTTCGTAATTAAAGCTATACCGAAGGAATGCGTGAATAAGAGGAAAGACGCTTCACAAAATATGAGATAATCATGGAATAGTGGACCTGAAAAATAGTAATTTGGGAGGTGTTCAGTGGCATCCTTTCGAAACGAGGAATCAACTATTATTTTTCCCGTCAGTGTTACATTTCATATCTCCTATGAAAGTCAACATTACGATCGGCAGCCATTGCCTCTGCCTGAGATATATCCGTAATAACGTGTTGATATTCAATAGCTTTTAAGCAATAGTGGTATAAATGTATTTAATAACACTGCTCCCCGTAGAGGGGTAGCGCCGTCAGTGCACCTCATTCGGTGTAATATAGGCGTTATTTAAGGTTTTTTGCAGCGTGCCTTCGGCCCCTACTGCAACCTCTTTCGTTCCCTTTACTGTACTTCCTTTCATATTCTCTTTATTCCATCTTACTTTCCACCCTCTCCTAACAATTGATTCATAGTGCAACGGCGAGGTTTTCCTCCTGTTACACCTATCGAACCTTTTGCTTTCAATTTCCGTTTCAGCGCTGAATGACCCCACAGGTCCCAGTGATTGGCCTGTGGCCTAAATTCTACATTCAATTCAATTCAGTAACACTGCTAAAGTTTCTCTTCAGATCCTTGTTAACCATCGATGATATACTGAGAGCTCATCTGTGATGCAGCAAGAATATAAATTTAACTTTGGAAAATAAGAGTAAACAAAACAAAAAAAGTCTACGGTAATCAGTGCAAGATTTAATCTATTCCTGAAACCTTTACAATGAATATCCCATATTCATGTGTGGTGTATTGGGATTTAAAGTTGATTCTGTCAACTTTATATGCCATTATAAATATATAGTTATACAAATAATGCCATTATAAATATATAGCAATATAAATGATATGGATATTAATATTGCTGTGCTTTTTAATGACTAGCGCATAATTAATTTGCATTATATAAACATATTATTTGTGAGGTATGCGAGCACTATCAATCTCAATGAGGCACTTTTTGGTTTTATTACAAATTTACGAGAGCGTTAACTTGACGTATATATACAAATAATATCCATATGTGCTATTCTGATTTGCAGCCAGTGCTTTTATACAGGTCTTGTTCATGGGCTCTGTTTATATATGTATATATATGTGTACATATATATATATATATATATATATATATATATATATATATATATATATATATATATATATATATATAAATAAATATATATATATATATATATATATATATATATATATATATATATATATATATATATATATATATATATATATATATATATATATATATATATATATATATATATATATATATATATATATATATATAAATATATATATATATATATATATATATATATATATATATATATATATATATATATATATATAAATATATATATATATATATATATATATATACACACACAGTATAACAGGCAAACTTCAGTCATTCAACACTCCATTCACGACACATTTTCTTTTGCTACAACATTGCACCTGCATCTAATGCTTCTACTTTGACTTCTACCATCATGACATCCATTAAGATATTGGACAGCCATGAAGCTGTAACAAAAAAAAAAAAACCAGACCCAGACCCAATTAAACTTTAAGCAAGACGTCTTTCATCTTCAAATTCTACAGTAAGCTAAATTGCTATTAACAAATTGCATTATGTAAGAGTTATCTGCAACATCATTTACATCAAATATCGAATCTCTATCTGTTCTAACCTTTTTGTTCGTTGGACAGCGTCTACAGATCCACTGGGACCACTTTCAACACCCCGCCATATTTATAGGTTACCTTAGTGGAAAGCCCTTGCTGGCACAAACAACACTTTATCAAAACAAAAAACCAAATTATCTGTTCTATTATATAGTTAATTAGGTACATGTATGCCACGTCGTTTAAACCTTCTCTCATAACTGTCAAACAAACACCGATTCTCACACCATCCTCCTTGTCAAGTCCACCACTGTTCGACTCATACTGATCCTTCTGTCATTTCTCAGTTAAAATCTTGCAATATACAGTCCCTAGAATGAGAGTTGCTGTGAGCTTATAGTTCTTACAGTACGCTGAATTACCATTACACTTATTTAAGAAGCTGTATTTCTTCTAACCCACTGATTGGCAGGCTGTTGCTCATCGCGAGCACCACAATGTTTTCTCCCTATGGTCTGTCTGTGGCTTCCAAAGTGGGTGAGAGCATCACTGCTGTTTATGAAAGCATAATTAAACACAGATACTTCTGTTCCCATGTTATTGGTTTAGGTTATTATTGTCTTTTTATATTACATCTGAGTAATGTGTGCATGCAGCATTAGTTATCAAAAAGTAACTATTATTTATGAAAAAAATATTCAAAAGTATGCACCGCAACTACGCATAATCCTAGCAGAGAAAGCTGCAACTACAGTCAGCTGTTTGCTCTTCGTTTTGTTTCCTACACAGCTGTATTGTTAACTGCAGCTGCATTTGTAAGAAAAAGTTTGTAACTTCTGTTGTTTTCTTTTACGTATGGCACATCATGCTTAATGTATTGAGCAATAAATCATTTCACAGGCAAGCACGTGTACTGCACTGCATAGACGTGCAATATAAATGTTCCAGAAAATCTGCAACAATTTTTAGCGTAATATCCTTTGTCTAAAAAAGATAAAAAAAAATTTTTTCAAAACTTATTTACAATATTTTTTAAACAGAACTCCTGTTTTTGCTTACCTATTATTTCCACTTGCGTTAAAAATTCAGTAAAAATCATATTGCGTGTCACATGAAATATCTGATATATCTGTAAATGTACAATATGAGGCTTAAACTGATTTTGCGCGTAGTTCTTTTGTGAAGCTCATGGTACGTGTCAGTTTTTGAGGCAGTAAAACAAGTCTAAGTATTTTACTAGTAAATTTTTTCACAAAATAAGTAGTTTTCTAGTTTCTTATATAATATCAAAATTTGGTGTATTCAATAACATTATGCTCTACAGTAAACACTGTTACATGTGTAAACCATTATAAATCAATAAGAACTGCGTGTGATGTTGATAATGTTATTAACTTCTTTATAGATATCTATTTACCTGTGAATCTTCAGAGCAAGTAATTTAAGATATTGCTAAGGTATACTTAATCTTTTTATGGAAATTATAATAAGCTTTACTCACTGGAGTGCTTTAGGCGGAAAA
>NC_089748.1:59034593-59049593 GCF_040412425.1 Macrobrachium rosenbergii
CGCTTGAAGTCACCTCTTCCCTCACACTGGAGACTCCCCAATGTAACATCTCATTTATATACAAAAAGAAGCATAAGATCCTATTATTCTGATGAATGAAGGGGGAAGGCATCATTAACAACGGTTTCAAAATCATAGTTAACTGCTGCGCGGTATCAGTCATGGTTTTTTAGCCATTAGCATATCAAAGGACGCGTTATGGACATATTGATCTGCATCATTACAATCTAATGCTAAACTGACCTCGGTGGGATTAAAAGTTTTAGGGCAGTATGGGCATCATATGGAACCACTGAAGGATTTCTCTTTCCAGTTGAAGATAGAAATCACTTCACTAAAGGAAAAATTCTTGGAAATACAGCACAATGACAGAAGTCCAAATATTTTGCTATCCATTTATATATACAGTATATATATATATATATATATATATATATATATATATATATATATATATATATATATATATATATATATATATATATATATATATATATATATATATATATATATATATATATATAAATATATATATATATATATATATATATAAAAATATATATATATATATATATATATATATATATATATATATATATATATATATATATATATATATATATATATATATATATATATATATATATATATATATATATATATATATATATATATATATATATATATATATATATATATATATCCAGAAACGGGAAATATATATTTCGAAATCATATAACCAATAAACTGATATAAACATAAATTGCAAGTTTCACTTTGAATAAAGAAAATTCCTCCTCGATCGAGTGCAGAGAAGTAATCAAGAACATTGCATCTCATTATGCATTCCATTTCCAACTGCATCTCATGGAATAAAGATTTCAACACATCACATGCAAAATAGAATTTTTAAATTCAGAAAAATACGAAATAAAATTTTAAATCAATATAACCAATAAACACGTAAACATGAATTGCAAGTTTCACTTTGAATTTAACTTCAAACGATGGAATGCAGAAATAATCAAGAACATTGCATCTCAAAATTGCATTATTTCCAACTGCATTTCATGGAATAAAGATTTCAACACTTCATTTAAAATAGAATTTTTAAATTCAGAAAAATACGTAATAAAATTTTAAAATTCAGAAAAAAAACACGTAGAGTTGATAAAGTTCGTAGTTTATCACTTCAAACAGATGGAATGGAAATTCGCATGGTACCAAAATTGGTTATTTCAGGTACATTTCCGGGCCATTCATTATTTAACAAGGTTTTCAAAAGCAAGTAAACACCGGAAGATTAATAGAGCATTCGATATTTGCACGGCCGGTTGGATCTTTGTTTGAACGATCTATCACTTTTGAATTGAAAGTATATGTATATATAAATATATATATATATATATATATATATATATATATATATATATATATATATATATATATATATATATATATATATATATATATATATATATATATATATCTATTTGTATCATATATTCGGGTGGTATATATATCATATGCGTTCAGTGTGTGTGTCTGTTTGTATCATGAAATTCATATATAGACCTCTGAGCTCATACATAAGTTCAGTAGTTCGTTATATAATATATATATATATATATATATATATATATATATATATATATATATATATATATATATATATATATATATATATATATACAGTATATTCCTACAGAAACCGAAGTGAATTAAAAACTTTTATTGGCCATCAACACATGGTTGAAAAACATCTCTCGGAACGGTGTAACTGACCTGTTCACGATTACAATAATTGCCAGAGATACAAATTACCATGCTCAGTGGAAGAGCTTGGAAGAGAGGAAAAATCAAACAGTGTATCATTTATCATGAAAATCGTTAAGCTTCCGCCACTCGTTCTCTAACTCTCTTTTATTGTGTTTGCGCGTGCGCGCGCGTGAGCACAGGCAACGTACCCAAAAATAGTGATAAATAGAGACGTTAAAAGTTCGTTGTGCTAACCGTCGTATTTGCAGTGTTCTCGTGAATATACCCAGTATATAATATATTTATATATATTTATATGTATGTGTATGTATATATATATATATTATTTATATATTATATATATAATATATATATCCATTATATATGTATACACACACATATATATATATATATATGTATGTATGTGTATGCGTATGCGAGAATTTGTTATACTTCCCGTGTCACAGGAATGTAGTCCTATTATAGTGGTCTGGGATCACCACGCTTGCGCAGAGGACTTCCTATCCAAAGATTAATAGGCAGTCTGATTACATTACCTACGTAAGATGAAGAAAACACAGTTTAGGAAGAATTATCTAACAGATGCGCTGTCTTCTTGGAAATTCTCGGTACTTTTCATTGTCCTCCTTTAAAAAATTATGTTTTCAAAAATGACAGCATTAAGGAAAATTACGAACCAACCATCTTTGGAATAACGCTGGAAAAAGGGTAACGCTGTTAGTAAGGTAGAAGTTCAACAGGACAGTATTATCTTGTATATGAGAATTCTTGCTACAAAGATGAAACAAAAAGTGTTTATGAAGTCTTGTCTATCGTGTTTTAGCAAAAAGACTTTACTAACATACACACTCGCACACACTGAACAAAACACATAATATAGTTATGGAGTTGGAACTGCAAAACGTAAACCACACAGAAAGAGACTGAATAAAAATGTAAGAAAGGGAGAAGGGACTAAGTCAAAATGGAAAACATGTGAACAAACATAACCAGAAGAAAAATGTTACATGTGAGGGGTTTCGTCTATGATCAAAAAGTACAAGGTGAGGAAATATTCCTTTAGAATAATAGAACCCACGAAGGACTTAAACAATGAGACCAGAAGCAGCTAAACAAACTGCAATTTTACTTCAAACTATCTGAAGTGAGAGCAAAGTAAATACAATTTACTTTGCAACAAACAGGAAAAAATCAGAGAGAGAGAGAGAGAGAGAGAGAGAGAGAGAGAGAGAGAGAGAGAGAGAGAGAGAGAGAGAGAGATAAAATTTTTTTAAATCGAAAACCTTACAACCACAACAAGGGTCTGATTTTTTTTTTCACGTTTTCCTTTTAATACAACCATATTTCATTAAAATATCTCTAACGACAGATGTTAAATCTACTTCATGCTGAACGAACCTGACATTAACATGAATATAGGAGCAATCTTCTCATCTTGATGTAAAATAAAACACAAATACACAATGACAAAATAAAAAAAAAATTTCCACTGGTGAGGATGAATCAAAGAAATGTTTTCACCGACGCCAATCCAGAATTCTGGTCTCGTGCCTCGAGAGACAAATTGGAAGGTGAGACCCGTTCATTCAACCACGCGGGTTTTTAAAAGTGGCGGTTAAAAATGTTTGCCCCAAATGACGAAAGAAACAAACCGCCTTTGACCATTATCGGGACGCCGATTTTATTCCTACGTGCCGCCCATGGGGATTTAATCGGAATTTGCCTCCCAAAAATTTATTCTCTTTATTTTGAAAGCGTTCGGTTTTCGTGCTAAATAAGCTTTGTCTCAATCAGTGTTTTTTTTAACTCCTGTATAAATGGTTTCAATATAATTATTACTTGTTACAAATAATTATTTATCTTTTAAACATAGTCATTATTGGCTTATGCATGTTTAATAAACGTTTCGAAATTAGATTAACCCTTCGTTTTAATTTTATTTTCCAATTTCACCATAACCATAATTTTTGGGATGTATTAACTATACTTTTCAAAAACACGAACTTTATAGTTAGTTCCTGTCAGCAGATTCAAATTTTTTCCAATTGATTTCGTATGCTTTTCTAACTGCTATTTTCTGTTCATTATATAAACATTTAAGCGATTGTAACATCACATATACAGTACTATTGGTTTCTGTTTTCGTCAGTTCATATTCCAAGTGAAGTGCAAAAGGAATAAAATTAGCTTAGCTATCCCGGCACAGATAAACTTAATCTAGCTCTGAAAATATTTCTCTGGTTTTTGTTTCGACAGAATAATTTATTAAGAGTCCTTTAGTGAGATCGTTTATATTCTATGATGCTATACGTTTCTGCTGTGCTCGATTGCAATCTTCCGTGCTCTCGAATTTTCCTATCCTCTTTTCCTCTTTCTGTGCATCCTATAAGCTTCATAATTTACAAAGGTTGGTCTACCTTCACTTTGAAGCACCTTTCCCAGCCTCTCCACCTTTCTGAGGTTTTGTGGGTGGAAGGTGGTGGTGGTGGGGGATTGGGGGGGATTTGGTCTGGATAGGAATATCGAGCGGGTCGCCTCGTCAGCTTTCAGCGAACGAAAATGATAATTGTATTTACGTTAAAGTCATCTGGAAGTGATATCCCAAAGATAGGGAAGATCTCCGGAAGCAATCTTGGCTGACAATGCAAAGTAAATTGAAAGCGAAATCAGACCCAGCCGTAACTTTCTCATCGTCTCCGGGATTATTCGATGAAGCTGTTCGGGTCTCTTCGCCCGGACGCTATGCCCGAGGCTTTGTCCCCGCTGTATAAGGACTAACGTCCCCGAGTACGACGGAAAATGGAAGCTCGGTAGGTGCATGCATTCTGGTTATTTGGTAAATACTGGAAATAAATGAGAGAGAGAGAGAGAGAGAGAGAGAGAGAGAGAGAGAGAGAGAGAGAGAGAGAGAGAGAGAGGCCTTCTTTATCCGAAGATGGGTTTTAGACAAGGCTGACAGGCTATTTACCAAATTTCTCGGGAAATGATTATGTAATTAGTGTACGTTGGGTATGCAAACATTTAAATATTGAAAAACTTTTTTCTACAGTTTCAGTGGATTAGCAAGAATCCAATTTAATTTATCCAAATTACAAGTACGCACTTCATTAACTCGTGCTACTTATTACTGAAAATGATCATTAAGACTTTTTTTCTGGTTCGCATGCAAAACTCGGAACATAATTATGCACTCATTTATAAAAATTCGCCAACTGAAACATTACTGAAAAGGTATGTTAAAAAGCCACTGCAATTATAAGCAGAACTCTGCAAGATTTATTAAACGAAAATTGTAATGAAAAAAACATGGGAAATTATTCCGAATACTAAGCTACTTAGTGTCAGGCGGCTTTCTTCCATTATAAATAATTCTTCTGTGATATAAGAAAAATTAATGAACTTAGTGCGTTATTATTCCTGCTGTTTGATAAAGAATACTCGTAGTAGGAAAATGAAAGAAGAGAGCCCGGTAATTCTAAATATTAGCTCCGCGCCTGTTTTTACCGCTTCAACTGTTTTTTTCTACACTTTTAGGGGTTCTGATACTGTTTGTTGTTGTCCAAATAGAATGTCCCTTCGCCGTGTTTAGTACTGGACCGGGGTGGGGTTGGGCGGCGGGGGTTACCCATACGTTAACATGTTATTGCACTTGCCGGACGGGATATGAACCGTTCGAAACAGACGTACCCGTGCTGTCTTGTGAAACTCGCGTATGGAAACCCCTTGTTGGATGGACTTCACGGGTTAATTACAGGTTAATCACACTCGAGCGCCAAAAATTAAAGGTAAATTCATAATTAGCAACCAAAAAAACTGCAGAAAAAGTTAAGTTAGAAGGCGGTCGCCGCCGCGGAGCTACTATATAGTTCTACCGAGAACCCAAAGAATTGAAGTAAATTTTAACAGAGAAACTCAGAGTTATTGACCAATAAAATAACTAAGTACGGGATTCAAGACATAAAAAAAAAAAAATAAAGTTAATGGAGAGGTACCTGAGTGTCCTTTCAAGTAAAAGAACCTAAACACACCGTAGAGACACAGAATTCAAGGTCCGCTGTTATAGTGGTTAGCGTCGTGGGACGCCACTTAGATGTCGTGGGTTCGCGCCTCCCCCAGGGCAATGAAAAATCACTGGCTCTATATCATGATCAGTTACTGCTGCAGTGTGGGAAGTTGAAACCAACAGTCTTTAGAAGCTTGAATTTGAAGTCAATGGCCCCTGTGTGCTTGTTCCATGTGAATAGGTATCATCTACTGAAATAATAATAATAATAATAAAATATTTTTGGGCAATTCTGTCTCTATATATACTATGCATTTCAGGATCAGGGTTGTCCGCCAGTCTTGAGATATGTATGGAGATATTTCATGTCATCTTTCTCTAATTACATTAGTACAGATCATCCAGCATTACAGAGAAGTTAGTAGCATGCTAAAAGCTAAATATACGTAAATATCCCTCCCTAAAATTACATTCTTCAGTCAGTAGCTTTCGGTATTCATTCCACGAGTAATTCTGCTAGATGCTAACAAAGTTGCCTGCTGCAAAGGAAAATAATCTATTCCCTCATTACCAGAAAACGAGATCTCTCTTCTCTGTCTGCTGAACTGTAGGCACGTCTGCATTAGGTACAAAGATTCAAAGTCAAAGCCGCGTCTGATAACCAGAGTTTCATTTGGCGTCCTTTCAGTTTTGCGACGCATAAATGGAATCCTTGACAGTAAGATAAATGAAACGAGAAAAGCCGAGTGGAATTACAATTCAGGCGATTAGAGGAATATGCATAGGAAGCATTGATATTCTTTAGCAAAATGTAGGTATGAACTCAATAGGTGAATGTACATAGCCTCTTAAATGTAAAACTGGAGGTGCACTTGAAGTGCCCAAGTAATGTGTAGAAGCAACGTAGTTCTTGAATTATCAGGGAATTCATAAAGGAAAAGTATTTAGGAGAGACTTTACTCCATTTGCAGGAGTGACTGAAAAAAAAAATTAATAACCCACAAATCACAGACTCACAGACAAGTGACTGGCTTGGCACAACCTACGTTTGTATACATACATACACACATACATACATACACACATGCATACATCGACATTCAGCACATCCACTGTGCAACAATATTTTCTTAGAGACACAAACAACTGAACATCCTAAAAGTCACTTTCTTTCGTCTTTTGAACTACCAACCTACCGTCCTTCATTCTCTCTTTGTGACCAAACCACTTCAAAACAATAACGGCCATTTTAATCTATGTTGACATTTTTAGACCATCTTTCAGGTTATTTCTCGTTCTACCAATCCCTTTTACTCCCATTAAATAACTAAATAGTTCATCCCATCAGCTTCTGCTTTTCTTTGGAGTATATTACAGTACTCCTCAGCTTCCGGACTAAATATTACGAGATAGTCAGCAAATACGGAAATCTCTGTCTGTATACGTTTCCTGAATATTGTAATGTCGCGTTCTCCAGAAGCATTAACAAAATAAATTAGCTCCCTTGCTGTACCTACTTTATCAATTAGCAAATGGCTGTCTGCTGAAAGCTGGAGACGTAAATGCTTGTAGATGTAATTGTACGTTTAAATATAGAAAAGGAATCCTTTTAAACGGGCCACCGATAAAGACAGTTACTACTTTCATGCTGGAATGCTCAAAATAAATTCTTGAAAAAATCATTAGGAGAAAAGGACATCAGTTGCTATTACTCCGTCCCCCTCCTTTTATCTGTGAATATCACATTCTCCACTTTTTCTGAAGTGCTTTATCCCCAGAATGAAAAAAGGACAGCATATACACATTCGGAATAACGAAATTATATTCACTGGCGGTTACAACGCTATAAAGGCCAGAAATAGTGTACCATCCTCGGCTCCCATCCCTCCCTTTCATCTACTAATTTCTTTAGCACTGTCATTAGAGATATAAGGGTCCAACTGGATAACATAGACTTGGGAAAGGTGACAGTGAAAAGGAAACAGGATAGTGAAAAGGGCAGAGTGTAAGATGAAAATGAAAGTGATAAGTAAAGAAAGCTTAAAATTAACCGGAATTGTTAATCAGTTGGAGGATTGGGAGTAAAGGGACTCGGGTTAAAAAGGATGGAGAAAAGGAACCAGGAGGGGGAGGAAGAGAAACGTTAGGGGATAGTGAATCCGGAGGGCGGGAGATTTAGAGGAAATAGAGGAAACAGCAACAAATTGGAGAGAAAGTAGGAAAGCTCTCAGTTATTAAGTAAGTTTTAAAAGCTTTATTCAATCGGTATAATTAAAAATAAAAACGAAATCGTCGAACTCTTAAATAATAACATAATTGGAGGTAAATTTCTCGTTAATTAGTAAAATTCCTTTACATAAATCAATGTCTCGAACTAAACACAAATGGCACGATCCAAAAATAAATAAAAAATTAAAAAAATTACAGGTAAAATATGTTCATCAATCACTTGGACTCAGAGGTGCCAATCCAGTAAATAGAAACATAAAGAGTATACTAACAGATGGAAAAATGAAAACGTAAAGAACAAAAATGGAGAGGAATGGAAGGTTAACCTGTTAACCTCTGGAAACTGAAGGAGGTTGAAAAGGGTTTCTATATATTTGATGATCAGAAAAATAAAATTACCGTAAATGGAATTTGTTGCTTACATTATTGAGCAAGAGAATGATTTATAACTTCATACCTTCCTGAAAGATCTTATGAAAGTCGAAGAACGATTAAAAAAAAATGTTTTATTAATCTTTTGTAGGGAAAATCACATCAAAAGAGAGAGAGAGAGAGAGAGAGAGAGAGAGAGAGAGAGAGAGAGAGAGAAAAGTATTATTTGCAGATAGAAGGGCTGAAAGATAAACATATCAACTGAGATTGAAGGAGATAAAACAAATAGAAGCAAACGGTGCGAGGGAAGCCCGAGGAAGGATAATACCATTGGTCAAATAAAATACAGTCGATGAAGACGAATGAATATTTTAGCTTTTCGATGCATTTACTATATATTCCGATGCGTTACCAGATTACTGAAATATGAGGCCTATTCGTAAACGCAATGGCTGCATAGTGCAATTGAGTTTAAGAAAATGATCAAAGCTGTACAATGATTTTGCTCTCTTTGTACCGCTCCGTAGCAATCTGAAACTCGCCTCAGAGTATTTGGACAATTTCTTACAGGTGAATATTTCGTCCATATTTTCTTTCTGCTTTGCCTCTATTAGATAAAATAAACTGTTAACACCTAGGTAGAAATTTCGCCGATGAAGACGACTGCGGAAGAAGCCCTGGAGTTTGACAAGGAGTAATTATCGAAAACATTTATCCGTACGACCATTTTCCAACCATATCCAAATTCATACTAGTACCATTGTCACTTGCATCAGTCACATTTCGTCTATCATGTTTTCAAAAGCCTTCCAAATAATACCTACCATTTTATAAAACCCCTTCCAATTACTCAACCTATCAATGGAAAATGATCTAATATTCTGACAGAAGAAAAGTAGTTGCAATTTCTTTCATAAAATCCACGTTTATCAACCCGTGACTCCTTCCTGAACCAAACTTAGAGAGTTTCCTGACATTACTCAGCTTCCAGGCGAAATATTACGGGATAGTTATTCATCTAAATTAATTAGGCCGCCTAAGTCATTGAGCAAATATGGAAATCTCAGTCTCTATATACTGTTCCTGAGTAGTTTAATGTCGGGTTCTCCAGGAGCAATAAAAAGAAAAAAAAAGTTAGCTGCCTTGCTCTACCTACTTTATCAGTTAATAAAATGGCAGTCTGCTGAAAGCTGGAGACATGAATTTTTGTAGATATGTTGGTATGTAAAAATATGGAAAAAATCCCATTCCATAGACTTATCCAAAAATACAGTTGTTGCTCTGATGATGGAATCCTCAAATAAATTCTTGAAAAAAATTAAGAAAAAATACTATCACTTGTTAGTATTCCGTCCCCTTCCTTTTACCTCTGAATATTACATTCTCCCATTTTATTTTGAAGTGCTTAATTCTCAAAATGGAAAAAGGACAGCGTATATACATTCTGAATAACGAAAATATATTCAATGACGGTTACAAAGCCATGAAGTCAGGGAATAGTTTACTATCCCAGCTCCTATCCCTCCCTTTCATCTAATAAACTCTTTAGTACGATAATTAGAGAAATATAAGAGTCAGAATGGATAACACACGCTTGGGAAATGAGATAGTGAAAAGAAAACAGGATAATAAAATGGACAGATATACAAAATAAAATCGAAAGGGACAAGTAAAGAAAGCTTAAAATTAAGAGGAACTGTTTATCAGTGGAAGGGAGGGAGAGAAGGGACGCCGGTTAAAAAGGATGAAGCAAAGGAACCAGGAGAGGAAGGCGGAATAGAAAAGATTAGAGGATAATGAATCCGGAGGGAGAGGTTAAGAGGAAATAAAGGAGTAGTAAGAAAATGGCAGGAAAATAGGAGAGCAGGACACAATACATATGGTTTACAAAATGTGACGAAGTTTCTTCGGCGCAATCGAGTTTTCTGTACAGCCGCCACAGCGTAAAATCAAGGCCACCGAAAATAGATCTAACTTTCGGTGGTCTCGGTATAATCGCTCTGGTATAACGCTGTATGAGCCGTGACTTATGAAACTTTGACCAGGCCCGGTGGTGGACTATCCTATAAAATTGGCAGAAGCACGATTATGACTAACTTTAAACTTAAATAAAATAAAAACTACTGGGTCTAGGGGGTTGCAATTTGGGATGCTTGATGTTTGGAGGGTGGATGATCAACATACCAATTTGTAGCCCTCTAGCCTCAGCAGCTTTTAAGATCTGACGGCAGACAGAAAAAGTGCGGACAGAAAAAAGTGGGCACATAAAAAAAAAAGTGTGGACGGACAGACAAAGCCGGCACAATAGTTTTCTTTTACAGAAAACTAAAAATCGGCCGAACTAAAAAAATAAATGAATAAGAATTGTAGGTACGTCACTCGATTAACAAATAACGTTCCTGAATGTAAATCTATCCACAGAACTGAAAAAAACTAAAAATGCACGATCTGAAAAAAAAAAAAAAAAAATATGGAGATAAAATAACATTTATCATCAACACTGACTCGGAAGTGTCGATGTAATAACTATATACATGAAAGCATATTAATAACCGTAAAAATAAAAGTGTAAAGAGCACAAATGAAGAAGAGGAAATGGAAAGGCAATCTGATGATCTCGACAAACTTACGAGAGTGAAAGGAGGAAGTTACGCTCAACAGGACTGATGATCAGAAAAAGAAATTACTCTAAATGGAAATTTGGCTTTTGTTATTGAGTGACGATGTTGACATTTTCCAGAAAGATCTCGGAAAAGTCCAAGAACGATTCAATAATAAGTCACTAATTTGTAACGAAAAACAAGAACTACTATAATCATTCGCAGGGAAAATTGTACTAAGCTTCTTTCAAAGAACCTTTTTCAGTGTTTGTAAAAGATAAACAAACAAGAGAGAGAGAGAGAGAGAGAGAGAGAGAGAGAGAGAGAGAGAGAGAGAGAGAGAGAGAGAATCCTACTTTATTCAAAGATCGGTTATAGAATAAGACTGACAGGACTGATATGCTATTTAACAAATGATTGGGGATCTGGTTATCAGATTAGTGCAAGTTGGGTACTTACAATCTTAACTATTACAGGTGACCATTACATGTACGCTGTTCATTAACTCTTGTTACTTCTCATTGAAAATGTTCATTAAAAAATTTTTTTTTGTTTGTTTAGCAAGAAAAAACTCGAAACATAATCATACATTCATTGATAGAAACCGACAACTGAAAATTACTCAAATGAATTGCTGATATGCATTTGCAAGCAGGAAAAACACTGAAATATTTTAATCGAAAATTATTATGATAAACATGGGCAATGATTTTGAATACTAAGCTCCTTAGTTCGGAGTGCTTTCTTTCTTCTATAAATAATTCTTCCATCAAATAAAAAAACTAATGAACTTTGCGCGTTATTATTCTTGATTTTTATAAACAAACCATATAAAAGAATGCTCATTGTAGGATGATAAAAGACAAGAACCCAGAATGTTAAAGTATGTCTTCATAGATAAACTTGAAGCAATTGCCCAATTAAAAACTAGAAACGGGAGTCGAAGACACAGAAAAAAACTAAATAAAGATAACGGAGAGTTACGTAAGTGTCCGTTCATATATAAGGGACCCCAAAAACACCGCTAAGACAAAGAATTCGAGGCAATATCGAAGGCATGAGAATACTGGTTAAATGCTGACCATCCAACGTTAGTCTACTCGAAGTTGTATCCAAGAATAATAATTCAGAACGTTCATTAAGCTTTCTTATTTGATGGAAGAATTATTCACCTGTTAAAGAATGCTCCCAGATACAAAGGGGCGTAGAAGACCAAATCATTTTTCCACTTTTTTTGTCATTGTTTTCGTTTAACGTGTTAAAAATGTTTTCACATGATGCAATGAGGCTGATACCACATAAATACGTCTTTTCAATAATACTTCTGAAGGCAAACAATAGCACAGATGCTCCAGTCAAACGTAAAACGTAGAATATGAAAAGAAACAAGAGCTAGCCTTTTATCTCTTGTAATTGGTTCATTAGAAAACTTTATTTTCCTCTAATACGTGAAATGCACTGAGCTTATGAATAAAGGTTGCCTGACCTTTCCTTATATATTAAAAGACATAATTAAATTAAACATGACGTGAAGTTGACGATTTGAGAAATAACTCCCTCAAATTCACAAAACATTTTTCCCTGCTTTAACAGTTGTAACGAGAAAAAAAATTCAATCTTTTTTTAATAACGTTGATATGATTTAATAACTTAACCGAGGAAGGCTTTCAGAAATACAAGACTAATGAAATGACAATCAAAAGAAGAGAAAATAAATAATAGTTTGGTCAGGAAGAACTTTTTACGTTCAAAGGATAATTACTAACATCAGTAAAGACATTTTTAGTCAATTTCATGCAACATTTCAAGGGTTTTTTTTATATAAAAGGTTTCACGGTAAAAGCATTTCCCACACTAAATGTCCTTTATACCACATAGCGTATTAATACTGAAGGACACTTATGCTGTTTGATGTATTTTCAGTTACAACAATGGATTCAAGATTGTTTGAGGCATTGTCAAGTTCCTATTGAAGCCATTTTTTTTTAACTACAACAAAGAATGGTTATTACAAGGTTCTCTCACATGGGCAACAATCAAATCACTGAAGAGCATTCTCTTGTTTAGGTAAATAAAAAAGCAGAAATCATGATCTAAACGGTTTAAAGGTAACACCTTGATTGTCTTTAAAAATAGAAGCTTGACAGTGGGGCAGTTATTTATTTTTCGCCTTATCTGTTTCATTATTAACAGCTCTGGAGGATAAATCACGAGAGAGAGAGAGAGAGAGAGAGAGAGAGAGAGAGAGAGAGAGAGAGAGAGAGAGAGAGAGAGAGAGAGAGAGAGAAGACGATATTGCTGAAAGGCAGAAAAAATATAAAAGAAATCACGATCAAAGAAATTGTTTATGATAGCACAAAACATAAATAACTTAAACTCTGCTATCAATAAATATAACGCAAATTTCCTTCAGGATATTTCATGCAAGAATAAATAGGCTACTGAATTTAATCATTACACTAACTTCATCTCAGCATAATTCTGAATATAGTTTCACATCTGAATACTGTTAAGGATATCGTCAAGAATCATGAAGCAATTTTCAGAATACTAACGTCTAATTGATCTTATTGAGATTTTATGATACTGGGGTTCAAGCGCTCAAACACGAGATTTTAGGGGAATGTGTCTGAGGACCTTACCTAATATTGTAGTTATTTTTCTTTACATAAACAATATCATATTTATTTCCGTTTACTGTCTGTAATATGTTTACCGTATTTCTAGATTTTCTTTTCTCTCATTTCATTACAAATATTCTAACGTTTGTTCAATTGAATTTTGTTCAAAATTGTGATCTGAATATTAATATTTTCGCAGTAAATTTAGTAGTGAATTTTCACCACTTCATTTTATAATTTATAGGTATGGTCTATTCACTCTGTACATAATTAATCTCTTTGTATATTTTTTTTCACGCATACAATAATATCTTTATCATGTCAGAATATTCAATACTGTATCACAGTTACACGAATTGCTTTTAGTTTAATGATAATTGAATTTCATAGTCATTAATGAAAAGCAATACGTGATTTTGGCACTTTCATATTCATAATTAGTTCTTTCCACAATACATTTTCATCATCAGGGCCAATTCAAAACATCAGTAGTAGGCTTGTATACGTGAGAGAAATTTAGTTCATTATGTAGTTATATGACGATCTCCTTTTCCAGAATTCCAGGGTTTATACAATCATCAGTTACATATTGCTAGAAATTTATGCTATTTAGTCGCATCGAACCACATCATTTATAAATGTATAAATGAATTTTTTTGGCATATATTTTTCTTGCCTTTTAATGAGGGAACATGCGGCATGTCGTAGCCGGAGAAGGGTATCAATCATTTTGCATAGTTAAACACCGATGAATTTTAGTTATATTGAAAGAACTGTTTGCCTCTGTCACTGAATTATCAATGTGTTTCTGGGCAATTCTAATGCGTATGATGAATAGAATTCATTATATGCATTATGATTATAGGATCAGGGTCGTCCCCCAGTCCTTAGAGATGTATGTGGACATTTTCATATATTCTTCTTCAAAGAATATTAAGAAAGACCGTCCAGCAGTGCTTGGAAGTTAATAAGATAATAAAAGTGAAATATAATTCAATGCGCAAACAAAAATTACATTCTGTAGTCATTCCCCAGGTAATTTTGCTTGACACAAAGAAAGTTGTCTGCCGCAAAAATAATAATAATAATAATAATAATAATAATAATAATAATAATAATAATAATAATAATAATAATAATAATAATCCTCTTACTAGCAAGAAACCAGGTCTGTAGAATAGAACGCACGACTGTATCAATTACAAAGATCCAAGGTCAAAGCCGCGTCTGATAACCAGAGTTTCATTTGCCGTGATCTCAGTTCAACAAAGCGTGGTTTGAACCCTTTACTGTATGACAAAGATAAACGAAATGAGGAAAGCCGAGTGAGATTACAGTTAAAGAGATTGCAGTGATATGCGCAGGGAACCGTTCATATTCTGTAGTAAAATGTAGA
>NC_089748.1:59054593-59079593 GCF_040412425.1 Macrobrachium rosenbergii
ATCATACATTCATTAATAGAAACTGGCAACTGAAAATTACTCAAATGAATTGTTGATATGTATTTGCAAGCTTAAGAAACACTGAAAGACTTTTTAATCGAAAATTATTACATTAAACGCGGGCAATGATTTTGAATACTAAGCTCCTCAGTGTCAAAGGGCCTTATTTCCTGTATAAACAATTCTTCCATTAATAAAAAAAAAAATGATGAACGTCGTGCGTTATTGTAAAAGAATGCTCGTTGTACGAAAATAAAAGAAGCCAGAATATAAAGTAAATCTTCATGGATAAACTTGATGCAATTGGCCAAGTAAAGATTAATAACGGGAGTTGAAGACAGAAGAAAATAAGATAAAGATAATAAAGAGTTACTTGAGAGTCCCTTCATATAGAGGACCCCAACCAGGACGATGAGACAAAGAATTGGAGACAATATCGAAGGAACAAAAATACTAGTTAAATGCTGACCATCCAACGTTAGTCACCTCGAAGTTGTACCCAAGAATAATATAATTCAGAACGGTCATTATTTTTCCTTATTTGATGGAAGAATTATTTACATGCAAAAGAAAGATAGACAACCAAATCGTTTTTCAAGTTTTCTTGTCATAATTTTCGTTTAGCAAATGTTAACATTTTTTTTTCTGCAATGAGGCTGATAGCACTTCAATACGTCTTTTCAATAACATTTCTGAAAGCAAACAACAGCACAAATGTTCCAATCAAACGTAAAACGTAGAATAAGAACAGAAACAATAGCAAGCCTTTTATCTCTTTTAATTGGTTCGGTAAACAATTTATTTTCCTCTAATACGTGAAATGCATTGAGCTTATGGATAGAGGTTGTCTGACATTTCCTTATATAATAAAAGATATAATTAAATTAAACGTGACATCACGTTAACGATTTGGGAAATAACTCGCTCAAAACTCACAAAAATGTTTTCCTGTAACACGATAAAAATTCAATCGTTATTTAATAACGCTGATATGGTTTAATAACTTAACCAAGGTAAGGCTTTTCAGAAATACAAGACTAATGAAATGACAATCACAAAAGAAAAAAAAATATTGGTTTTGTTAGGATGAACTCTTGACGGTCAAAGGATAATTACTTACATCAGTAAAGACATTTTTAGTCAGCTTCATGCAACATTCAAGGGGTTTTATACTAAAGGTTTCACGATAAAAGCCTTTCCCACACTAAATGTCCTTTATACCACATAGCGTACTAATACTAAAGGACACTTACGTTGTTTGATGTATTTTCAAATTTCAATAATGGATTCAAGATTGTTTGAGGCATTGTCAAGTTCCTATTGAAGCCATTTTTTAACTACAACAAAGAAAGGTTAATACAAGGTCCCTCACATGGGTAAAAAAACTGAAGAACATTATTGGCAAAAGTCATTATCTAAATGGTTTAAAAGCAACACCTTGATTGCCTTTCAAAATAGAAGCTTAAAAGTAGGGGAGTAATTTATTTTTCGTCTTATCTGTTTCATTATTAACAGTTCTGAAGGATAAATCCGAGAGAGAGAGAGAGAGAGAGAGAGAGAGAGAGAGAGAGAGAGAGAGAGAGAGAGAGAGAGAGAGAGAGAGAGAGAGAAGACGATATTACTGAAAGGCGGAAAAAACATCAAAGAAATCACGATCGAAGAAATAGTTTGTGATAGCGCAAAACATAATTAACTTAAACTCTGCTATCAATAAATATAACGCAAATTTCATTTAGGATATTTCATGCAAGAATAAATAGGCTACTGAATTTAATCATTACACTAATTTCATGTGAGCATAATTTTGAATATAGTTTCACATCTGAATACTGTTAAGGATATCGTCAAGAATTATGAAGCAATTTTCAGAATACAAACGTCTAATTGATCTTACGGAGATTTTCTGATATTGGGGTTCACGCGCTCAGATGCGAGATTTTAGGGGAATGTGTGTGAGGACCTTACCTGATATTGTAGTTATTTTTCTTTACATAAACAATATCATCTTTAGTTCCGTTTACTGTCTGTAATATGTTTACCATGTTTCTATATTTTCTTTTCTCTCATTTCATTACAAATATTTTAACGGATGTTCAATTGAATTTTGTTCAAAATTGTAATCTGAATATTAATATTTTCGCAGTAAATTTATCAGTGAATTTTCCCCACTTCATTTTATAATTTATAGGTATGGTCTATTCACTCTGTACATAATTAATCTCTTTGTATATATTTTTCATAATCTTGATCGTGTCAGAATATTCAATATTGTATCACAGTTACACAAATGGTTTTTAGTTTAATGATAATTGAATTTCATAGTCATTAATGAAAAGCAGTACGTGTTTTCCGCACTTTCATATTCATAATAATCAGGGCCAATTCGAAACATCAACAGTGGGCTTGTTTTCGTGATAGAGATTTAGTTCATTATGTAGTTATATGACGATCTTCCGTTCCAAATTTTCAGGTTTATACAACCATCAGTTTTGTCATTTGAAATGATAGAGCCCTAAAAAGTTACATATTGTTAGAAATTTATGCTATTCAGCCGCATCGAACCACATTATTTATCAGTGTATAAATGATTTTATTACATTTTTAATGAAGGAATATGCGGCATGTCGTAGCAGGAGAAGGGTATTAATCATTTTGCATAGGAGATGAAAGGAGGGATAGGAGCTGTGGAGAGTAAACAAGAGATTAGTAGGTGAAAGGAGGGATAAGGGCAGGGGATAGTAAACAAAAGATTAGTATATGAGAGGAGGGATAAGAGCAGGGGATAGTAAACAAGAGATTAGTAGATGAAAGGAGGGATATGAGCAGGGGATAGTAAACAAGAGATTAGTAGATGAAAGGAGGGATAAGAGCAGGGTGGATAGTAAACAAGAGATTAGTAGATGAAAGGAGGGATAAGAGCAGGGGATAGTAAACAAGAGATTAGTAGATGAAAGGAGGGATAAGAGCAGGGGATAGTAAACAAGAGATTAGTAGATGAAAGGAGGGATAAGAGCAGGGGATAGTAAACAAGAGATTAGTAAATGAAAGGAGGGATAAGAGCAGGGGATAGTATACAAGAGATTAGTAGGTGAAAGGAGGGATAAGGGCAGGGGATAGTAAACAAGAGATTAGTATATGAAAAGAGGGATATGAGCAGGGGATAGTAAACAAGAGATTAGTAGATGAAAGGAGGGATAAGGCCAGGGGATAGTAAACAAGAGATTAGTATATGAGAGGAGGGATAAGAGCAGGGGATAGTAAACAAGAGATTAGTAGATGAAAGGAGGGATAAGAGCAGGGGATAGTAAACAAGAGATTAGTAGATGAAAGGAGGGATAAGAGCAGGGGATAGTAAACAAGAGATTAGTAAATGAAAGGAGGGATAAGGGCAGGGGATAGTAAACAAGAGATTAGTATATGAAAAGAGGGATATGAGCAGGGGATAGTAAACAAGAGATTAGTAGATGAAAGGAGGGATAAGGCCAGGGGATAGTAAACAAGAGATTAGTATATGAGAGGAGGGATAAGAGCAGGGAATAGTAAACAAGAGATTAGTAGATGAAAGGAGGGATAAGAGCAGGGGATAGTAAACAAGAGATTAGTAGATGAAAGGAGGGATAAGAGCAGGGGATAGTAAACAAGAGATTAGTAGATGAAAGGAGGGATAAGAGCAGGGGATAGTAAACAAGAGATTGGTAGATGAAATGAGGGATAAGAGCAGGGGATAGTAAACAAGAGATTAGTAGATGAAAGGAGGGATAAGAGCAGGGGATAGTAAACAAGAGATTAGTATTAAATAGATGAAATGAGGATAAGAGCAGGGGATAGTAAACAAGAGATTAGTAGATGAAAGGAGGGATAAGAGCAGGGGATAGTAAAAACAAGAGATTAGTAGATGAAAGGAGGGATAAGAGCAGTGGATAGTAAACAAGAGATTAGTAGGTGAAAGGAGGGATAAGGGCAGGGGATAGTAAAGAAGAGATTAGTAGATGAAAGGAGGGATAAGAGCAGGGAGAGTAAACAAGAGATTAGTAGATGAAAGGAGGGATAAGAGCAGGGGATAGTAAACAAGAGATTAGTAGATGAAAGCAGGGATAAGAGCAGGGGATAGTAAACAAGAGATTAGTAGATGAGAGGAGGGATAGGAGCTGTGGATGGTAAACAAGAGATTAGTAGATGAAAGGAGGGATAAGAGTAGGGGATAGTAAATAAGAGATTAGTAGATGAAAGGATGGATAAAAGCAGGGGATAGTAAACAAGAGATTAGTAGATGAAAGGAGGGATAAGAGCAGGGGATAGTAAACAAGAGATTAGTAGGTGAAAGGAGGGATAAGGGCAGGGGATAGTAAACAAGAGATTAGTAGATGAAAGGAGGGATAAGAGCAGGGGATAGTAAACAAGAGATTAGTAGATGAAAGGAGGGATAGGAGCTGTGGATAGTAAGCAAGAGATTAGTAGATGAAAGGAGGGATAAGGGCAGGGGATAGTAAACAAGAGATTAGTATATAAAAGGTGGGAGAAGAGCATGGGATAGTAAACAAGAGATTAGTAGATGAAAGGAGGGATAGGAGCTGTGGATAGTAAACAAAGAGATTAATAGATGAAAGAAGGGATAGGAGCTGTGGATAGTAAGCAAGAGATTAGTAGATGAAAGGATGGATAAAAGCAGGGGATAGTAAACAAGAGATTAGTATATAAAAGGAGGGAGAAGAGCAGGGGATAGTAAACAAGAGATTAGTAGATGAAAGGAAGGATAGGAGCTGTGGATAGTAAGCAAGAGATTAGTAGATGAAAGGAGGGATAAGGGCAGGGGATAGTAAACAAGAGATTAGTATATAAAAGGTGGGAGAAGAGCATGGGATAGTAAACAAGAGATTAGTAGATGAAAGGAGGGATAGGAGCTGTGGATAGTAAACAAAGAGATTAATAGATGAAAGGAGGGATAGGAGGTGTGGATAGTAAGCAAGAGATTAGTAGATGAAAGGATGGATAAAAGCAGGGGATAGTAAACAAGAGATTAGTATATAAAAAAGGAGGAGAAGAGCAGGGGATAGTAAACAAGAGATTAGTAGATGAAAGGAAGGATAGGAGCTGTGGATAGTAAGCAAGAGATTAGTAGATGAAAGGAGGGATAAGGGCAGGGGATAGTAAACAAGAGATTAGTATATAAAAGGAGGGAGAAGAGCAGGGGATAGTAAACAAGAGATTAGTAGATGAAAGGAGGGATAAGGGCAGGGGATAGTAAACAAGAGATTAGTATATAAAAGGAGGGATATGAGCAGGGGATAGTAAACAAGAGATTAGTAGATGAAAGGATGGATAAAAGCAGGGGATAGTAAACAAGAGATTAGTATATAAAAGGAGGGAGAAGAGCAGGGAATAGTAAACAAGAGATTAGTAGATGAAAGGAAGGATAGGAGCTGTGGATAGTAAACAAGAGATTAGTAGATGAAAGGAGGGATAGGAGCTGTGGATAGTAAACAAAGAGATTAATAGATGAAAGGAGGGATAGGAGCTGTGGATAGTAAGCAAGAGATTAGTAGATGAAAGGAGGGATAAGGGCAGGGGATAGTAAACAAGAGATTAGTATATAAAAGGAGGGAGAAGAGCAGGGGATAGTAAACAAGAGATTAGTAAATGAAAGGAGGGATAAGAGCAGGGGATAGTAAACAAGAGATTAATATATAAAAGGAGGGATAAGAGCAGGGGATAGTAAATAAGAGATTAGTAGATGAAAGGAGGGATAGGAGCTGTGGATAGTAAACAAAGAGATTAGTAGATGAAAGGTGGGATAGGAGCTGTGGATAGTAAACAAAGAGATTAGTAGATGAAAGGAGGGATAAGGGCAGGGGATAGTAAACAAGAGATTAGTATATAAAAGGAGGGAGAAGAGCAGGGGATAGTAAACAAGCGATTAGTAGGTGAAAGGAGGGATAAGGGTAGGGGATAATAAACAAGAGATTAGTATATGAAAGGAGGGATAAGAGCAGGGGAAAGTAAACAAGAGATTAGTAGATGAAAGGAGGGATAAGAGCAGGGGATAGTAAACAAGAGATTAGTAGATGAAAGGAGGGATAAGAGCAGGGGATAGTAAACAAGAGATTAGTAGATGAAAGGAGGGATAGGAGCTGTGGATAGTAAACAAGAGATTAGTAGATGAAAGGAGGGATAGGAGCTGTGGATAGTAAAGAAGAGATTAGTAGATGAAAGGAGGATAGGAGCTGTGGATAGTATACAAAGAGATTAGTAGATGAAAGGAGGGATAGGAGCTGTGGATAGTAAACAAGAGATTAGTAGATGAAAGGAGGGATAGGAGCTGTGGATAGTAAACAAGAGATTAGTAGATGAAAGGAGGCATAGGAGCTGTGGATAGTAAACAAGAGATTAGTAGATGAAAGGAGGGATAGGAGCTGTGGATAGTAAACAAAGAGATTAGTAGATGAAAGGAGAGATAGGAGCTGTGGATAGTAAACAAGAGATTAGTAGATGAAAGGAGGGATAGAAGGTGTGGATAGTAAAGAAGAGATTAGTAGGTGAAAGGGAGGGATAGGAGGCGGGAATAGTAAACTACTCCCTGCCTTCATGGCGTTGTAACCGCCACTGAGTATTTTTTATTCGTTATTCAGAACGTATATACGCTGTTCTTTTTCATTTCTGGAACTAAGAACTTCAAAAAAAATGTCATATACATAGATAAAAGTAAGAAGACGGAATAACAACAATTGATTTTCTTTTAGTCCTAAAAACTTTTTCAAGAATTTATTTTGAGCATTCCGGCATCAAAGCAACAGTTGTCTTTTTAGTTGTGAGTCCGTGAAATGGGTTTCTTTTTTCCATAATTAATCATACTAACAACCTACAAACATTCGCGACTTAAACTCAGAAAGCCATTTGCTAATTGATAAAGTAGGTACAGCAAGGGAGATAGCTTTTTTTTATGATCCTGGAGAACTCGACTTTAAACGATTCAGGAAATGTATATAGAGACTGAGATTTCCATATTTGCGAAATGACTTAAGTGGCCTAATTAATTTAGGTGAATAACTATCCCGTAATATTTCGCCTGGAAGCCGAGCAATGCCAGGAAACTAAGTTTGGTTCAGGAAGGAGTCACGGGTTGATAAACGGGTAGTTTTGGAAAGAAATTGAAACTACATTTCTTCTGTCAGGAAAGTGGATCATTTTCCATTGATGGATTGAGTAATTGGAAGGGTTTTATAAACTGGTAGGGAGTATTTGGAAGGCTATTGAAAACGTGATAGACGAAATGTGACTGATGTAAATGTAAATGATATTAGTATGGATTTGAGTATGGTTGGAAAATGGTCGTACGGCTAAATGTTTTGGATAATTGCTCCTTGTCAGATTCCAGAGGCTCCTTCCACAGTTCTCTTCATCCATCCCGCGATATGTTCACCTAGATTGCAACAATTTATTTTTTCTAATATAGACAAAGCAAAAAGAAAATATTTACCGGTATGAAATTCTTCAACGCCCGTCCTGATACGAGTTGATCGAAATTGTACAAAAACTCTGAAACGACTTTTACAGTAACTCTTCAGATTACAACGGAGCGGTACAAAGAGTGTATAGTCGTTGTACAGCTGTGATCATTTTCTTAAACTCAAAAGCTTGCCATATTGTCATGTGCAGCCATTGCGTTTTCAAACATGTCTTATGTTTGGGTAATCTGGTGACGAATTTTAATATATAGTAAACGCATCGAAAAGCTACGTATTTTATTTGTCCAGTGGTATTATCCTTTCTTGGGGCTCCAATAGCACCGTTTCATCTATCTCAGTCTCAGCTGATATATTTACTTTTCAGCTTATCTGTCTGCAAATACTCTCTCTCTCTCTCTCTCTCTCTCTCTCTCTCTCTCTCTCTCACTTAATATAGTTTCCCTAAAAAACCAGTACTTGTTTCTCTCTACAAATCAGTTATTTGTGCGGGAGCTCAACTGATTTATGCTCACGAACTTTGCGTATTAACTGAGTAATTCACCTCCAAATTTTATTGTGTTTTGTTAGTAGTTCATATCGACCATTTCTTTTTATTACGTCGGCGAGATTGAACTGTGCTTATAATCTTTGATTACTGACCGTGCTTCCCTACTTTCTCTCCATTTTCTTGCTGTTTTCTTTATTTCTTCCCTATCTCACTCCCTCCCTGTGGATTCATTATCATTTAAACTTTCTCTTCCACCTTCCTCTCCTTGTTCCTTTGTTTCATCCTTTTTAACCGGTGTCCCTTTACTTTCAACCTTTCAACTAATTAACAATTCTGGTTTATTTTAGCTTTCTTCACTTGTCACTTCCCATTTTATCTTGCATCTCTGCCCTTTTCACTGTTCTATTTCCCTTTCACTATCTCCTTTCCCAAGTGTGTGTTATCCATTCTGACCCTTCTATTTCTCTAATTATCGCACTAAAGAGATTAGTAGATGACAGGGAGGGATAGGAGCTAGGGATAGTAGACTATTACTTGCTTTTATGGCGTTGTAACCGCCAGTGAATATTTTTTCGTTATTCAGAATGTATGTACGCTGTCCTTTTTTCATTCTGGGTGTAGAGAACTTCAAAAAAGAGGAGAATGTGATATTCAAAGATAAAAGGAAGGGGGCAGAGTAACAACAACTGATGTCCTTTTCACCTAATAATTTTTTCAAGAATTCATTTTGAGCACTCCAGCATCAAAGCAACAACTCTCTTTTTTGGTATTCTGTGTAAAAGGGTTCTTTTTTTCCATATTTAAACATACAAACATATCTACAAACATTCACTACTCCAACTTCCATCAGAGAGTCATTTGCTAATTGATAAAGTAGGTACAGCAAGGGAGGTAACTTTTTTGTTAATAGTTAACAATAATAGTTTAACGCGACGTTAAACTATTCAGGAAACTTATATAGACACAGAGATTTCCAAATTTGCGACATGACTTAGGCGGTCTAATTAAATCAGATGAATAACTATCCCGTAATATTTAGTCTGAAAGCTGAGTAGTGTCAGGAAACTCTTAAGTTTGCTTCGGGGAGGAGTCACGGGTTGATAAACGAGGTCTCTAGGAAAGGATTTGTAGCTGAAATTGTGTTGTCAGGAAAGTTTCATTGCTGGGCTGTGTAATTGGAAGAGGTTTTATTAGCTGGTAGGGGGGTCATTACAAAGGCTATTGAAAAGATGATGGAAGGAATATGACTGATAAGGGGGTGATAATGGAACCAGTATGATTTGGGTATGGTTGGAAACTGGTTGTTTGTCCAAGTATTTTCGGTAACAGCTTCTTGATCAATTCCAGAACCTCGTTCCACACTTTACTTCATCCATGAAGCAAAATTTTCTCCCTGAATTAAACAGTTTCGTTTATGTCAGTTTAGCCCAAACAAGACAAATGATGAACGGAGGGATGCCCTCAACGGCTGTTTTTATAAGAGCTGGCCGAAATTGTCTTAATACAAGAAAACTAACTTTCCAGTAAATGTGCAGATTGCAATGACACCCTATACTGTAGGTTATCTTGATATAGCTCTGATAATTTTTTCAAACTCTCACATTCATGAAGTTTGCCTACACACACACACACACACACACACGGTATTTTTCTTTGCATTTCTTGCGATTTCCATCAGATTTTATCTTTAAATAGTTTGATAAGACATTGAAATGTGAAGTTAATCCACTGAAGATCCGCAAAATGTACTTGAAAAATTCGTGAGAGGATTTTGGTTATAAAACGACGAGCAGCTTTAAGCGTTCGTAGGGTGTTTAAATTTAAAAGCAGCTTTATTCTGAGAATTAAAAAGAATTTTCCTAAATGCAGTATGTGAGGCTGAAAATAAATTCAGAGAAATGCTTCACTAAAAATAAACTCTGAAATGAGTACAGTACACCGAACTAACAGTCGTGCTTTAGCATAAAAGTATCATTTATAAATAGGGGGGAAATAATTTTTGCTATTTCGTGCTTTTAGGTCATAATGTTTCCTGTAATCTGACATTCACTCTAAAACTCGTTAAAATATGAATTATATATATATTGGTATAGCCATATATATATATTTATGCAGTTATATAACATTGATCCACAATAATAAGTCTAAAAACTAGCTGAATGCAATTTACACACACACACACACACACACACACACACACACACACATATATATATATATATATATATATATATATATATATATATATATATATATATATATACATACATACATACATACATACATACATACATACATACATACATACATACATACATACATACATACATACATACATACATATATATATATATATATATACATATATACATACACATACATATATATGTATGCATGTATGTGTGAAATTTTAGAGAAAGGGGCAAGACGCCTTGAAGTATGCATATTTGGAAAATGTTGGAAGGAAGAAGAAGTGAAATATAAAGAAAGGGCTAATGAGTAGATGGCGTAGGAGATATATTAGAAGGGGGCGGCTTTAATGTCCAGGGAGTAAGACAGTCCTTAGTAAGATAGAAGTGAATGGCACAATGGGTGTAGGGTGTCTGGTTTACTGTTGACAAATCAGCTAATATTATGGAAGTTTGTGAACAACTTGTTCATCCTCGACTTAGTGCCTACGGTATTGATATGGTAGTAATGATGCTGAAAAAGGGCTGAAAATATGAATATTGTTGTAAGTCTTCGTTTTTTTCACTGGTGCAGATGTAATATACTCTAAGAAAAATTATCGTGATAGGATGAACTGTTTAGAAAGTTATGGGGTGCAAGAAGGATTGAACGGACGAGAAATAGATCAAAAGATGGCGTAAAAATGTTAACAGATTATAACAGTCGTTAATGTTTTAAAGTGGTTTGGTCACATGGAGAGAATGAAGGACGCTAGATTGGAAGTTTTGGAAGGATGAAAGAAAGGATGACTTTCTTCACCACTGCACGGTGAATGTGGCATATACATTCATTTTGCTGAAGAGTCACGTGTATTGGTACAGAAGGAAAATGATCATAAAGGATGACCCCCTTCTGCGACTGGGAGAAGCTCATTTTGTATACTCCGCAAACACACCCCCTCACACTATATATATATATACATACACCCACACATATATATATATATATATATATATATATATATATATATATATATATATATATATATATATATATATATATAGTATGTGTGTTTGTGTGTGCGTGTGTGTGTAAACATAAGTGCTACCACGATCAGTGACTTGCGTGTAATTCATTGGTTGTTAAATGATTTTCAGTGTCTCCTGCCAATGAAGTAAAATCTCTTTTGAACACTGTTTTATGAAATCCAAGATAATCCAGAGAATGATATTGATTGCATTTAAGAGACTATCGACATTCAGCAGTAGAGTTCATTTCTACATCTTACTACAGAATGTCAACGCTTCCCTGCGCATATCACAGCAATCTCTCGAATTGTAATCTCACTCGGCTTTCCTCATTTCATTTATCTTCGTCTTACTGTAAAGGGTTCAATCCATGCTTTGCAAAACTGAAATCACGGCAAATGAAACTCTGGTTATCAGACGCGGCTTTGACATTGAATGTTTGTACTTAATACAGACATGCCTTCTGTTCAGTGTACTGGGAAGACGGACCTGGTTGCTTGCAAGTAAGGCAGATAACTTTGTTTCAAGGAAAATCAAATAGTGAATGAATAAGTAAGGAAAATGACTGAAAAATCTAATTTTTTTGCGCATTGAATTATGTTTCACTTTTAGTATTGTATTAACTTCCAAGCACTGGTGGATGGTATTTTTCTTAATATACTTAGAAGGGAATATATGAAAATTTCCACTTACATCTCTAAGGACTGGGGGACGACCCTGATCCTGTAATCATAATGCATGTGATGAATTCTATTCATCATACGCATTGGAACTGCCCAGAAATACATTGATAACTTAGTGATAGATGCAAACTGTTCTTTCAGTATAACTAAAATTCATCCGTGTTTATTATCTTGTATACTATCCCCACCGCCTATCCCTCCTTTCACCTACTAATCTCTTGTTTACTATCCACAGCTCCTATCCCTTCTTTCATCTGCTAATCTCTTGTTTACTATCCACAGCTCCTATCCCTCCTTTCATCTGCTGATCTCTTGTTTACTATCCACAGCTACTATCCCTCCTTTCATCTACTAATCTCTTGCTTACTATTACCTATCCACACCTTCTTCTATCCCTCCTTTCATCTACTAATCTAATCTTGTTTACCATCCACAGCTTCTATCCCTCCTTTCATCTACTAATCTCTTTGTTTACTATCCCCCTTTCACCTGCTCCTATCCACAGCTCCCCTTTCATCTACTAATCTCTTGTTTACTATCCCATGCTCCTATCCCTCCTTTCATCTACTAATCTCTTGTTTGCTATCCACAGCTCCTATCCCTCCTTTCATCTACTAATCTCTTGCTTACTATCCACAACTCCTATCCCTCCTTTCACCTGCTAATCTCTTGTTTACTATCCACAGCTTCTATCCCTCCTTTCATCTACTAATCTCTTGTTTACTATCCACAGCTTCTATCCCTCCTTTCATCTACTAATCTCTTGCTTGCTATCCACAGCTCCTATCCCTCCTTTCACCTGCTAATCTCTTGTTTACTATCCACAGCTTCTATCCTTTCATCTCCTCTTCTATCCCCTATGGTTATCTCTTTTGTCCACAGCCCCTTCCTCCTTTCATCATCTGCTAATCTCGTGTTTTCTATCCCATGCTCCTGTCCCTCCTTTCATCTACTAATCTCTTGTTTGCTCCTATCCACAGCTATCCTATCCCTCCTTTCATCTGCTAATCTCTTGTTTACTGTTTCCTTTCATCTACTAATCCCATGCTATCCTATCCCTCCTTTCACTACTAATCTTTGCTAATCCACACCTCTTATTTACTATCCCTTGTTTACTAGCTCCTATCCCTCCTTTCATTTGCTAATCTCTTGTTTACTATCCATAGCTCCTATCTTTCCTTTCATCTACTAACTCTCGTTTACTATCCGCAGCTCCTATCCCTCCTTTCATCTACTAATCCCTTGTATAATATCCCCCACCTCCTATCCCTCCTTTCATCTACTAATCCTTGTTTACTATCCCCAGCTCTATCCTCCTTCATCTACTAATCCCTTGTATAATATCCCCACCTCATATCCCTCCTTTCATCTAATAATCTCTTGTTTACTATCCACAGCTCCTATCCCTCCTTTCATCTACTAATCTCTTGTATGCTATTCCCACCTCCTATCCCTCCTTTCATCTACTAATCCCTTGTATAATATCCCCACCTCATATCCCTCCTTTCATCTACTAATCTCTTGTTTACTATCCACAGCCTATCCTATCCTAATCTCTTGTTTACTATCCACAGCTTTCATCTACTAACTATCCCTTGTCCTCCTCTCCTCTAATATCCCCCCTCCTTTCATATCCCTCCTCTTGTGTTTCCATCTGCCCTAATCTCTTGTTTACTATCCACAGTCCTTTCCCTCTTTCATCTACTAATCTCTCGTTTACTATCCACAGCTCCTATCCCTCCTTTCTTCTACTAATCTCTTGTTGACTATCCCCAGCTCCCATCCTTTCCTTTCATCTACTAATCTCTTTAGTGCAATCATTAGAGAGATATATGGGTCAGAATGGATCACACAGACTTGTGAAAGGAGATAGTGAAAAGGCAACATGATAGCGAAAAGGGCGGAGGGAAAGCACAAGCGGTAGAGCTACAAGATAAAATGGAAAGCCACAAGTAAAGAAAGCTTAAGATTAAGCGGAATTGTTAATCACTTAGAAGGTGGGGAGTATAGGGATGCCGGTTAAAAAGGATGAAGTAAAGGAACAAGGGACGACGGAGGAAGAGAAATGTTAAAAGTTAACGAATCCGGAGGGAGGGGGACTAAGGGGAAATTGAGGAAATGGAAGCACTAAAAAAGACAGTATTTTAATAATAAAACTCGACGTAAACTGCTCAGTTAAACGTTGCTCGAACTCATAAAATGAATCAATAAATAAAATGGAGGTAAATAACAATTATCAAAGAATGAGAGTTGGAGATGGTAATATAACGATTAGAGATAATAAAGTGTATCAGAAGAGAGGAAAATGAAAACTTAAACAATAAAAGTGAATTTGAGGAGGAAAAAAGGAAAGTTGTGTACAATAATCTGATGACAGAAATTGAAAATATTGCTTAATTTATTGAGCGGTGTGGTTCACACATTCTTGAAAGATCCTATATAAATACTTGATTTGTAAACAACATTTTGTAAGAGAGAGAGAGAGAGAGAGAGAGAGAGAGAGAGAGAGAGAGAGAGAGAGAGAGAGAGAGAGAGAGAGAGAGTTTGTAAACAGATGTGTATTTTGAGAAAGTAAGAGAATTTTTGTAAACAGATTATGTATTTTGAGAAAGTAAGGGAATATTTGTAAACAGATAGACATATAGATATAAAGAAATACATAACAGTTGAAACTGAAGGAGATGGAATAAATAGAAACAAACGGTGCAAGGGAAGCTCCAGGAAGGATATTGTCGTTGGACAAATAAAATACAGTCGATGAAGACGAATGACGGTCTCGAATTTATGGGACAATGGCCATATATTCGATGAGGGATTGTGGGTTTATGTCTGTATACTTTCATTTACTCTAGAATGGAAAGAACATTATCCTCAGTCAATACTCTTGCATTATGCTGTGACATCGCTCAAGATAAATGGCTTCTTGAATGATTGCTATTAGCTAGACGCACTCTCCATTGTGGAGATATTCATCAAATGCTCTATGGACTGGTAAATAAATGGGTTTTGTTTATCATTTTTAAACTTGAAATACATATTACAATGAACTGAGAGTCATTACAATCGGTTTGCTTAATTTTAATCATAGATGTGTTAAATAATTTCATTTACATGATTCATGTAAAAAATCGTAGTGATGCCAGTGAAGCTCTAGTTCTTCATTGGAGGGGTGGATAGAGCTGTCGCCTGGCACGCTGTTGTCTCGGCGTTCGACTCTCCTACCCGGCTAATGAAAAATTAGAGGCATTTATTTCTGGTGATAGAAATTCATTTCTCGTCATAATGTGGTTCGGATCCCACAATAAGCTGTAGGTCCTGTTGCTAGGTAACCAGTTGGTTCTTAGCCACGTAAAATAAATCTCATCCTTCGGGCCAGCCCTAAAAGAGCTGTTAATCAGCTCAGTGGTCTGGTTAAACTAAGATATACTTTTTTTTTTTAAAACGCCAGTGAAGCTTAATCTCAGCTTGAAGAACTGGAGATAAATAACATATAACTACAGCAGGAATAGAACTGTACACACATAATACATACTTACACACACATATACATACATACATACATACATACATACATATATATATATATATATATATATATATATATATATATATATATATATATATATATATATACATACACACATATATATATATACATACACACACACACACACACACACACACACACACATATATATATATATATATATATATATATATATATATATATATATATATATATATATATATATATATATTATATATATATTAAATATATATATATATATATATATATATATATATATATATATATATATATATATATATATATATATATTTATATATTTTCATGATGTTGTCTTGTAATATGTATATCCTATAATTTTGATATATTTACTCTTCTATTTATCATGTATTATGTGTAATAATAATAACTGTTGAAATGTCATATATAGTGCAATGTCAGATCTCAAAAGTGTTAGTAATTTAGATAACTTTACAGCGTACTTTAGAATTAATATCTTTCTTGATAAAAGCATAGTAGCAAGAGAGAGAGATTCAAGTTTTAGACCAGATGTGTCATCTGTCATCAGTTCAGATAAGAGAGTGTGTTGTTTTGGGTTAAGTGCTGACAGGTCGAGATAACAATTGCTGATTCATACTGGAAATCAACTCGGGTTTTTTTGTTTTGTTTGTAAAAAATGTCAATCATAATTAGCCAGAAGAAATCTATTTGATCATGTTAGATCTCTGTAAAAACCTTGTCTCATACGAGAAGAAGAAGAATGTTTCATAATGTTACATACATCATACATGTCCTGATCGATTACGTCATCTTTCTTCTAGAACTTATATCTCATCCCCAAAATGCCTTAATGATGTCATCTATTTCATTTTCAGATTTGAATCCTCAGATTTTTTCATTCTTATTAGAGAGACTTTTAGCGGTGGTTTCCTCTCTCTCTCTCAAAAGAGAGTAATTTTAACGTAAAATATTTGTGGTCACTGGTATTAAATCTTAGCTTTTGAGATCTGATTATAGGGAAAGTGTAAAAATTTGGTTGTAACGGCGCCAGGCAAAAAATTGTGTTTTGTGAATCTAAGCAGCTGCAGGTGTTTTTACAAAGGTTTTCACAAGCTTGTGTAAGGTAAAGTGAATTTTACTTATTATTACCATGGTATAATAAGGTATATTGAGAGAATTTTTGCCTAACGGAAATTATTACTGATAAATCTTTTTTGTATTTTTGTGTGTGCTTGTGTTTGCAATCTCTTGATTTTTATTGCTGATTTAGCATTTATTTACTTAGCATTTTAAATATTTCTTGATGATTTAACATTGCATACTTGATTTAATTTTCATTTCTTCAGATTTTCTTTTTAAATCTTGAATAAGCCTTGTTAGTTTAAATTTTGCTTGATTAATTTAATTTCTTGGTAAATTAAAGTTTTTGTGATTTAGGTTTGTTTAGTAATGTAATTTAAGAATTAATCAATTTTTTTTGTTATTTTCAAGTAATAATAATTTTTTTAAAATTGTGAATTCTAATTGTAAGTTTTGAATTTAAAAATAATTTTTTTTGTATTTTAAAGTTTTAAAAACAGTGTTTCATTTACTGACCACCAATGAATAGGATTAATTGTATGCATAAGGCAAAGTGATAAACATGTTTTGTTCCTTTAGTTTTGCTGAAGTGAATTAAAACCAGGGAAACAGTTAAAGTTGTTTGATGGAGTGATGCACTTTTACTCTAGTATATTTCTTGTTTAACTGTTAATACCTCACACTAGTCTTGATAAACTAATTTGATTTTTCATGTTGTTAATGAACTTTTTAAGGGATCACTGTTACCTTTAGAGTACTAAGTCGTAATTCTTATTGTTATGAGAGTTCTGGTATCTGGCTGAAATGAGGTAAATTTTAAAATTTTGTGATTAGTTGTATAATAACCAGGTACTTGATACACATCGTGACAAAAGATTTTGGTGCCCAGAGACCCGGGAACAAAACAAAATATCACTCTGGTTTATGGTTTACACTGGTGGTGTTAGGGATATATTTTGATAGGAGAGTGACCACATAGTTATTTTTGCATTATATTGTAAATTATTCAGTTGAGTAACTTAGAGAAAATGGCTCTGTTCAATGTTCAGAAGTTTTTAGCAGCTCCTTCCATCCAAGAGTTATCTGAGTCCAACCTGACTAAGGGACAGTGGACTGCTTTAGCAGTGGCATGTGGGGATAATGTGTCTAGTGGTATGATTGAGGCACAAATCAGATGTATTGCAATCCAAGCATTGATGGACTCTGGTAAAATAGATGAAGAGTTAGAAGAGGCACAAGAATTGTTGAATGAAGCTGAGGTAGAATTTATAAATAAGCAAGAGCAAAAGAAAGAGAAAAGTGATGCAGAGGTAGAGCTTAGATGCAGAGAAGCAGAACAAAACTTGATTAAGCTGAAGATACAGGCTGAAAGAGAAAGAGATGACAGCGAGAAAAGAGAAAGAAAAGAAAGAGAAGAAGAAAAAGCAGCAGAAGAAGAAAGAGAAAGAGCAAGAGAAGAAAGGGTAAAAAGAGGAAGAGAAGCAGAAGAGGAAAGAGAAAGAGCAAGGCATGAAAGGGAGATGGAGTTAATCAAAGCTCGATCCACATTACCTGTAACACCGAATAACCACATCCAAGGTAATTCAGACCCTGTATTTGATGCAGTAAGAGTGCAGAAGTTAATTCCAAAGTTTACAGAAGAAGCTCCAGATGAGTTTTTTGATCACTTTGAAAAAGTGGCTTCAGGTATGGGACGGCCAGAAGATAAATGGTCAGTCTTGTTACAGTGTTTTCTCATTGGTAAAGGAAGAAGTGCCTATTTAGCCTTATCAACTGATCAGTGTAAAGAGTTCAATGAAAGATTCAGATCTTTGAGAAAGGATGACAAGATGACTTTTTTGGATTATGTCTACCAAGTAAGATGTTTCAAACGATGGTTGGAGGCTGCTAAAGTTAAATCTATGGACGAACTTGAAGAGTTAGTAGCTCTAAAGCAATATCTTAAAGGAATTCCTGAACACATAAGATAGAGTGGTTAAGAAATTTGACAAAGCTGCTACACTGACTGAAGATTATAACATAATTTGTAGCAAAAGAAATCATAATGCCAAGTACCAGAACCAACAACGTACAGGCTTTAGGTATCATCCAAGTTTCAGGAACATTACAACTGGGAATCCTTCTAGTAGCTATGCCAGTACAAAGCCAGGAAATGCCCCTCAGCAATCGAATGTTAAATCCTCATCATCCAGTTTCTCAAGACAGATGCAGAAGACTAATGTTGTCTGCTACAAGGGAGGTGAATTTTTGAATTTTGTGATTTGCTGTGTAATAACCAGGTAATTGGTGCGCATCAAACTCGTATAAATACACTATATAAATATATATATATATATATATATATATATATATATATATATATATATATATATATATATATATATATATGTATATATATATATATATATATATATATATATAACAACTGCCTAATTCACTGCTTAGATCAAAAGATATAAAAGATATAAAACGGGATTTAATGGAACATGCCTTAGGCATTCCTCTTCACAAAGAAATCGAATCTGTTGTCTGGTGACATAAGTACTCTAACTTATAATCGTTAGTTACAGCACTGGTAGCAGTTATTATTAACTAAACACAGGTTCCTTAATACGCATTTAGGCTCCAAGCACAAGTCCATGGCTGAAGATTACCAAGTGTGAGAAAACACACATCAGTTTGGTGCATGAGACTCTCACATATTGTCATAATAATAGGAATAAGAATATTTCTCCGTGTAGGACGAAAAAAAGGTACATCTGGCCACAGTTCAGTGCAAAACTTCCCAAATGGCGGGAAAATGGGGTTAGCAACTGCTTCACATTTCTGTACAGTATAAAAACAAGAGGAAGTACAATATAAAACGGATTGGGATTTTCAGTGATTATTGACGAGGTACAAAAAAAAAAAAAAAGGGAATATAGTACAGATTTACTGAAGCTGAGAGACATGTACGTTATAGCACCTAATGACATGAATATCAAAAGTGAAGAGCTTGAAGAACTGGACAAGACGGGGCAACGTACGGGATGGAGTTTAGCTTTGTCAGAAAGACTAGGGACAGACATAAAAATGCTAACGCGTTCATGCTAAGACTTTCAGTAAAACTGAATGTGGAAAGAAAACGTTTATATTGTCCAGATATGGTTCAGGGACAGAAGGGAAAGATTTGAAGCCTGAGAAATGCTTATATAATTATAAAGACAGATGCTTTTAAAAGGTTACTATCAGGTGAAAAGTGCGTCAGTGTATTTTCAGGTGGTCTGACCATCTGCAGAGAATGGACGACTATAGGTTGGTGCAAAGTATAAATCGTATTTGCCAAAGAGTGACACAACTCAAAAGTTTTTTGAGTTAATGAATGCCCTTCTTTGTTCCATGAAGTAAAAACGTCTTATTTGTATTTGAATGAGTTAGAGTGAAGAGTGTCACTTTACACTATAGAAATGGAGGGTTTAAATGGCTTCTCCTGAAAAATAGCAGAGTTATGTCACTCTTTAAATAGCGAAATACTGAAAGGGACAATGAGTGTTCATTGTGTTTCAGGCTTGATGAGGAAGAAGAGTTCTTTGAAATGGAGGGTTTAGTACTGACGATGAAACAACTGGTGCATCGTGTTTCAACAGCATGAATATGCCAGGCAGTGGATATTGTGGAAGTTTTTTTTCGGGTTTCAGTAGCTCTATGATGGACTGAGCAATAGATTTCCTTTGTTTTTTTAAAACCACCAACTTTTAGAGGAAAGGACTGCGCTCTTGAAGCTAATAAGATTTTCTTTGATACCCAGTATCATGATGCCAAAACAGTCACACTAAATAAAACCATAATTTAATAAAAGAAACCCCACTTATTTTAGTTACCCAGATACCTGCGGATCCGCGGTAACCGTTACACAAAGGGAGGTGGGTATCCCCAGAGGCATTACTCTCAAGATTACACCTTACAAGGGATACAATAAATCTTATATGGATTTCACAGGAAAAGACTAATTCAGAGAAAAATCGAACAACAACGATCGGTAAAATATGAAGGCTAAATTTTTCCCCATTCTTAATCATATAGGCAGTACCAACCACAACATAAATTTGCATGCATGACGAATTCTTCACGGAAACACTTCTCGTTCTGTGAAAAATAAATAAATAAATAAATAAATAAAAATATGCTGCACAAAATACTTTCCATGTGATCCCTTTGCTGGCATGATTTATTGAGGGAAATTAACATTCGTAATGCTTGCGCCGATCGAACCTTCGTGTTCTGCCTTTTACAGTACGCCAATCTATATTTATGTTTAGGTTTTTTTTACAAGCCAACGAGAAAAAACAATGGCTTCTTATTTTAATTAGCTTGTGAAATGTGGTACAAAACCAATGTATTCATGTGTTTCAGTAACTTCAGAAGTTTACATACCATCTAATTTGTTTCATTAAACACTTCAAATGAATTCAGCCACTTCAATTGTCCAAACCTCACCAACTTCTTTTTACTTTAAGTAGAGAGAGTTCGAAAAAATTCCCCTCAACTGGCGTATGATAATTCTCTTGCATGCATGCAAACTAATGAAACTGACATTTTGCTTTTATATAATGCAAACCTTTCTATCATGCAGAATAGAACAAAAAACACTCTGCTCCAAGTGCATACCTTTTTTTTTTAAGTATTTTTAATCACTTCATGATCATGGATCATATGAAAATACGTACTGTACAGGGCAACGAACGAAAGTCCGATCAGAGCATGCGCTCAATCACCGAATACTAAATTTTCATTAACATTTAAAAAATCATAACACACACGTTTGATGCCTTGTAAAGCATGGAGTTTTTCACTTCACAGTCGCTCTAAAGGTCAGATACGTGATGATACTACCGGTTTGATTGTATGAAATTTAGGCTGCAAACACAATCGCTAGGGTACTTCGGCCTTGCAGCTCTAGAGAAAAAAAATAAATAAAATAAAATAAAAAAAAATGCTGTATGAGCCGCAGCCCATGAAACTTTAACAACGGTGCAGTGGTGGCGTATCCTATATCGCTGCCAGAAGCACGGTTCTGACTAACTTTAACTTTAAATAAAAAAAAAAACCACTGACGCTAGAGGGCTGCAATTTGGTATGTTTGATGACTGGAGGGTGGAAGATCAACATACCAGTTAGCACCCCTCTAGCCTCAGTAGTTTTTAAGATGTGAGGGCGGAAAGAAAAAGTGAGGACAGAAAAAAAAAAAGTGCGGACAGACCGACAAAGCCGGCACAATAATTTTTTCTTACAGAAAAGTAAGAGAGAGAGAGTTCGAGTGACTGGACAGTAAGATAAAAGATCCAGGAAATAAAGGAGATAAAATACGAAGACCTAAATGTGGCATTAGGCGAAAACCAACTGTTGCAGTACCGAAGTTATCGTTAGTGAGGCTGAGGTTGAAATAATAGGCCAAAAACTGGTTGCAGCTAAGGGCAGAAAGTACTTTCCAAACACCCTTTAGCAATGCCTCCAGTGCGCCACGTGAGGTGCACTGAAAGTACTTCGCCCTCAAAAGAGGAAAATGCTACATGAACCAGTTACAAGGGTCTTGGGTAAGGGTCAAGGGTAAGACTGATTGCTTCTTTTAGGGAGAAGGATACATCCTGTAAAATCAAATTACAAGGAATCTACTTCTTGTATGAATATTGATCCTGTGCAATACAAACCATTACAGTTTGAAAGGGGATACAAATACAAACAAAATATAACGTTTTCGTGTTCTTCCTTTATTTCACTTTTATTAGCATGTCTTTATTTTTCTTTGTACCATGCTTTTTTGCAGATTTACTTACTAATATACATATGTATGTATGTATATATACATATATATACATACGTACATATAGAAGTATATTAGTACGTAAATCTGCAAAAAAAAGCATGGAACAAAAAATGAATAGAGATATCCTCATAAAAGTCAAATAAAGGAAGAACACAAAAACGTTATATTTTGTGTTGTGCTTGTATCCCCTTTCAAATTGTAATGGTTTGGTGTATATATATATATATATATATATATATATATATATATATATATATATATATATATATATATATATATATATATATATATATATATATATATATATATATATATACACATACATACATAAATACACACACACATATATATATATATATATATATATATATATATATATATATATATATATATATATATATATATATATATATATATATATATATATATGTGTGTGTGTGTGTGTGTGTGTGTGTGAGTGTATCTGCTTTTGAGCATGCATTATTTAACAATATGGTATTCTCAGATCTCCCTCAAAGGAAAGGGCTGTGCTGCATGTTTTTCATTTTAATTCCCAGGCAATTAGAACTGCAATAAACTCGCCAGATTTTCTGCATATGAAGGAACATAACATTAATTACAGAATATTAAGCAGAAAATTTGATGCGGAATTTTCGTCGCAGAAAAAGTCTTCACGATTAAAATACTGAAATACAAATGCGTCGAATTTCCCTTCCCCCGTTCCAAAGTACGCGACTTTCCAAGCCGTATTCCCTATAAAGTTGAGAGGGGTTCCTCTAACTAAAATTGCGAATGATTTCATAAGGTATACAATAAAAATGAAAGCCTAATTTCCCTTCATGAAAATATACGGTGAGGCAAAACAGAATAACGTATATATATATATATTAATTGATATAAACTTTTCTTTTATGGCACAACTTTGCGTACATCATTTAAAACCGGCATGTTTCCTCTGCTTAAAATTGCACGATATTACATCCGTAGTATGGCGTACATAAAATAAACGCATATTATTTGCGGAGAACGCCTTCCCCTCCACTATCATGTAAACAAGTGTAAAATTCGCAACCGGATGGCTGAGCGAGGGGGAAAACACAGAGAAATACATTCCCCATTTTTCTCTTCTCACCTGATGAATTACTTCAGAGGTCGTTAATTACGAGTCATGTTCAGTGGCTGTTACACTGAAGGGGTTCATTTGAACAGGGAGGAAAATACGCCCGTGCTTGAGAGCGCGATGTCAGAACTAGAATAACATTTGCGATTTAAAAACAAAAAAATTGGGACGTAAATCTTTGGCCAACATTAAGTCGTCTGACATGGGAAGGAGGATGGGATGAGTTTATGGGTGGTAGTGCACTTCTAGGAGGATAAAATCTAGCCCCACTGAGGTATTGTGTATTAAATTGCGGGATACAAAGAGAGAGAGAGAGAGAGAGAGAGAGAGAGAGAGAGAGAGAGAGAGAGAGAGAGAGAGTGCGCGCGATATAATGTGTAGGAACGAATTCCCGTCTCTTTCCGTGTGTGTGTGTGCGTGCATGTATGTATATATATGTATGTATATATATGTATATATGTATATATGTATATATAATTGAAATTTAGAAAAAAATATTATCATACACCATTAAAAATATACGAAAAATTCATTGATCACATCATGGAATACAGAGAGAGAGAGAGAGAGAGAGAGAGAGAGAGAGAGAGAGAGAGAGAGAGAGAGAGAGAGAGAGAGAGATAATTTAAAAAGTCAATGCTTGCCTCTTCTCGTGGATATATGAAATAAAATCGGACAAAGTCCAGCGGAATAACCTCACGCATCATGCAAGATGTATTAATCAAAGAAGGAAACTAATTAAATCATGGAATACAAAGAATGAGGTTGAGAGAGAGAGAGAGATATGCGGTATTTTTTATTAAAGCCTGTTTTTCGTCTATACTTGAATATAAAAAAAAAATCAGCTCAGTATTCGCACGCATCATAAAAATGTATCTGAAAAAGAGATATAGCAATACAAGGAAACCAGTAGATAATCGTTAACTCATGAGAAAGAGCGCCGTAAGGTAAATCCCGAAGGCATCAATTTCCGTTTCACTTTATTTTTATCCTTTTTTCCTATTTCAACCTATCTGGAATCGCAAATAAGTGAAGAGTTAATCCAAAGAGCCTTTTTTGGGGGGGCTAATTCATGCCTCTCTGGGCTGTACGACGATTCCTAAAAATCGTCCAGGCACTGGCAGGTTCTGGCATCCTTCCTCTTGGCAGTGTCCCGGTGACCGGCTTGGTGATAGCACGTCGCTTTCAGTTCTCGCCCAGCCATCGGATAGGCTATACAAGAAGCCCAGGCTGTCATAACCATGGACGCTACCAAGATATCGTTGTTGCTTAATTCTTCATACATAGCTGATTTAATTGTTATATGCAAATGATTCTAGTGAATTGAAAGAGGAGTAATCGTGACGCAAATAGAGAAATATACTTAGGATGGTTAGATTATTTTGCGTGATAATGTATGGTTCCAGGATGGAATTCGGCAAAAATGTCACCGAGTAAACTACGATATATCTAAATTGAAAAGCTGTCTTTGCAGAAAATCCAGGCAAAGGAAAACACAAAGAGGCTTATTATGGGGACTAACATCGGAACAAAATGGGTTTGGGTGTTCGGATTTTGGGTGATCCTGAGTCTGTCCTCGATACCGCAAGTGGAAAGCGATAAATTGCCAAAAACGCCCCCCGTGGCCACCAAGTACGGCCA